>NC_137697.1:22165025-22446410 GCF_964034855.1 Anser brachyrhynchus
TAAGGACACAAGGTTGGATAAAATGAAACTGATTTAAAAAAAAAAAAGCCTTATTTGCACAGTCAGAGCATGGGCAACATAGTTGAGCTTCTGCAATATTTGTTTAATATTTCCTTCTCAATTTTGTTAGATAGCAACCTGTGTATATTCTAAAAATGCAAACTATCCATTATCAGCCTGATAAAATTAAGAGCCAGTACCTTATCCAATATCTTTCTGTGAGGTATTTATTTGGGGCAAGATCTTGCACGGCTTCTAAGAACAATCAGAATGCAAAGAAACATACGCAAAAGAAAAGGCTGACCAAGCACCAGCTTATTAGTTACAACTTCATCAGATCAGTGGGCTGGAACTGAAAAGAAATGGTGATTTTTATCCAGATTGATGACTATTTTTATTGTAATATTGATGATCAACAGAGACTTGGTAATAGTTATAACAGATGTGGCCTCCCTAACACTGCACATAGGGGTCCTCTTGCCTAAGAGGGAATAGTAATTATCCACCGTTTTTCAAAACCTCCAGCCTGCAATTGAGTTGTCACAGTCTCCCAGACACTGCTTCAGGCACCACAGATGGTACCAGCTGACACACTTGGGGCACATCATTATGAGCATGTGTAAACCACATGATTTTGCCTACTTTCCTGATACCTGATGTATGACAGTATCTGAAAGAGAGAGGCCTTTCAGGAGGAAATATGGGCTTCCTGAAGCAGCAGTATAATTGAGGAGAATATTCAAGTGAGGACACATCTGAAAGAAATTGCTAGCATAAGTTGGCAGCAGGGAATGATCAGCTTCTGTAACAAAATGCTTGTTTGCAGCCTGAAGAATCCAAAATGATTTTATACGAGGCCAAAGTCAAGGCTATTGAAGGCATTTTCTGTTTATTTTGAATGCTTCATCTATTGGATTTGCTGAAGATCACTGCTTAAACTGAGGGTGAATCATTAATAAATACATTTAAGAGCACATTACAAATGATTTGTGTGCCAGGTGTATAATAGGTTTGTGCAACTCATAAAAGGGAAACAATTGCACATATTCACTCAGAATTTACAACATTTTGTTTATAGATAATTAGGTTTGAGGCAGTTGGTTTCCTAAGTCTGACAGTGACATAAATCATAGCATGAAGCTCACTGCACATAAAATTAAGTCAGCCTAGTGATAAATAGGAGATACAATAAGTGTCATACCATACAATCTTTAGAAAAATAACTTCAAAATAATTTAGGCTAGTTAGAAATTAGCATTCAGTGTTGAATTTCTGACACAGCCATATAGGACTATATGAAGTGGAACTGAAAGCAAAAATAATTCCACAAAAGTGTGTTTCACCTTCTTTTCTGTCCACAAACTTTTTAAACCACATCAAATTCAGCCATTCTTTAAAAATTATTCACACTACTCTTGGTATTTTTTTTTCCTATGCAAACATTGTAATAGCAGTTCACTGAAAAACAAACAAACAACAACTACAAAAACATTGATACTCAGAATGTAAAAAAAAAAAAAGTGCTGCATATTTGTATCATGAGGTGTTTGGACACTGCTTGATTAAAGCATACAAGCAGAGCCTGTGGAAACTGGGTCCAGACCCTGACATCACTGTGATTGAAATGATATGCAAATAAACTAGGTATATGCTTTTATGGCTTCTGTGAACTGCAAGATTCAGGTGCAAGCAGTAAAGAAGAGTTGTTACACCTTTATATAAAAAATGACACGTTGTCTTACAAACCTTTAGGAGCATAAGATTAGAAATAATGTTTGCAAATACCTCTATTCATGAGGTTTCAGTTTTTAAAAATGAGGAAATTCAACCTGGAAAGATGATGACTTTGGCCAAGCTAGCCATCACTTCTGTGTCCCACTGATTGCTTGTATGTTTTTTCCCTCATTTTATTTCTCTTGATATCCTCCATAATATCTATATAAGCAAGTGCATGGCTTACTAGAATTTCATGAAAATTCAAGAATCCTGGTAAGAAGAGCTATAAATGATAAAGTAAGCCACATTTAGGTTGCCATATATTCACCCTAATCCTATATAATTTAAATGGGTTTCCTAGATATGAAATCTGGATTGGAGGCATTGCTTAAGAGAAAGTATGGAAGTAATAAATTAGTATATGTGGCAATAGCATGAATTAACCACTGAGTAAATGACAAAACTCTAAGATAAATGAGGGGCCTCACTGCTTAGATTTGAGTCATTTCTCTTTGACATGCCTGCTTTGAAATCCAGCTTCTGCTTTCCAGATGGAATGTAAGAGATCTCAGAGTCAAATAACTTTGGTACTGGTGTCTGGGTCTCCTATCACTCAGGAGGCCACCATGCCTTGGGACATGGGAAACAGAGGGGGGTGAACCCATCACCTTTTCTGTTGTAATAGTTGTGCTGTGTGTAAAGAACCCGTGGGAAAGGGGACTTATTTCTGTTGAATGCTCTAGCTGCTGGATCACTGACAGTGGGAGCTTCTTTCAGCACAAATACTCAACATTTGAACAGAATGACTTCTCCACTCTCACCATATTCTCATATGACTCTAATATCATACAGCACATGCAGCACAATTCACAAGGAATATACTTAAATTCTTAAATCTATTTAAATCTACTGTCTATGTGTACTCAAAATTCCTGGGACTGGTGGAAAATGAATTTTATATGAAAAATCCCAGGTTAGGTGAGATCTCCTATGTTGGACATATGGATCATGGTTTTGCATTACCATAGCCTTGAGTTCTCATACATACATTTGAAGTAATTTAGTCCTGTTAGGCAAGATAGAGAATACCTTGTGAGGGCTTGGAAACTTCTTTCAAAAATAAAAATAATCTGACCTTCCTCTGTTGTTTTCTAAGAATCTCAGTTTCAGATTATCTCTCTGTTTTAATATTGCCTGTTAAAACATTACCTGTGGCTACCCTCCACTCACACAAAAGATAGCCCTAGGGAGTGTGAGTGACCACGAGCACTGAGACCAGGGTGGGCAAACAGGGTGTGGTGCATCAGCCAGGGCATGGCACAGCAGTAAGTTCTGCTTCAAAGGAGGGCCATCCCACTGGCCAAGTGGGAGAGTTGGTGTACTTATAACCCAGCGACCGGGACCATTCTGTGACCATTTGCACTGGTGAAGGGTGCTCATCCCACCTGACCCTCAAGGCAAAATGGTGGGCACTTGTCTGAGGGTAAAGACTGCAGCTCCATCTGGATGGCCTGCGCTATCTATCCCAGCACTGGCCAATGCCTCTGCCCAGATAAAGCTCCTGAACGGAGAGGTTGCAGCGCAGACCTCAGACTGCAGGCAGTACCTTTCTCCTGGCGGAGGGACAGGCAGCAGACCTGCCTGCAGAAGGTGTGCCCAGGTGGAGGACATCCTGCAGCAGGTGGCTGAGCTGCCAGAAGTGGTGAGAAGGCTGAACAGCACCAGAGAGGATGAGGAGCAGTTAGATAGCTGGTTCCAAGTGCAGTTTGTAGTGGGCTTACAGCCAAACCGTCAAAAACTCCCCCACAAGTGCACACAGAAGGGAGGCATGCCAACAATGGAAAAGAATTAAAACCTGCAACAGCAAGGAGCAAAAAGAAGAAAAGACTTCCCCTGAAGCCTGAGGAGCCATTGAAGGACCACCTCACTGCTCTGTGGACTGACCAGGAAGGACCCATCACTTCAGGGAGGATGCTGGCCCTGACTAAGCCAGACCAATCTCCTCCCTGTGTAACAGGCAGTTCAACCAAGACAAAACGATGGGTGCTAGTTGTACACGACTCTCTTCTGTGAAGTATAGAGGCACCCATTTGCCAACCTGACCCAGTCTCAAGAGAGGTGTATTGCCTACTGAGGACTCATATTAGGGAGGTTGCCAAGAGACTACCAAGCCTTGTACAGCCCACTGCTGTTCACTGCTGTTACTCCATGTGTGTACCAACAACACTATCAAGAGCACACTGAAGCATATCATGAAGAACTAAGAGGCTCTGGAGCACAGATGGTCTCTGTGATCCTACTTGTCAAAGGAAAAGGCATTGAAAGGACCAGTCAAATCCAGCAATGCATCATTGTAGGACTGGTGTTATAGCCAGTGATCTGGCTTTTTAGACCATGAGACTTGCTTTGAGAAACCTGGTCACTGGGGACTGATGGAGTCCATTTGTCAGAGGAGGGGAAGAACATCTTTGGCTACACGCTTGCCAAGCTGGTAAAGAGGACTCTAAACTAAAGTTGCCAGAGGAGGGGAACCATAATCCATCCAACACCTACCAGCCAGTGCCAGCAACCAATGCCCAGAGCCAGGAAAGGGATCAAAGGTCAACGAGAGAGCCCATGAAGAGAAGCACAAAGGAATCCCAATCACTCCAGCCAGTAAGGCAGCTCCAGCAGTGCCTGACATAAATGCCTCTACACAAATGCACAGAGCATGCATGGGAAATAAACAAGAGGAGTTAGAAACATGTGTATGCCTGCAGGGCTATGATCTCATTGGCATCAGAGAGATGTGGTAGGGTGGTTCCCATGACTGGAGTGTTGAAATGGAAGGATACAGGTTCTTTAGGAAGGATAGGCAGGGTAGACAACGAGAGGTTGTCACTCTCTATGTCAGTGATGAACTGGAGTGAATGGAGTTCCACCTGGAGATGGATGAGGAGCAGATGGAGGGATTAAAGGGAGGGCAGGGACAGGTGACATTATAATGGTGGTCTGCCACCTGACCAGGAAGACTGAGCAGAGGGGCCCTCTATAGACAGATGAGATCTGCCTCATGTTCACAAGCACTGGTCCTCATGGGGGAATTCAAATTGTCCAGAAACGTCAAATAAAAGATGAAAAGTTCTAGTGGTGTGTCAATGGTAAAAGGAAGAGTAGGAAAATTGTGGAACCTCTCTGGAAGGAGATGTGAGACCTGGTTATCTAGAATATGGAGAAGTCTGTGGTACTTAATGACTTTTTTGTCTCAGTCTTCACTGGCAAGAGCTCTAACCACGTAGCCCAGGTCCCAGAAGGCAAAGGCAGGGACTGGAAGAATGAGGAACCACACACTGTTGGAGGAGATCAGGAACATGAAGGTGCACAAGTCCATGGGATCTGATGAGATGCATCCTCAGGTCCTGAGGGAATTAGTGGATTAAGTTGCTAAACCACTATCCATCATATTTGAGAAGTTGCAGCAGTTCAGTGACATCCCCCCTAACTGGAAAAAGGGAAACATAACCCCCATTTTTAAAAAGGGAAAAAGGAAGACCCAGGGAACAACAGGCCAGTCAGACTCACGTCTGTACCTGGCAAGATCATGGAACAGATCCTCCTGGAAACTATGCTAAGGCACATTGAGAACAGAGAGGTGATTGGTGATAACCAACATGGTTTCACTAATTGCAAATCATGCCTTACAGATTTGGCAGCCTTCTACAAGAGGATTACAGCATTGGTGGATAAGAGAAGAGCAAATTATTTCAATTACCTGTAGTTATGCAAAGCATTTGACACTGTCCAACATGACATCATTGTCTCAAAATTGAAGAGACATGGATTTGATAAATGGACCACTCAGAATTGACTGGATGATCACACTCAGAGTTGCAGTCAGTGGCTCCATGTCCAGGCAGAGGTCAGTGACAATAAGTGTTCCTCAGGTGTCTGTATTGGGACCAGTATTATTTAACAATGTGGACAGTGGGATTGAGTGTATCCTCAGCAAGGTTGCAGACGATACCAAGCTAAGTAGTGTGGTTTACACACTGGAGGGAAATGATGCCATCCAGAGGGACCTTGATGGGCTCAGGAGCTGGGCCCATGCAAACAACTTGTAGTTCAACAAGGCCATGTGCACCTGGGTTGTGGCAATCCCAACAATGAATGAGGGCTGGGCAATAAGTAGATAGAGAGCAGCCCTGAGGAAAATGACTTGGGGATACTGGTGAATGAAAAGTTGGTTATGAACTGGCAATGTGCACTTGCAGCCCAGAATGCCAATCATATCCTTGGCTGATCCAAAGAAGTGTAGCGAGCAGGTTGAGGGAGGTGATTGTTCCCCTCTACTCCACTCATGAGACACCTTCTGGAGTGCTTCTTTCTGCTCTGGGACCCTCAGCATAAGAAAGACATGGACTGGTTACAGCGGGTCCAAAAGGACATGAAGCTAATTAGAGGACTGGAGCACCTCTCCTATGAAGAAAGGCTGAGAAAGGTGGGGTATTTTTATCCCAGAGAAAAAGAAGACTCCATGGAGATCTCATAGCAGCCTTCCAGTGTTTAGAGGTGGCCTACAGGAAAGTTGGGGAGGGACTTTCTTATCAGGGGGTGTAGTGAGCGCACAAGGGGTAGTGGTTTTAAACTAAAAAAGCATAGGTTTAGATTAGATATAAAGAAGAAATTCTTCACTATGAGGTTGATGAGACACTGGAACAGGTTGTCAAGAGAAATTGTGGATGCTCCATCCCTGGAAGTGTTTAAGGCCAGATTGGATGGGGCTTTGGATAAAACTAGATCCACTGATCTAATGGAAAGTATCCCTGCCCATGGCAGGGGAATTTGAACTAGATAATCTTTTAAGTTCCCTTTCTACCCAAATCATTGTATGATTCTACGACTCTCTAAAAACAAGAAAACAGTTGCTCAGATGACCACAATGATTTAAATGTTTTGCTGGCAGCTTCAAATTACTGATTATTTTTAGCTTTCTATTTATGCATAGTAAATTAATGTCCACTTCTTCTTTAGATCCAAACTATCCGCCAAAGGTGCCTTTTAAAACTAATTTGGAAACAGACATGTCAACAGCACATGAGCTCTCCATGAAGCAGATGAGCATCTGGAAAGATCTGTGGAAATATCACATCTTTCACTTTTAACTAAAGAGTCAACTGCTCTATGATCTGCTTTTTTAGATTCACTTAGGGGATTGACCATTTCAGGGTCTGGTTATTAGTTTGACTTTCTGGGTTTTCTATTTGAGGCCAAGTAATAACTTGTATAAGGCAGCCATTTTGCAGTAAAGCACTCTTTGAATTAAGGCAGGATGCTGAGATGAAGTACAAAAAAGATTGTTTTCCACTTTTTAGTCTCAATCTCAAAATTAGACTAAAGTTTTCTAAAGAGCTGAACCAGATCACTGAAAAAATTTACCACTTTTTTCATTGTTATATATCCTGGTACTTGCTAGTCATGACCAGAAATATCTGTGGTATGAAATGGGCTGACAATATTTCAAAAATTTCTGGACATAAGGATCAAGTTTAATATATGATTTGTGGCACTATGCCTGAAATAGAAGAGTTCTGAATTAGAAAAAGTTCCCTGAATTTTAGATAACTTTTCCTTTCCTGTGTTGCACTCTGACTTTATTGTCTTTAAATCTAACATTTACAGGTCTTCCATGCCCATATTCCTTGCTGTTCTTTAACATCTTCAAATTGTAGGCTGACACAAGCTTTGATGAATTGGGTTAGAAAAGAACAAAATTCCTGGTCATAAGTTTGCTAAGGCACTATTTAATTTCATTTATTTATTTATTTATTTATTGCGAAAACACCACAACGACTTGCTTACTATCTTATAAAGCTAAAACCTTGTATCTGAGTCACCCTGAAATTTGATTCACTGTCTATAGTGAAATCCAGATGTGAAATTTCTCTGCTTTTTCACTGGATTTTACAAAATAAGCAAATAAAACAATAACATAAAAAACATTAAAATCAGAACTCTTCACCCCATGTAGGGTGTCATACCTAGAATTAAAAAAAAAAAAAAAAAACAATTAAAAAAATAAAATAAATGTTTCTCTTCATCCTTGCCTAGTGCAAAGAGAATTCAAAGTGATGTGAGAGCAGAAGGATATCCAAGACTTCAATTTGAAGCTGCAGTGGGATTTTCAGTAGTCAAAAGTGAATTACTCAAGCTGATAGCAGGGTTTTGGCTCAGCCAGGCTCTACATATGATAGATCACTGTGAGACTCTTAATGATCACAAGTTCTCAAATCTCAGTTTTGGTCTCCAGCGCAAGCCCATCTCTTTCACAAGATGAAGAATTAACTATATTTCCTTACTGCTCATATGGAAAAAATGTAGTGGTCTAATCCATGTGTGTGCCTATTTTGAATCCTAGTAAGCACATCACTTTTAAATGACTTTGCTTCTAGGTAAATCATTTATCCATGCCTATATGTCTGCCTAATCCTATCTTTCCATAAAACTGTGAGGACTCACAGGTATATAACACTTTTCTGCAAAATATACCTGTTTGTTCACACTCAGACAAGACAATGTGTTGAAATGCAGGAAGATATATAACAGCACAGTTATGTACAAAACTTGAATTTTCAGTTCCATGTTCTTCTGGGCAGTCAACATAACAACATCACAGAAGGAGAGTCAAAGACTATGGCCCCAGTTTTCAAGTTTTTTTGTGGTAGGCATAAATATCAGTGTGATGCTGAAATCACTTTGCAGTACACCTCGGGACTTAGTGTTTGTTTTTCATTATCTTTTTCTTATTCCATATTCTATAATTGCAGGAGCTCTGTCACATAAACACTATTGGAGTTAGACAGCATTGAAAGAATTTATCTTGGAAGCTGCAATTAAGCAATAAACTCTCTTACCCTGCAGTGAACAACAGGGTACAGGAAAAATCTTCACAGAGTTTTACTGGGATAACAAGTGGGGGCAGTAGAAGCTCCCAAGCCAGAAGCACCACACCTGAGAGTCATTCCCAGCAAGAGGTATGTCTAAAACAAAGAGATTATCAAAATTAGAAGAGTCAGAGGAGAGGTAAAAAAAATGATCTGTTGGAAACAAAGCCTTACATCTTCACTCAAAATAGAAAACAATTCCCCAAAAGCACGTTGTTGGCATTAAAACATTGTCAAATAGGAAGAGGCTTTTGCTCAGAAGAAAAAGGGAAACTAAAAGAGTCAGTTTAGATATTCTGTTATTTATCTCAATTGAGGTGGCTAGATGATGAAGCCAGGGTGTGAAGACATTCTGGCTAGTGTGATGCTTCAGAGAGATTTATGCACTTACTGCAGAATTTAAGTTCAGGCCAACAGTGGGCAATTCAGCCCTCATACACCCCAGAACTGTCAAACCCTAATTTCTTATGCTCTCAGAAAAACAAGTTCTTTGTAGGAATACAGATTCTATCACTTTCTGAAAAGTAAAGTGGCTGAATTTTAGAAAGTTTGTAATATTTTTCTTTGGGATTTCACAGTGTTAATAGTGCAAGTAATCAAGTTAATCCTGAGATGAGTTTTCAGGAGGCACTTGTGCATAATCCAGGTAAAGATCACTTGATTTCACTCACAATACATAGAGGAAAAAGTTGTTTGTGTAAGAGCAATGTTTTGTCTTCTAGCAAGCTGCTTGGTCACTCTAATCTGCATTTTTGTTTTAAATGAGCAAATTTTCTTTCTCATGACTGAATGTTATTTTTGGGAAATGCTGAGTTTTTGTAAGGCATGTGATACGTTGAAGAGGAAGTCTCAGCATGTGAGATATTTCTGGGTAAAAGTCCTTCACTATGAATCTTTAGATTTCACAGAATTGTCCTGTGGTGTTGTAATAAGCCCACATTGTGTCCTGTATTTGGTAGCATGCTACAAACAAGTTGCTGAGACTAGATACTTAGTGGAAATCAAGCTTTTCTTGTTTGGATTACATCATTTTGGTTTAACCTAAGCTATACTTAGCTCCAAGTGAAAAAGCAAAACCCTCCTTTCGGATTGTCTTTACCCGCAGACAAGCTATGAGTTTAGCCATTGCTCAACAAAGGAGGAAGAGTTTAGTTTTGTTTGTTTCTTTTTAATTCTTTCAATATACGTCCTTCCCTCACAGGGAAATATAATCATAGAATCATAGACTCATTACTGTTGGAAAAGACCTACAAGATCATCTGGTCCAACTGTCCCTGTACCACCAATATCACCCACTAAACCATATCACTAAGCACCACGCCCAACCTTTCCTTAAACACCCCTGGGGTGTTTTTACTCACATGGGAACCACAATCACTCCCTCACTCCTCCTCCCCAAAGGGAAAGGGAAAGAAAATACAATGCAAGGGGCGCAAGGGTTGAGATAAAGACAGAGAGATCACTCCAAAATTACTGTCACAGGCAAAGCAGACTCAGCATGGGGAGATTAGTAAAATCTATTACCTATTACTAACAAGCTAAAAAAGTGAGAAACAAAGGTAATAAACCAAAACCACCTTCCCCCATCCACCCTCTTCCTTCCCTTTCCCCCCTCCCTCCCCCCCCCCCCAAGTGCCACAGGGGAACGGGTAAATGGGTCTGTGGTCAGTCTACAGCACTTTGTCTCTGCTGCTCCTTCACGGTCACTCTCTGCCCCTGCTCCCCGTGGGGTCCCTCCCACGGGATGCCGTCCTTCCCAAAATGAGCCTGTGGGGGCTGCCCACAGGCAGCAGCTCTTCAAGAACTGCTCCCACATGGCTCCGTACCACGGGGTCCATCCCCCAGGAGCAAACTGCTCCAGCACATGTGGGCGGCAGCTCCCCCCAGACCCCCTGCTCCTGCGTGGGCTCCTCTCCACGGGCTGCAGCTCCGGCCCGGGGCCTGCTCCTGCGGGGGCTCTCCATGGGCCGCAGCCTCCTCCAGGCCACATCCACCTGCTCCACCGGGGGCTTCTCCACGGGCTGCAGCATGGAAATCTGCTCTACCATGGTACACCATAGTCTGTAGGGGACAGCCTGCTCAACCAGGGGCCTCTCCACAGGCCGCAGGAGAACTTCAGCTCTGGCGCCTTGAGCACCTCCTCTCCCTCCTTCTTCACTGACCTGGGGGTCTGCAGGGCTGCTTCTCACTCCTCACTCTCCCAGCTGCTGTTGTGCAGCAGTTTTTTTGTTGTTGTTTGTTGGTTTGTTTTTCCCTTGTCTTATGTTCTCACAGAGGCACAAACAACATCACTTATTGGCTTGGCTCTGAGCTGTAGTTGGTCCTTTGGAGCCAGATGAAACTGGTCCTTATCTTACACAAGGAAACTTCTGTTTCCTTCTCACAGAAGCCACCCCTGCAGCCCCCCACTACCAAAACCTTGCCACGTAAACCCACTACAACCCCCAGGAACAGTGACTCCACCATCTCCCTGTGCAACTCATTCCCATGCCTAACCGCTCTTTCTGAGAAGAAATGTTTCCTAATTTCCAACCTAAACCTCCCCTGGTGCAACTTGAGGCCATTCCCTCTAGTTCTATTACTGGTTATCTGTGAGAAGAGGCAGACCCACAACTTCCTTTCAGGTAGCTGTATAGAGCAGTAAGGTCTCTCCTGAGCCTCCTCTTCTCCAGACTAAACAAACCCAGTGCCCTCAGCCTCTCCCCATAGGATTTGTGTTCCAAGCCCTTCACCAGCTTCGTAGCCCTTCTCTGGACACACTCCAGGGCCTTGATGTCCACTCGTGACCAGTCAGACTCCAGCTGGATTTAACTCCATTCACCACCTCTCTCTGGGTCCAGCCAGTTTTTAACCCAGTAAAGAGTGTACCTGTCCAAGCCATGGGCTGCCAGCTTCTCCAGGAGAATACTGTGGGAGACCATGTCAGAGGCCTTGCTGAAGTCTAGGCAGACTATGTCAACAGCCTTTCTCTCATCCACCAGGCGGGTCACCCGGTCATAGAGCGAGATGAGGTTTGTCAGGCAGGACTTGCCTTTCATGAACCCATGGTGGCTGGGCCTGATCCCCTGGTTGTCTTGTACATGTTGTGTGATTACACTCAAGATGACCTGTTCCATCACCTTCCCTGGCACCAAGGTCAGGCTAACAGGCCTGTACTTCCCCGGGTCCGCCTTATGGCCTTTCTTGTAGATGCATGTCACATTACCAAGCCTCCAGTAATCAGGGACCTCTCTGGTTGACCATGACCACTGATAGATGATGGAAAGCAGCTCAGCAGTCACATCTGGCCCCATGGACTTGTGACAGTCCAGGTGGAATAGCCATTATCTTCCTGTTTCCACCTGAATCATTGGGGGGGGGAGAGGGGTAGGGGGGCATGGGGGGGTGGGGATTATTCTGCTCCCTGTCCTAGAATTCCATGTCGGGAGGCTGGGTACCCTGAGGATAACTGGTCTGACTGTTACAAACAGATGTAAAGAAGGTATTGAGAACCTCAGCCTTCTTCTTATCCTCAGCAGTCATGTACCCCACTGTTCACTAAAGGATGAAGATTCTCCTTGGCCCTCCTCTTACTGTTAATATATTTGTAAACGCATATATATATATATATATTTATCATTTACCACAGTAAATACTTGTTCTTAAAACTTATTTCACTTCTCTTTGGCAGCCAGAGGAAAAATAAGATAGGTGAGAGAGCAGCTGGGGAGCACAGGCTGGAGACATACTCACAGAAGCAGTAGATTGGCTTGTGTCAGGAGCAGAGACAGCTCTTCGCTCTCATCCTACTATCCCACCAGCCAGTAACACTTGTCTGGAAGTTAGGGAATGAAGCCTGAGACAGTCTGCAGAAAACACATCTCTCCCGTGATCCCCTCACCCAGACCATGGAAGCCCTTGACATGTTGAGAAAGAAGGCTTCTTTGCTTGCTCAAGGGACTCTGGCTTCTGTCCTCTGAGAAGTTGACATGAATTTGCCTTCTAAGGGATGGCAAATGATCAGTACCTTGTGGTGACTAGTAGAATACTGTTTATAAAGTGCCTAATTTAATGAGTATCCCCAGGATTGCCTCGCTCCATTAGTGCCCAGTTACAGGATTAATTGATTCAGAATAACATGAGGGGGCAGAACAGATTAGAAACTGTAATTTTACTCTACACAATACTGGAATATCTTGAAAGCTCAGCACAAGGATATGGGTAGATTGAGGGTACTGACACATGAAGAGGTCACAGGGCTAAGAAGTGTGTGTGAAGAGAGCACCAGAACACCACCAAGGAACTGCCAGTGTGGCGGCTTTTCCATGGTGGAAGGCAGATAATTGCAGGTTGCTTATCCTTCTAGTGGAAAAGAAGCATGCTTTCCTCACGTTTGAGGAGTAAGAGCTGGTAGACAAATAATTATAGTGGGTCAGCAGATATACTGCAAATTCACCTTCTAATTTGTCCTGCAATGACTCATGGGCCTACACTTTGTGTTTTTACCAGAAGCATTTTTTACTGTAGCTCCTCTGTTTCCTGCTAGTATTAAAGTCTGTTTCCCATAGTAAAGCCCAGCTGCCGTAGAGCTCCACTACTGTATCCCTCAGCAGCATCAGCTGGGACCCAGCTCTAGTGAGACCAGCAGAAGCCATTCTGAGTCCTTGGTGGAAATGACCAGCAGATGGGATTGATGATTTCCAATGTTGTCATCCTTTACTTTTTATGAGCTATATCCTTTTCACCTTTTACAATGTTCCTGTATTAATTTATATCTGTTTTGCCCAGGGAAGAAAACAAATAAACCTTATTCTTCATGTCCTGATAGAAAACCTTGGAGCAATAATGTGCTGAATTTACTCTTGCAGACCAGACAAGACTCTTTGGCACACTGACATAACTGTTGCTACCATGCTCTGATTAGATAGTATCTAATCACTTAGGTGGCATCCAAGACTCAATTGTTGTTAAAAACATAACATCGTAAATCAGATTAACATAACACTAGAGTGCAAACAAATAAACCTTTGAATAGTTTTCAAGCACAGCAAGCAGAAATACAGACATTTTTATCATCCATTCCCAGATCTAACTACCAGCTGTCTCTGAAGGTTTTTTCCGGTACCAAATGATTTTTTATTTTCTAGAAGACATTCAATAAGCAAAAAGTAATGGAAAACGAAAATCATAGGTGATCTGCCCACTCCACCTGGATCCAATTGCATCTAATCAATTGTTTGGGGTAAAAATTGTTGAGTTATGGGCATTTGGTATGATATGACTAGCATCCTTTAGGTAGGCTCAAATTCTGACCCTGGGGACAGAGATCTGTTACAGTAAAATCTGACATTCTGCCCTAAAAGTGTAAAGGAGTTTTTGAGATTACAAATGCTTTTACTTGAAATGTTCTCAGCTTCCTCAGAACAGATGGGTCTCACTAAGAACAGAGGCCAAACCAGGCTGCTGGTGTAACTCATCTTTTTGAGCGCAGAGCCAGGTAACTTGTCATTTTCCCTTCACTTGCTAAGTTTTCTGTTGGCCAGAGTGCTTTCTGTAGTTGCTTGGTGCAGCTGTGGAAGTTGGAGTGATCAAGAGTTAATTTGAGCCTTACTCAGTGCTGCATTTGGCTCATTAGTGCCTTTTCTAATTTATAGACAATACCCTTTCAGACACGTGATCTCCAACAGGAATCAAGTAGAAGCCCAAGAAAGGCTAGGATTCAATTCATTGCTGAATTCAAAATTTCCCATTCAGACTCTGTCAGACATCTGCAATTTTGGGGAGCCAGGAGAGGAGTATGTCCCCAAGGCAAAAGGATCAGAGTGAAAGACAAGAAGTGACACAAACTTTGCTCTACTAAGTATGTAGCTCTAATAAAACCTCTTCCCAGGGCACTGAATGCAACAGCATACACTGCTGAGTGAAACTTAAAAGGTTTTCTTGTACAGCTTGACTGCTTTTCTGATGTACAGCCAAATTTTAAGTATCTCCTGAGCATACAGAATAAGCTGGAAATTGTGTGCATACAATCCTATTTCTATAAGGTTCCTACCTTCTGTTCCAAATGGAAACATCACAGTAATATCCTTGTGATGGTGTGCCTGGGTTTCCAATTTCAGCCACAGACAGTTTGAAGAAAAAGATAAGTAAGATCTGCTTATTTTTTAACCCTTCTTCCTCCTTCTCCCTGCTTCCAAAGAGTTTTCTTGGATGTTTGTGTAACTCATCATTGCTTTTACTTTTATTCCAGTCATTTTACTCCCAGAAAATAGGATGCTTTAGCATAGGCCAGACCCTCTTCTTGTTCCATCTGCCGTAACTGCCAGTGGCAGGTCTCTATGCTGCATGCCAGCTATTCACACGAGCTAAGGTATCACCTTCTGGCCTTTTGAAGGATTTCTAGACTGCCTGAACTATAGCCTTGCTACACTTTGGCTTTCTAACACTGTATTTTAACAAAATTTTCTTTCAGTATTCTAGTGCAGCACTTTAAATTCCTCAGAGCTGTTCATCTCATGTGTGGCAGCACATTTTCTTTTTACACCCTAAGCCCAGATCCCATTTCCGCTGCTCCCCTAGGCAGCTGGAAATTACTGGCACCTCACACCCACCAAACAAGCTGATCAGCAATCCCTCAATGTTTCAGCCGACGTGGGCTGGATTATCACAAGCCTGTTACTTGCACCATGCCAGCCAGTGAGACTGGAGGTCAGGATGATGCCTGACACCTGGCTAGCTGCTCTGGGGAGTGGAGAAGGGCGAAACCAAAGTCCAGCACCCCACCAGCACAGCCTCCACGTTGTCTTGTACTGCCCAGGGAGAAGTGTCTGGATTCAAGTCCTGGCCCCTGTTCAAATGCTTAACATGTGCAGGCTTGCATAGAGGAGGGTTGAAATAACAGACAAATTAGCCCTTCTCCAGTTTCTTTCTTAATAATATTCTTTCACATGGAAACTAAAGAGGAGCACAGACTGCAGTCAAACTGCAGCAAAGCCTGCACTTTTATGAGTGCCAGCCCCTTTCTGCAGTCTTCTCAGGTTTCCTTATCTCACATTCTCTCTGTAACTTTTCAGTGCCCAGACTTACCACTACCATTTTTCATATCATATGGAGCAATTATGAACTTTAATAATTACAACTATATCAGTATTTTTCCCTAAGACAAACAGAAAGTGAGAATGGCAGCTCACCAGCAATATGTGTGAAAAACTTCTGTATACTGTGCAAAATACATTAAATAGCTCAGAGCTACAGTTGGGAGAGACATTTCCTTTATGTTGGAGAACACTTTTCATCCTCATGAAACACACATAATGTGAAATGATTTGTGTTCATGGTAGCTCCAAATATTTGTAAAGACAGACACGTGCATATTCATAACCTCAGAAATATTCATAATGCACCTGTCATCAAATTAGTTCTGGGTAAAGATCACATGAAAGCTCTGCTGAGGTTAACTGTGATATCTCAACCCTCTTCATAACTGAGTGCATGGGAATGTGGTCCCCAGGCAGCTCAGCTTCCCTTTACTAACTAATGGTACACAACCATTATCATTTGCATATACAAATTGTTGATTGTGTCCATGCACAACGGATAGACTCTGCTAACCTGTGTGCAGGAGCAGTGTGGACAAGAAGCATAGACAAGAACGTGCACATGCACAGAGTTTGAGGCATGCTAGAGGCTTGTTTATACAGAACAGCTTCAGAGACATTTTCACCCGCTCTATGGACTTAGCTAGTTGCTTTCAAAGAATAGTTACACTTCTTCACCTGTTTTGCCCCTTGAGTCTTAAATATTGAGGGAAGCCTATAGAAAGACTATAGAAAGCCTATATAAAATATCCTTCACAGTACAGAGGAAAGTGAGACTGTGCTTAGCAGGGGAAGCTTTATGTCCTGAGAATGTTGCATGGGTAGGTCACACAGCAATCACTTGAGTTAATACAAACTTATATTGCTCCATTGGGGCATTAAAGTAAATTGGGTCTCTACTCATTTATAGGCCCAAGGATCTGGGGCACTTATTCTGTACTTTTTTTTTTCTTTCTTTTTTAATTGTATTTACTGTAATATTGCTCTGAAATGTTCAGTTAATAACAACTTCCTGTTTTATATTCCATAGTAATTATTCTCCTGCCAGAAGTGGATTGCTTGTAATAGGATTGTGTCCCTTTTTGGCAATCTGCTGCTAAGCAGACTCCATTCCCATCCTTATTATTCATGTTCTGTATCAAGAGAATACAAGCTCAGAGGGTGAAATTCAGTCTCTGATAAAGTCAGTGGCAGGCCTCCCAGGCATTCAGGAAGGCTGTGTTCCCATCAGGGGTTTTTCATTCCCACCACACCCTTCTGCTTGTCAAGCTAATGAAGCATCTCCACTAATTACACTGGAGGGGAAAGCTTGGTTGGTCTATAGCCCTAAAACACAGTCACATCATTTTTCCTCAAAGCAAGTAGTTCTGGCTATATTCTTTGAATCTCACAGTCTCTCCTGCACTTTTAACCTCTGGCTGTGGAGACGTAGCATCCGTCAGGAGATGCCTCCCTCCAGGACAACTCTAGAGCAACCAACAGGCCCCCACTCACCACTGCCTAAACACATAGCAGGTGAACAGGCACCTCCTGAGAAATATGTGATGGACACAGATCTGACAGCACAGACTTTGCCATCACCCAGCCCCCCTACCCCCGATCCCACCCCTGTTCTTATGCTGAATAATTCCCTTTTGACATGAGGGTAGTGCTTGTGGGTGTGGTTTTGCAGCCATGCAGACTGAATCATTTTTCTCCTGGGTTAAAATTCTTTATTTTCATTGTTGCTTTAATTTGGTATTGTTAGGAATTTAACTTTGCTTTTGTGCAAGTATAGTCACTACCATGCATGAGACCAAATGTGCACTTTTTTCTTTGTGAAATTGAATAAATATAAATATAGAAAGAGAAGTATATATATGCCTGTATATATGTGTGTATATATATACAGATACATATTTTTGTATAATACAAAACACTGTATTCTATTTTTCATACAAACCTAATATGGTAAGATTGTAATATCAAGCATAGCTGACTTACCTGCATGGATATATTCTGTGCTAAGAAATTTAGTGTTCACAAAATTGGAAAATGTGGACCTTGCTCAGGAAAGTATTGTTTGAAGTCAGTACTAGAATGCAACATTTGCTGCAGAACTTTTTTGCAACCAGAGTTTTAGAGCTTCACAACATTGCAAACCTGCAAATCCATGATACCCTTCCTGTGAAGAGGTTTTGCAGAAAAAAAAAAAAGGAAGGAAGGAAGGAAGGAAGGAAGGAAGGAAGGAAGGAAGGAAGGAAGGAAGGAAGAGAAAAAGATGAAAGGGTATTTATTGTGGAGTTTTTTGAATGTAATATTTTGTTCTGTTAGTAAGAGAGCCAACATGACCAATTATTGGAGGAAATAGTCTGTGGAGGCTTAATAAATGAAGAGAAAATAAAAGTAAGGTCAGGAAGGAAATGTTCAGTAGCAGTCAATACAGTGATTAGAGAGCGAGTTTCAGGAATGTCTCAGAAGGACAAAGAGGTTACATCAGCACATCAGAAACACAATTGTTTCCGAGATTACCCCAGGAAATGTGCCCTTGCCTTGAGACATGAATTCACCAAGTTTCAGGTCAACAAACTACTGTAAGCATTTCTCATGGACCACCGTGACCTTCCTTCACAAGTCTGAAATGGAAACATTCAGAATTGAAGAGAAAACCCTACCCAGACCCTGAGGACTGCTCGCCACCCACAGAACACAGTGTGGGAACTGCTGCTCTAACACAACGAAGCATCCAGCGTGTGACTCACCCTATACCTGCATACCATGAAAAGGAAACAAAGCCTCATAACTCTTCCCTGGAGATCCACAGTTATCTTGCCTACTCTGGGCCGTGGGGACATATAGCCTATCAAACCCAATGTCCTTGCTACTCCACACAACGGAGCTAGTAGTGGCACTGGAGAGGGGAAAAGCCACCGTCCCTCCATGAAGCTGTGCGGGAGAGGAGGTGGCAAGGGCTGTTTTTTTCCTAGGCAAAGCTTGACTTGTTTATACTGAAGCCTTCAACATACTGCTTATTGCTGGACAAGCAGATCAAAGCAAAGGGCAATATTATATATTTATGTAGCCTCAACAGCGTGTTAGGCACTTAATTTGCCATCTTGGGCTGCTCCTTTTGCTGTGATATTTCAGGCAGGGATTCTCATTTATCACGCTGATCCCACTCAGGGGCTGGAGCACAAGGTCAGCTATCATTGGCTCTGTCATGCTTAAAGGCTGCAGAGCTCTGGTAATTAAGACTGTTAGATGGGAGGGCCTCTTTTCCTGCTATTTGATGTAGAGTAGGTGCAGATGAAAGATTTATAGTTTTAATTCAAATACGGGACTTGTCTTTGACAACTTAATTGTGTTTGCAGAGAAGTTCTGGACCCTTTCTCTTGCCAAGTCATTACAGAAAGGCCTCACATCTTGGATCTACCAGGAAGCTGTTTGGATTAAAGAAATAACCAAAGGGACTCTGCATTAGTGCTGATAGAAGCAATAAACATTTGCTTGTCCTTCTTTTGCTTGTAGTAAATATGTGCATGTTGCTTAAGATAGTACATTTTCTTACTTCAAGGCCAAAGTAGGGATATGTTTTCCTAACTTATTTTCTGTGTCTATATTAATCTCTATAAATAGAATTTTATTTTTTTATAGCACTCATTAAAATCGATTAATGAGGCTGGTAAAATGAAAGGCTAGACTGAACAGGATACTAAAACCAGGTACTCATTCCTTTAATAAAAATGTAATTATAAGTAATAAAATATGGTTTAGGTCTACAAGCAGAATTGCTTTAACATTTGCTTTGGAGCACTTCACAGTTATCGCAAAGTCTTTCCTTCTACTTATTTAGTAGGCGCTAAACATCAGGATGGCAAAGTGCATTGCCTACAAGTTACGAATGACTGAAGACATCCGGCCGTAGGACCAGATTTCTCATGGATGGGTATGTGGTGTTTGAGCTCATTGCTTTAATCATTAGTGTTGGCCTCTGCTGGCAGAGGCAGGCTGCAACACTCTGCAAGGACAGAGCGATGAAGATGATACACTCTTTGTTTTTTATATATTTGTCAGTTTGTATAATTAGTAAATATTTATGGAGCAATTCCAGGCAGGTGAGACAGGAAGCTCCCTGTACAGGAGCACCTGGCCACTGTGCCTGCCTCTGGAAGAGATGATGTATGGTCAGATGGGTGCTGACAACACACCTTGCACTGTTCATCTGTTTGGAAATGGGGTCTGCAGAAGTGATGCAAAGCCTCAGGTTCACAATCTGGGCCCTCACCTCTGCTCTGTTTGTTATAACCTCCCAGCCCTTCATACAAATCGGCTCTTTTACAGCAAGGACACTCAACATGTCCAAAATATAGCAAAAAATACTTCCTCTCTTTCTTACACATGTAAGGGAACAAAGCTAGACTGCTCCCCTTTATGTGGCACTCATTATGGAGTGTCTGAGGGTTTTACAACCATTGCTGCAATTGTCCTCGTAAAAGGAACTGAAGCACACAGGCTTAAAGACTGGCATTTAAAAAGGCATTTCAGCCCCTAAAGTGGCTGATAGTTTCCTGGTGAGATTATCCAGAAATCCCTAGCCAGGCATTTTTCTCAGCAGAGATGAGTATCTTCAAGCTCATAAAAACCTTCTGACTGTGGATATCTGGCCCAGAGTCACACAAGGAGCAGAACAAGGAATTTAACTCCAATCTCACAAACTCCCAAAATCCAGCATTTTTGCCACACACACAGCGTTGGGTAAATGATTTGCTTTCCTTCAAAAGGGAGAGCAGAGATGGGGGTGCATAAAAAGCTGGAGGCTGGCCAGAGTGGGAGTGGGACAGCTCTCAGCCATTTCCAGAGGAGCTCAAAAAACAAATCATAGATACTGTATAAACCCTTGTAAGAGAGAGCCTCTCCAGAGTTTTTTTCCTCTTTGTCTGCTGAAATCTTGTTGGAAGGGGATGCATGGGATGAAGGTAACGACCTCCCAAGGTTCTCAAGTAAAAAGCATGCAAGAGTGGAAGTGCTTGGCCTGCAGGGCTAGAACTCACAGGCAATAAAGCAGCAGTGGGTGCCTTTCTCAGGGTTAGCAGAAGCGACAAGGGCAGCAGAGCAATTTGCAGTACTGGGGATAAGACTTTCGAAGAAGCAAATCAAACCTGTGCTCTCTCATTTACAAATTCTCCAGATAACTCCCCCTATTCATACTGCATACTACAAATAAATCTCACCGTTTTAAACACATACTGGTACCAACTTCTTCTTCTGTGTTAAAATACAGATTCAGGCAAAACAAGAGGGGGCTTTCAGCTGAGAAGTGTGGCCTCTGGAGGTCCAAGGTAGCGAGTCATCTACCTTTTGACAAAAAAAGCAGCTCTTTTTTTACAGGTCTTCCTGCTCGGTATGATCTGGAGCCAAGGCCGCCCAGCAGTGTTTACATCAGGCAAAAACACTGGGTGAATGTTTGCATGTTTTTTAACCTCAGAATGTCTTTTTAATTTATACATCTATGGATCTTACTCACCTCCCAACAAAATACAACTTTCCTGTGCTTTTGCTTAGTGTTCCTAAAGGTCTGGCAGCAGATGCTGATTATACACACATTGTTAAGAGATGCACCTTTATAAATGGGGGAGTTTTGCAGCCCTCGACTTCACTGTGTTTCAAAGTGCAATTAATGGTAGAGTAGAGGGTGTTGTGTCACCAAATGATTGTACTCCTGTGTCAGAGCATGCCACAGAAGCCAGGAGAATCTGTCCAAGAAAAAAAAAAAAAAAAATTGGCCCAGCTGTTTAAAGAGGACTCAAGTTACTTCAATGAGACAACGTTGGCAGAAAAACTTGTTATCAGTGTAAGGGAGAGAATTGTCTTTAGGAGAGAAGGTTTTGATGATTTTGAAAGTTTTCTTATTAGGCTGAATTGTGCTCAGTATAGTAAAAAAGGGGGACTGGGAAGGCAACTTTTCATCACCTCTGAAAACCTGAACAATTTTTCTTTAAATACCTGAAAGTAGATTTAGGAGCTTAACATCAGACATAAAGCTTTGTAAATGCTGGCCCATAATAATGACAGATTTTCCCAGCTGCATCTTAAATCCATTGCTTCTTGTTATAACCTCATTAAGTGAGAAGCATGATAGATATTCCTTTAGCACATCCCTTTATGTTTCTGCAGTCAGTTGTCATCTATCTGTTATTCTCCACATCATTTATTGTATGTGTTACTCTCTCCTGAGCTGTAGAGGAGGCCCCAGACAATTCTCACACTGCAGATGTGTGATTTTGGCAGGACTACTCAGTTACTGTTCCTCAGAAATAACCCTGCCTTAGTGCAGGGATGAAAAACTGCAACAGACCCTTTCTAATTAGCTGTGAGCACTGAAGGGACAAGTCCTTCCCCAGTGTCCCCCTTACACTGCTCAAAGGAAGGTGGTGGGAAAGCATCCGTTGGCCAGAGTGATACTGAACCAGATGGGAATAGTTCAGAGAGCCTTTTGGAAGGTAAATACTATTTCAGATGATTGTTATGCATCTTGATTGCTCTACGGCAGGGTAGATTAGCCAGCATGGAGCTCTGAGCTGCTGTGACAAGGCTATTATCAGTTTTGAGCCTGTTAATTTAAAGCTAGCTCAGACTCTCTGCACTGCCGTTCACTTCCTTCAAGGCAGGCTAGATATGATTTTAAAGGACACTCTCTCACACTCTCTTTGCCTGTGTTTTGGCTAAATACGTGCCTGAAAAATGCCTCAGTGTGTTAACAAACCTTCAGAGATGTTCTGTGTTCTTCTGTGTTCTTTAACAACTGGAGTACCTGGAGGCCTGGGGTGCAAGCAGCAGGTAACCACAGACTAAATCTGTGCAGACATTTCAGGCAATAATGTACGCAGGGTGTCACAGCACATCTAGCCTTGCATATCTTTCTGGACATCCCATATCCTTTAAATCTGGCCAGCCATTTGCAGCTTTCAAGTATAGGAAAAGATGTGCCAGGTGACAGAATGAAAGGGTATAACCATGTTTGCAGACAAGATATATCTGCTGGATTATCTCTTAAACTTATCTGACTCTTATTTGTATGGACAACCTATTTCTTTACTGTAGATACAGCAATTCTCACATCAGTAACACTATTATTTAAAATAAAATTTTAACTAATATCACTCAGAAATTAAACTAGTTAGTTCACTTCCTTCCAAGGAGGAAATTCAAATCCACAGGGGAAGTCACAGACAACATGTATAAGCTCTTCTGTGGATGGAAAATGATGAAACATCCCAGAGCATCATTATTGCTCACTACTTCCTGAAATCTGTTACTCAAATCCCCCAAACTCACAACCCAGTGGATTTATGATTTACCAAGAGATCCATGGGTTTCTCAGACCATTCACCCAGCTTTGTGAGGAAGTGAGGGATTACAGGGAAATGCACAAGCAGGTCAGCCAAAGTTCACATCTTGACTTAACTGTAAGTTGATGGTGACGTTTTCCAGATATTTATGGGAATTCATCTTGGGAGATGCTCATTTATAGACACAGGGTGGAATTTCCTGAACCAGGTATTTCCAGTGCCATATGCATCCTTGCAGAGTAGTGAACATTTCCACCTGACCATCTCTTTCAAGGACATTTGAAACATGAAGAAATGGCACCATGCTCTGCAGGTCAGAGAGGAGAGGGCTAAGACATGCTCTTTATCCCCATCCACTCTGCGTCCCCAGCCACCACTCATATGTGCAACTCATATGAGACGGGCTCCCAAAATGCTACAAGAAGTACTTGGGAGAATATTTCCTACCTCTCCATACCAGAAGGCTGAGGGACTCCTTGCAATCAAGGGATGGACAATGATCCTGTAGTCAGCCC
Organism: Anser brachyrhynchus; assembly: GCF_964034855.1. NCBI lineage: Eukaryota > Metazoa > Chordata > Aves > Anseriformes > Anatidae > Anser > Anser brachyrhynchus. The sequence goes on from NC_137697.1 coordinate 22,188,581, forward strand.
TGGGGCAAGAAAGCCCTGAGTGTCAGCACATTGATGAAGGGAAGTGTGTGTCTCCAAGACAGGCTGGCGCAGGTCCGCCTAAAGCTCTGGAAAGCACCGATAAGTGTCTTCTGCTGTGAGACAGTGTCACTGTGAATTTTAAGGTTGATATCAGCAGCAGTTCAGGCAGGGGGCTGCCTAAAAGCAAATGGTATAATTCCAACCCTAAATCTCTTGTTACTCTTTAAAATGCCAGATGGTCAGCTTATCCAGCAATCTAATTGTTGTTGTTAAAAAGCCAGAGGTGTGCATGCTGCTTTACAGATAATTAAAAAGGGGCAGGTCTGGAGCACGGATGGTTTCCAGTCTGAATCAGACACAACACAGCAAGGGATGGGAATGACCCAGTTGTGAGTGAAGGCTGGAGAAGGCAAGGACTGAAAGAGTGAGAGACTACTCAACACCCTTCTTGACTATGCTGGTAGGCTCCATTTTGAGGAGGCAGTTTGACTAGAAGATTAAATGGAGATGATTTTAAGCAGGTTAGTGCTCTGTGGACATGAACTGGTTCAGCACTAGTTGGAAAATGATGGCCACAGTTGTTGCAGATGCTTGATTTCAGTGATTTCAGAAACAGTATTTTTTTGAAAGACAGGAACAGTTTTCCCTTGAAGAATATGTTATTGCTGCTTGCTACAGCTGTTCATAATTGTTTCTAAAAATGATGACCCATCTTGCCAGCCCTCTTCTTGCTGTCATTCTCTCTTACAATGCTTAGAGAAATTGTGGAGGTAGATTTCCAGATTGTTGTTGCTACATCTCCCCCTAGTCTGCACCTACAGAATATCTGCCTCTTTTTTTCCTGTTGGTGAACCATAAATTCTATGAGAAATTTCCACATATTTTTGGTACATCTGGGAGCACTTTAGAGCTCAGCCTCAATTGACACTTCAGGATATGCACCACACTGTGTAGCAGGATATGGCCTTTTAGCTTTCTGGGATACCTATTGCAATATTTATTTACATGTTAATGCAATATATACATATTGTAATTTTTATCTATATCTAAAAATTAAGCAAAAAATCTATTGAGTGACTGAAGTTGAAAGGAGACCAGTCTTGTAGATCTGTATGGAAAAAGGAAGGTTTTATACCTGACATGAGCACCCCCTGTCTTGTCTAATAGTATCTTACAGATAGCAATATGTCTAATGTCTAATAATATCTTAGAGATAGAAATACTCAAAGCACAGAGATTACTGTCCATCACAGTGAGTGCCAGTATATATAGGAGGAAATACTGCTCTATGACACTAATGTGTTAATTATCCTAAACAGGGCATACCTGCAGCAGAATTGCTTTCTTTCTCTCTTTAGGACATCTTTTTAAAATTTTTTCTTCTTTCATTTTCACATGTATTTGGCAACTTAGTGGCCAACCAACTTCAAAACTTCGATAAAAGGAAATAAAATATTTTATTTTTAATATAAATATCTGGAGAGAGAAGCAAAGGACTTGAATTATTCTGACTATAGCCTGCTGTTGCATCATTACCACTTTAAGTGTTCATGAAACTCAGTTGTTTTCCCTCAACAAAACCTGAACGTAATTTACCAGTCATAGTTCTCTACATAGAAGAGAAAGCACAAATCCCATTACCTGTAAATAAGATTTGTGCATCTACACCCCATACAGAGATTTGGAAAATGTGTTCCCACAGACCTCTTCCCAGATTGTTCAGCTGTGTTGCAGGCTTCAAAACTGATTTAAAGGCAAAAGCATAAATTTTAAAATGTTAATCTTAGCACTGGGGTATGCAAAACATAAACTGGGACAACAATGTTTCATGAAAAAACAGTATGGATTAACAAAAGGAGTTCTTACAGGAATGTCATTGGCTTAAGTTACAGTAGTTTTTTTAACTGAATCAGTTCTGCTGAAAACTTATAATCTGGAAATCACTATCATAAATACATTACCACAATCAGGATGGTATAACTGTAACATATTTTGGACCCTTTTTCCTGACACTCTTTTTGTCTTCATTTCCTCTTTTGTGTTTAAAAAAAAAAAAAAAAAGGAAAACAACATCTCTGCTGATAATGAGAGATGCCTCCCTCCAGCTTTTCCACCCACATGCATTGGCTGCCTAGATATCTGTTTTCTGTTTTTGTGGATGCAAAGATAACATGTCAGAGGAAAGCATCACCTGACAGGAACTGGCCAGCAGACCATTGGCCAGAATATGCTGTAGTGTCTGCACACAGGTCTGTGACACATTTCACAGAATCACAGAACTGTAGGGGTTGGAAGGGACCTCGAGAGATCATTGGGTCCAACCCCCCTGCCAAAGCAGGTTTCTTAGAGCAGGCTGCCCAGGTGGGTGTCCAGACGGGCCTTGAATATCTCCAGAGAAGGAGACTCCACAACCTCCCTGGGCAGCCTGTTCCAGTGCTCCGTCACCCTCACTGTGAAGAAGTTCTTTTGCATGTTGGTGCGGAACTTCCTGTGCTCCATCTTGTGGCCATTACCACTTGTCCTGTCCCCACAAACCACTGAAAAGAGGTTGGCCAAATCCCTCCGTCTCCCACACTTCAGGTATTTATAAACATTGATAAGATCCCCTCTCAGTCTTCTTTTCTCCAGGCTGAACAGACCCAGGTCTCTCAGCCTTTCCTCATAAGGAAGATGTTCCAGGCCTCGTATCATCTTTGTGGCCCTCCGTTGGACTCTTTCCAGGAGATCCCTGTCTTTTTTGTACTGGGGAGCCCAGAACCGGACACAGTACTCCAGGTGAGGCCTGACCAGGGCAGAGTAGAGGGGGAGGATCACCTCCCTTGACCTGCTGGCCACGCTCCTTTTAATGCACGCCAGGATCCCACTGGCCCTCTTGGCCACCAGGGCACACTGCTGGCTCATGGTCAACCAGTCGTCCACCAGGACTCCAGGTCCTTCTCCTCAGAGCTCCTCTACAACAGGTCACCCCCCAGCCTGTACTGATAACGTGCGGTTGTTCCTTCCCAGGTGCAGGACTCTACACTTGCTCTTATTAAACCTCATTTGGTTTCTTCCTGCCCATCTCTCCAGCCTGTCCAGGTCTTGCTGAATGGCAGCACAGCCTTCTGGTGTGTCAGCCACTCCTCCCAGCTTTGTGTCATTGGTGTACTTGCTGAGGGCAGACACTATCCCCTCATCAAGGTCATCGATGAAGATGTTGAACAGGACCAGACCCAGAACTGACTCCTGGGGAACACCGCTACTCACTGGTCTCCGGCCGGACTCTGAGCCACCGATCACCACCCTCTGAGCTCGGCCAGTCGGCCAGTTCTCAACCCACCTTACTGTCCACTTATCTATCCCACACTTTCTCAGCTTTGCTAGCAGGATGTCGTGGGAGACAGTATCAAAAGCCTTGCTAAAGTCAAGGAAGATGACATCCACTGCTCTCCCCCCATCTACCCAGCTGGTGATGCCATCATAGAAGGCAATGAGGTTGGTCGAGCATGACTTCCCCTTGGTGAATCCATGCTGACTACTTCTCATAACCTTCTTCTCTTCCAATTGCTTGGAGATGGCATCCAGAACAAGCTGTTCCAACAAAAAACTCACACCCATTTTTCATGGTAAAACTCTCTGATATCATGTACTGACTAAGAAACTGTTTTCTGGTATTTGATCACTCTTTGCACAGCAGGGCTTGGCTCTTGGTGGTGCAGGGAGAAGTACGCTTCAGTGCACAGTGCCTGAAAAGGCTGTGGTAATGAAACATGAATGGTGTACCTGCATTACACACACCAAGGTGCAGTACTCCAGCTTCCTTTACAGTATTTTCATCCATAATTTTGACTTCCCTCTCACACTAACTCAGCATTGTGTAATGCTGTGAACAAGTTCTAGGTGGTCTACAGAAGGAAACCACAAAGATTTCAGTGCACAGCTGTTCTAGGAGAGCACTGTTATCTCATTTTCTAGCCCTTCTGCCTGTGAGCACGTACATAGGGTCTATCAACAGAGAGTAAGGTGGGAATACCTGAGGGAATTGATCACTACAGTGCTGAGAAGGGTTGAAGTGCTCGAGGACTCCATTTATCAGAGATGGCTCGTTCCCATCAACACAAGGACTGTTTCCAGTCACTCTGTGATCCTTCCTACAACACTGTTTCTGTAGCCGTGGCAAGGAATGAGAATCATTTGGATGCAATTCACTTATACTCATGTCTCCAGAAACAGATACCTGCACCTGAGCTAGAATCCTTTAGAGGATCTGGCTGAGGGGATCTGATCTTTAGAGTCACTGGAAATCTAGCAGGTACAGTGAAAGGAGTCTCAAGTGGTTGACATTTTGTCTCAAACTAGATGCCTAAACTGAACTGGGATAATTTTAACTTCTTTAAATTCAGAAATATGATTACATAGGACTATAAAGAGTTTTAGTAACAAATGTGCCAGAAGGTAGACATTTAAAGCCTTAAGAATGGCAAAGAAGCAATAACAGTAATAACTTAATAATCGCAATTCTGTGTGTGCCATCACTCCTTTGGGTCCAAAACAAATGTTGCTGAGGCTTAAGTAACTTCACACTTGAAGCCTGCCAGAGTTAAGTGGTTTTGATTAAAATACATTTCCAAAGAAGCTTTACTGGTGCAAAAGGGGGGTGTTCACCAATTAGATGTTTGGGTATGTACATCTTCACCTACCTTGTTGCAATGGAACGTTGTGCACACAAATGCCTTCCTTTCTGGGTGGATGTTTGAAAGCTTCAACTAGTGTCAGTAGTTTTTTCTAAACTCTTTTTGCCGTGGCTCCCACTACATTTCATCATGAAATCTAGTCAAAAGAGGAGATTCAAATGATGAGGGATTTTTTAAAAGGGGTTTATTTAATACACTTTGCCCTACAGTCATACAGTCATGGCAAGAAATATTTCTTCATGAGTATCTGGCTCTGTGTGCTTCAGCTCTCTGAGCTGAACGTAGCAAGGCTCTTTTATTTCTTGCAGACTGTTAGAGTTACTCCCATCTGGCAATCAGGAAAACACAGAATAAAAGGGTGTTTCCAACAAACACCAGCTTCAGCAAAAGCTTTCTTCTAAGTTTTCAACCAATTTGGGGTCTGCATCATAAAGCAAAAGGAATGGGACAATAAGCGAAGAGCTGTGCTGTGCAAACAGATTGCTGTTGATGTGTGTTCTACAGCTGTACTTATGGATACATAAGCTTGTTCTGATGCGATAGAAATTTAACATCCAGACTTCACGTGCCAGCTGATATAAATGATGGGGGACAAATTAAAAACAGTTTTGTTAGCACAAAACACTTGCATCAGGAGTCTGTCAATTAGGTGCTAGCACAGAACATTGTCATTATACAAGCGCCTTTTGGCCATAAATGACTGTCCAGCACCTCTACTAGAAACCTGGGTCTTGAGGATTGCTAGTAGGAGGCTGATTTCAAAGTTCATTAGGTTAAAACTTGGCAGACTTGTTCTCAAGCCAGATGTGCATTTTTTATTTTCCAAAAAATTGTATAAATCAGTTTGAGCACCTTTGATCTACAATTCTACAGTTTGCCAAACAGCACACTGTTCTCAAAGTTTCATATGGAGGCTTTTATTCCAACCTTTAGGTTAACAATAATTTCCTTTAAAAAAAAAAAGGGGGGGGGGGGGGGAGTTGCTTTGTAAGGAGCTAGCTCTTCAAGCTAGTTGTTTTGGTTTCCTACATTTCCCCTTTCTCCCTCCACAAATATTGCTTGCAAATGGCAGATAACAAAAATGCCTAGTAGCCTTGTTGCCATGCTTTGGTGCCAAATTGAAACCATGCCACCCCATAACAAACCTTGACCTGCAGTATAATTACTCCATTTTTCATGGTTTCCTACCCTGTCCTGGCTATTTCAAATTGCAGTGACCTGCCACCCACTATACCAGACAAGTTACCAACCAGGAGTCCAGTTTTTAAATGAAACAGGATTTTAACTCCAAAATGGCATGAGGAATTTAACTGCTTCAAGATGTATCATGTGTTGCTAACCAAAGCCTGGAGTGCTACCTAATATATGACATCCCCGTGGAAATGTCAGCAAATGCTACTGCAGTGCAGAAATAGCAAAAGCTGCCTACAGTAAAGGGAATGAGGGGGAAGATTATAACTGTACTGGTGACCTTCATTGCCGGAAGTTTTTGAAATAAGCCTGCAATTAAAGCTCAATTTTTATTGAATCATGTTACAGATTTCCAGAGGATTTTGTTGACTGAATAACATAATCAGCAATACAATGGGGAAAAAAATAAAAATGGCAATGTATCATTAAAATGAATTTTTAGTGGGAAATGAGTCTTTTCAAGCAGTAGTGAGTAAGCCTCAGTAGAGATAGAGTTTCATACCAACATCTAAAAATATAGATGTTCTACAGTCCTCCTGGTAGTTTTGGAGGTCCCTTTTTGTGCTTAGACCTGGGTTAAAGCAAAAATGTTGTAAATGCTCTGCATATGACCCTAGCTCCTTTGGATGCACAACGAGAGTATAACATTTGCTTTCCCGAGTGTTTATATGTAAGATCCATTTATAGCCTACAGCTATACAAAGCACACCTTGAAAATATAATTGTCCACCTTTGCTCTGCAGGTAGCCTGAAACAAGGGTTTGAGCTGAATAAGCCATCTGGGCATCTTAATCACTGGGGTACTTAACTCTGTCAGTTCCCCCGTAACAGAGGGTGTCTGCAGCAGAGTAAAATATTGGGTGACCCAAAACACCACCTAAGGCAGACACCACACATGTTTTTTGAGGTTTAGTGCATACCAGACATAAGGTCTGGCCTTAACACAGCAACTTCTGTCCATCCCAAGGAAGGCTGTTTCCCTGCCTCTGGGAGGGGGCAGTGCAGCTGCAGGATGCTGAGGAGCATCCTCAGTCCAGAGCACCTGGGCTAGGAGGATGAGCCCACCTCCTCAGATCTGGTGATGCTTTCAGCTGGCATTACTGGCACTGGGATGACATCAGAGGGGACACCACTCACCTGACTTCACTATCCCAAGGTAGAAAAGCAACATATGGGAGGAGAAGCACCTGTTCCTCCTAACTGAGGGCTGCTTGGCTCCACGGGGGCTCTTTTGGCTACAAAGAGGAGCTGTGCTTTTGCACGCTGTCAGGCTCCACCACATTGCTCCCTGATGAACGGTGTTAATAAGGCAGGTGTTTTAGCCAGCCCAGCCGGTGTTTGTCCCTGGGGAGGTGTAATCCAGGGGTGTGGGAGAAGGATGTTCATGCAGTAAATCTTTTATTATTTAAATAGGAAACATTTTTTATGGGGGATATGAGCAGCATTTAAAAGCTAGAGAGCTAGACACTCCAGGGATCAGCTGTAAACGAAGGTTAAGCCTTGAGAAGGCTTCTACCTTGGCTTTTTATTGGGACTGCTATTGTGACTGAGGCCTTGATGTTTTATTACCCTGACCATATGGTTATGTGGTTTTGGAGAAGAGAGTTTGGCAAGGGGCAGAGGAAAGGGGGGAAGGAAGGGAGGTTGTTGTTATTGCTGCAGTGGAACAAGTATGTTCAACTTTCCCAGTCTGGTGTATCCTAACTTACAGCATATGGACACCAATTCCACATTTTTTACAGGGAAATCACATGGGCATTGTTAAATCATTTAATCTAAACTTTGAAAGAGAAAAATAATAAGGTGATTAAGGACAACCTGAAGCTACTTGATAATGTGATTCTGAGAAGATGGAATCGCCTTTCACTGCCATGCTAGGATGAATGCTAGCTGCTGAATACAGGGAAGAGACAGAAGGTAGATTTTTCAGATTTTATTTTTTTTTTGGTACAGCAGCTGCTTATGTTCTTTCCATTAGAAGAGCAACAGACGTGCAAAGCAAGAGCTTCAATGCCTTCTGCAGAGAGCTCCATTAGTTCTGAGCTGAAATTGAACCATGCTAATTTTAAAGTGCTGCAATATAACCATTTTATTTCCTCCAGCTGTGGGTCTTGACTTTCAGCTAGAAAGAGGGGGCAGAAAGACAGATTGAAAGAAGGACTGGAAAAAATAAAACCACAGGATGCCTGTCAATACCTGCTCTTGATATAGGAGACTCTGAATAAGACTACAATTGAAAGAAATTATTGAAGTATTTTGCTGCCTCCCCCTGGTAATGAGCACAATCCTTGTTCTTAAATATTTAGGATGCACAATTCAAGAATTCCTTTTCCACTTGAAATTCTTCTTGGGACTTTAAAAACATTGGAAGTTCCCTGAATATCCTAGCAGACTGCATGCAATCAGGCTGCTATACCAGTTTTCCCCATCAGAGACATTATTGGGAAAACTTTTCAAAGGCACAAAGGGGAATTCAGCACCTAACTCCTAGTGAGGACCTAAATCCCCTCTGTGCCACTGGAAACCTCCCCTTAGATGAATAACTAGTGAACTCTGAAGAACCTATTTCCAGATGTGAAGCTGGATTTATGATACTTGAAATGCTCAATGGCAGAAAAGTGCTGAATTTATAGTTCTTGTTTGGATTCTTTCATAAAGTCTCGCTTACCAGAATTTTGCTGGAGGTTTCCTTATTAACTAATAGAAAAGTTAAGATGAGAAGAAACATCATGGAGTGATCGACAGATGCCCACAGGTTTTCAGGCATTCGCTTTGGTGACATTTATGAAATGTTAGAGAAGTAGAGTACTGCCAAAGTGTCAGCCCACACTTTGCAAGACATCTAAGTCATTTCATCCTACAGAGAAAACAAAAATTGTCTGTTTATTTAAATCTTTAATGAGATGTGGTAGAAGCTGCAGCAAAGACTTAAAATCCAAATACACTTTGGGATTTGCTTTATCTGTCTCTTCTTTGACCATCTAAATTAAATTAATGCAGTTTAACATATTGTGCTTAAATGGTATTGTTATTCGTCCTGTTATTTTTTGAGGTGGTATATCTCAGTCACAGCACACTGGCAACGTGCAGTGTATGTGACACTAGGGGTGCTTCATGATTTGGAGGTGACTGAGCATCAGTGGTGACGCTGCCAAGTTGCAATGTGAGTGGTTGTGCTTTGGCACTGTCAGAGCCAATACCTGCAGAATAACAGGGAATGGCAAGCCTTACTGGATGAGATAACTCCTGGGAGTGACAGGAGGAAGGCCTTACTGAATGGAGAGAGGAGGGACATTTGCCTTACCTTCTTGGGGCCAGAGCTATGGCATTTCTTTGAGACCTGCAAATTTCTTCCAGGCTATGAATGTGTAGTGACAAACCGCTAGCAACTCATTGCATTCCCACTGTCAGAGCCTGGCTCTGGCACTCCATGCTTTAGTAGCCAATATTAAGGTGTTATTCTAGGTAAAAGTCTTTGTAACAGGTGTGTGCCAGACACATTTCTGGTCTTGTGAAGAAGTTCAAAATACTAAGGCTGAAGGTGGATTTCAGCTGCCAACCAACAAAGCACATACATGTGTTTTCTAACAGGAAAAAAACTGCTTTCAAAGTATAAATATTATCTCCTTACAACTAGGATAGCATTTGATTTGCAGCTGTTTTTTTTTTTTTATCTTCAGCATTGTACAAATGCTTGACCACCAGTCCTAAATTTTGCTCTTTTGGAGAGACCCTGAATTGACACTGAGCTCCACCACTTCTGCCATGGGAAGGCCCAGGAGGGATGACAACACATGTGCCTGCATCCCCTCCCTCTTGGCACAGGGCTGGGGAGGGCCACAGGCAGAGCAGAACCTTGCTGGGACATGGCCATTGTGGAGTCCACCAGATTAGTGTAGCCTGTCAGCAGAGGAGTAGATGTAAAGCTTTAACCACTCTGACCGTTCCTTGCCTTGGAGCTGCTTCATGGCTGCTATTGAGGGTGGTGGCTCTGGACCACCCTTGCAAAATTAAATACCCACATTTAAGCATCGTACAGATAGGCACCACACTGAGGTGTCATTGCTTCCTCTGTAGACTGACAGCAGGCAAGAGTGCAACCTTATGAAATGGAAAGTGTGCATGACTAGCCTCCAACGGGTTGCTGATGACCTTCAGCATCCAGTGCTTGCAACTCGGCAACCCTTTAGAGCTACACTTATATTTTTATGGAAAAAGTGAGTTCCAGTATCTTTAGATCAGATCTCTGTATTATAAACTTTGTGGGGTAGGAATACATCCCCTACTTAGCAAACTTTACTTGTAGTGCAACACTGACCATGCTGGCAGTACTGCAGGCAGGACTAAAATGTGCATGGGAAGCAATTTGACACTTCGGTCTCAATTCAAAGCCAAGCAGAAGGTAGACCTCTTGGCTGCTAGCAGAGGAACACTGGTTCTCGTTCTCCCACATCTTCTAGTTAGCCAAGCACTAACTAGCTGCCACATCAAATGCTTCTGATCCTGCTGCCATCACTGGAGTGTTTGTGCCTGGCATAAACGCTTTTAGTTGCTCCATATTGCACCAAAATATGTGTCCTCCAAAGAAGGACCCTGCAATACCTCTTGAGACTGCTGGCTTCCACGGCAGTCATCACACTCCATGCTTGTGTGAACTGTCCCTAATCTGAATTTGAGATGGTCCTGGCGTAGTTGGATCAGCAAAATTCCATTGCTATAGCAAATGTTAATTATTTTAAAATAAGCCAAATTCACCCAAATAATAATGAATATTGAGTAATTCCTTATTCTCTTCACAAGTATTTTCTTTCAAATACCTGGCCATCAGTAGGCTGAAACAGTTCCTAAAGAATTTCCTAAGAATTTCCTAAGTTCCTAAAGAAAAAGAATTTTGAAGCAGAAATTTCCCTTTACTTTGATTAGTAGTTACATTTTAAAATCAATGACATAATACATCCTCTGGGAAGGAAACAATTTCAGAGAATAAATGAAGACCCAGCTTTCCGAATGTTGGAAATAGTGCTAAGATCTGCTGAAATGCAAACCAGCTGTTTAAGAAGCTCCTAAGAGGCTTCTAAAAGACAGAAAAGATTTGACAATTGATTTTCAAGAAGAAAAAAAAAGTGTTTAACTTAAAAAATAAGTAACATTAACAAGACTTTGATGTCTTATTATCTAAAATTAGATATTTTCTTAGCCCATTAATTTCCTCTGGTTTTCATTTTATACCTGCAGGAAACATTATTAATCTGCAGGAAATATACCCAGTCCCAGCTAAGCTGAGTCCAGCTAAGCACCAGTGGGACGACTACACAAGGACTGACATGGCATACATCACAAACAATACAAGTCCTGAAGAGGCCTTGTAAAGGGCAAGAAGTAACTTTTGTTCTGCTCAGCTACATGCGTCTGTGCGAGAGCTCTCTGGGTTATGCCAGCAACCTGAAGTTGCCCTTCCAAATCAGTGAGTTTCTGGGTTTTAATCACTTCAAGTAAATGAGCTATTCTAGTTACCAACAGGGAAACAGTTGCCAATCACAGCAAAGAAGAAAGCAGACCTACTGCAGGGCATGAAATTTAATTTTCCAGGTAGTAGCAAGTAATTGATACCACAATGTGACCTTTGCCTAAAGCAGCCAATTTAGAGCCATGTGGAACAACAATTGGAGTAAGCTGGAGTCTGTGACCACCGGCAGGTTTGCTCGGGAAAGGAACAGCTCTGGCAGCACTCTCTACTTCGAAGCAGACAGCAGGTAGTTCTGTGGTTTTGTAGCCTGCATCAAGGGAGGACCTCACCTGATGTGGAAAGTTCACTGACAATATTTTTATACAGACCAATTTTTAACAGTTTTGTTATTTTGGTTTTGTTTGTTTGATCATGTGTAATGTGGCAAACAGACTAAAACAAATTTGCATACAAATGACAAGGAACTGACAATTTTCCTTGACAGTAACATATGGTTTGTTGGCAATTGCAATTTTTCTCCAACCTGATAGCTGAAAAATTACTGAAGAACCTGTCTGAGTAATCCTCATTGTATCCCCTGTAGATATTAGGCATTGTTTCTTCTAGGAGGACTCTGTACATCTTTTCTAAATCATCCAACTCTGAGCTCCCACTGACAAAATAACAAGTGAAAATGATGATTTCCCAGGGAGATCCACACTCATCCTAGAGATATGCCCATAAACCAAGGTGTCTGAGCAAAGTACACAGCTGTCCCAGCCACCCCAGGAAAGAGAGACAAGCATTGGTGGAGGGGGATTTGTCCCAGCTGCAGGCTCAGTAGCCTTCGGCAGTGCCCATCTCACCATCTCTAATGTTCAAAGAAAGAGTTAAGAATCACTAAGCTGCCCAAATCGGCACCTCAGTTTAATTACCAAGGCAAAAGTGGATTGGTCTTAGTCTACATGCTGATGCCGACAAAAGCTTTTTCCAGGAGCTTTGGATGAGGAGCTCAACTTTCGTCCACTATCAATGAAACTAAGAGGAATCTTGTCACCAACACCACCCAGTCCACAATCAAGCTATAAAACCAAAATCACACATAAGAGAGTCTTTGTAAAGTGACTGTCTTTCACACCTTACAATATCCAGCAGCTGCTGAAAAATGAGCCCTCATGCCCAGACTCCTGAAGACCTTCTTATGGATTTTCTCCAGCACATTTTTCTCCGTGATCTTAGTAAGACTACTTGTGTGCTTAAACCAGGCAGGAGACTAAACGATTCACTGAACCGGTGTCTGGAACAAGCCCAACATCACTGGGGCTTCCTCATGAAGCACTGTTTATATAAGTGAATATCAAACCCATTGCTGACATTTTTACTGCTCTGTTGCAGGAACAGTAATGCATTCTCTTGGGCCACTGGAGTTTGAAGCTGTACACTGAATACAAATCTAGCAGAGCCAAGAAATGCTGAAAATGCTATCAGCTGGGAGAAATTAGATACATAGCATTTAGAAATGCTTCTCCAGCCCCAGTTGTTTCCCAGATTATTTCTTCTTACAAATATGCATCCATAATCAGACATGAAATTCTATCGGTTTGATTAGAAATGCCTCCTGACTTTGGGCTTATTAGAATACAAAACTAAGTGCAGAAGGAAGAAGAGATTTAAAAATAAAATAAAATAAAATAAAATAAAATAAATAGATTTAGCTCTCTCAGCCATGTAATGTTATGATTGCAGAAAACTGAAAAGTCACAGTTCCCCTGTTCAATTTAGATTGCAATCAGATTCTAATTCAGATTTCAATTAATATTCTGATTTTTGTGGAAAAAATGCCATAATAGCAAAGGGGAAAGTGAGCTGCAGGGACTCTCCATGAAATGAAAAGTCAAAGTTCAAAAATGAAGGTCTCAATAGGGAGCCTAGGCTGCTCATTAACACCACTGCATACTAAAGGACAACGACATAGGAGCTGTCCTTTTCCTTCCTGCTTGGATCACTACAAAAATAATTCTGCAACTCTCTGTCTCATCTTGCCTGACCACAAATGAGACCAATAGCTGTCATAAGCTTCTTCAACTTGAGAATAGCACTGACAAAGGAAAGATGACATTTCGTTATACTGCTGTTAGACCTCACTCTCACCCTGCTGTCACTGAATTGGAGTGCGCTAGCGATGACAGGGATGGCCTCTGAGCCACAGAAAAGAAAAAAATTTTGCTTCTCCAGTATAAGGAAGGAACAGCTTCCTTGCGCAGGACGTGTGACATGTTGCCTTCCACCCCTGCACCCACTCACACAAACAGAGCCCTTGTTTCCTTCCCCAGTGCCAAGTAAAGCGTTTTCTGCCACATACCCTCCACCTGGAGTGATGCACCTTCACCTTCTGTTGCAGTGCTCTGTGCACGCCTTGCAACCCCTCACATGGGTGTCTTCTGCACCCACTCTTCTGGACAGTATAAGCCACTGCTCACCCAAATGCTTTATTATTCACTTTTGTCCTGCGAACTGTATGATTAAATAGGCAGCTGCTTCTTGGTTTTCAGGTTGGCTATGGTCTTCTGCTCAGCTTTCAGGTTGGTTGTGGTATTCTGCTCATTCAGAAACTTCCAGCGGGCTGTGAAAGCCAACACATGCTGGCAATGGAAAATCAGACTATGTACAAGAAAACAAATATTTGCATCACTTTTAACAGTCTGAGGGCCATGAGGAGTATTCTGTGAAACAACCTGATGGTGGGATATGTTGTAGCTAGATAGAATGGGAATTATGTGTTAAGAAATTGTTTGAAATTATAATCTGGAGAGCACCCGAGGTGCTACACAAATCTGAGATATAAAGCACAGGACAGCCTTTAACTAACAATTTAATCTTGTTATTGTGTGGTCCTGAAGCCCCACAGAATTGGACCTAACACTCTGCTATTTGCAATTAACCATTTGTAGAGATGTTCAGCACAGAGCAGGTAACCCTGCACCTGGGGCACTGGAAGACCCAGGGGACAGGGACAGGCATTTTTTGGGAGCATGGGCAGGCACTGCACCGACAGCAGAAGTGCTGGAGCTCTTTCTTAAACATCTGCTAGGGTGAGGTTTACACAGCGATAGCCTAACCTGGTAGTGCCTGCCAAAAATTAGGGCTTGTTGTAATGTGGTGATCTCCAGTCTTGATGATTCTCATGAGCGCCAGCCATGTGCAGCTGAGCCTACACCATGTAGTGCTGCCACTGCGTGCTCAGGTGTTCCTCGTGCTGGTCCTGCTATCCTGCATTTCACAGTGTAGCTGTACCAGTGCCTGACATGTGGAAAAACACATTTGCTTGCTTTCCTTTCCATTTCAGAGCCTCTTGCTATTGAAGAAAAAAAGGAGCTGCAAGCACTTTGTGCCTTGGAGAAATTAGGTTAAGGGTATGAATGGGTGGGAAAAAGACTTCCTGCCTCCACTGCTTCTTCCCAGCACTCCTGTCCCTCATTCACTGGCTGCTTTTTTGTTTGTTCGTTTGTTTGTGTGTGTGTGTGTTTTGTTTGTTTGTTTTCAGGCCATGATATTTCAATGTTAATCCCTTTGAGGGGTAAGAACAGACAGCCTGTCTCCTGAACTTACACATCATCAACTATATAATGACCTCATGGAAAGCAATCCAGCAAACATACTAATTTCATCCTAATGAAGTCCTCTGTTGGTGGAGCTAAGGGCAGCACACCCTTGGCAGCCTTTGGTGGTCCTGACCTTCTCAAGGTGCCTTGTCTTGGAGATTGGCAGCTAGCCCATGGCAAAAGTGCTCCTCATGCAGCCAGGCTGAGACCTCATCACACCAGCACAATAAAGAGTTCAATAGCCAATCATAAGACAGCCATCAAAATTAACATTAAGGGTGTCTCATAGGGAACTTAATTAATTTTATGATAACATCTATGAACTGACAGTTGAGTGTCATTAGGAGATGACATTGCCCTCAGAGCTTTTGGCAAAAGCAATTATCTATCTGTGTGGAGGTTATTGTTCTGCCTACATCAAAAGTTGTGGGAAATAAAGAGCAAAAATACCAGTTTCTTATAAGCAACAATATAGTCTCTGTGTGTGTCATAACTCCATAATTATACCTGTGTAGCCACCCGAAATTTGTTGTTAATTTTTTGAGACCTTCCTCTCTCATCTCTTCTCCACTGCTTCCAGCAACACTCTTGTTCAGTTTGTTGGTATACAAATGATTCTGAACTAAGAGTTATATTTTTTAGAATTACTGTATAAAGGTGGGAAATATTTTAAAAGCGCAAGAAGTAGGCTTAATTTATGTTGTTCTTATGTCCAAAATTAATATTCTATATAAAATGTCATTGATGTCTATATATCTATTATTCTTTTTTTTTTCTATGCATAAATGTGCATAACCACATGCACCTCCATACCCACATAGTATTTCGTACTATTATAGGCCATCTTTACCGAAAAGAAAGAAATCTTTTAACCTTGAGGAATGTTCTGATCCACAATTCCAGATCTACACCAGCCAGAAAACATCTCCTATGGGGAAAATCCATATGTGGTGCTGAACTTCACAGATGTCACAGTTTTCTCAAACAAACAAGTCCACTTTTCAAATAATCATTCCATACAGTTCCTCTCCTCCTCTCCCAGCTGCCTTCCCATTCCCCCAACAATATGCCTGGATTGGGGTCAGAAATTCCTGAGTTTATTGCTTCAGTTCAATCTTTTTGTATATCTCTCATTTAGATACAGACCAAAAACGAAGAGAGCATGAGATATTTGTTGCTT
The DNA here is from genome assembly GCF_964034855.1 of Anser brachyrhynchus. Classification (NCBI taxonomy): domain Eukaryota; kingdom Metazoa; phylum Chordata; class Aves; order Anseriformes; family Anatidae; genus Anser; species Anser brachyrhynchus. Next base: position 22,204,673 of record NC_137697.1, read on the forward strand.
CTCAAGATGGTGAAGTTCTCACAGATTCAGCAATTTTCCTGGTATTTTTATTTTGGGATGAAATCTGACAGCATAGATTTTGAAATTTTGACAGGACTAAGCCCTAGTCTTAATTCAGCCTCAGATCTGAGCTCTAAGCTACATCAGCTTCATACAGTCTCATCCAAATGCTGTCTTCTAATGAAGAAGAACAGAAATGATTTTCATTCTTATTTTAGGACATTATTACATCTTATGTCACAGACTTTTACTGTGTGCACTAATTTCTCTCTCTAACCACCTATTTCAACCATTTCAGAATAACACCTGAGTCTGCCTTGTAATGAAACCTCAGGTAGGTTTCCTTTTCCCTTCATAATTATGGCAGGTTGATCTCTTTTTAATTCACTGATGACAGGAAGTGGCAGTTTTTATTCATGATGTGGGTTTTTTTGTGTCATGCTGGCTTCTTAGTAATCTTTTTACCTGACAATGGATAAAATGGAGTGCAGCATATGATATTTGAACAGAGGTCTTCTGGTCAGAAAATATTCAGTTCTGAACTGTGACACAAAAAAATGAATAGCAACATTAGAAAAAGTAAAAAATTATTTCATACTGTTAAAAAAAAAAGCCTTAAAAATAAGTCTATATCAGTATTTATTAAGATTATAATTTGTTGTTTGTAAATTTTCACAGAAGCATCTGGAAATAAAAAGGGGCCATATATAGACAGAACATAGTCTTGAATTTCACAAATATTTTGATGAACACTGCAAGAACTGAATCTGCAGGGCACCATCTGTACAATTTCTGTTGTTCATCTGCTGAGAATCTTGAAAGCAGCCTTTCTACAAAGAACCACCATGCTGTCTTAATTATCAGTGCAGAAAGAAAGTGAAAGAAATTTTCTGGCAGCACCCACACTGATAGGAAATTCAAACATTTTCGAGCACATGAGCCACTGGAAATGCTGAAACTGAACTCACTGGGTGCAGGACTTTGTTTTGATGTGTGTGAGATGAGCCTGAGGCTGGAGGTGATTGTGTCAGGCAGACTGAAAGAGAAGGAGCAGGAGGAGGAGGGAGAGGATGAATAGAGCACCAAAACACACTCTTCCTCTGAGTGTCTGGTGAGTATTTCCATGCCCAGCTTGCCACCTTTGAGCCAGCTGCATCCCTGCACAAGCTGCTTGCCATTGGGCATGATGCCAGCCCTAAGCAGAGTAGCTGGGACTTGCCCAGCAGGAAATCAGCATTTCCTGGTGCCCTTTGGGCAGACCATGCCCACAGGGCTGGCATAAATTTTCCTCCTTCCCAGTATTTGCCAGCTCCTTACAGAGACTGACACTGTAATTTTACTCCCTTTCCACATTTCCTCTGCTTGACACATGGTGCACCATCTCCTCAAATTGTTAATCATCACTACAAAATCCCTTTGGCTTCATCTGAGGTGTTTTCAAAAAGTACCTCAATTTTTTTGATCTAGCTGTATATTTATTCTTCTTGATCTCATTTATATTCATGCACGTACACACAGACACATCAATTTTACAACCACTATTAGCATCAGCTTAAGGTGAACTCTGGCAGCCAGAAAAAACAGAACCCATTTTGATCTGCCAGGCTTAAATGAATAGAATCTATTCAACTGGAAACAGTGCCAACAAGTTAACATAACAGATTGAGAACAAAACCTTTTATATATTGGGTAAGCTAAGATTATTAGGGACCAACACATTAGGAAAATGAAAATGTACAGAAATCTAATTTACTTTCCTGAGGAGAAAAAAACAGCTAATTTCCCCATCAGTTAGCTATTCAGTCCATCTACTCATGTTCAATAATTTGACTCAGGTATGCAAAATTTCATTTTCTATAGCCAATGTATTCTTGATATTGCATTTATATGCTCCGCTCTCTATTCTGGATGGGTTGTTCTTCACAGCTAGAGCAAATAGCTGTGAGCTTTTGTTTCTAAAACAAGACATCTCATTTCACTCTAAAAAGATTTCTGTCTTGGCTACCACCAAGCATTTTCTTTCATCACTAACACAGCAACTTCATAGTTCTTTTCTTCCTGAAACTGAATAACATCTGAAGAACTATTTGAGCTAAATTAGTGAGCTTAGCTAGTCACGTATTGTAAAGTAAGGAAGGATTTGCACAAGGAGGCTCCCCACAGAGTGCTTCCTATGCAGGAATGGACAGCAGTGTCCAACAGGGAGCTGAACCTCCAGAGAGCTTCCCATGAGCTCTCTGGAAAGGACACAGTATTGATGACCTACAGGATATTCCTGCTGCTAAACAACAAATAGAGCTGGCAGGGGACTAGAAGCAACGCACCCCAAAATGTGGCTAACCTGGCACATGCTGTTCCCTTACTCATAGGAAATTGGAGGAACACTCAGTGGCAGGGTGTTTGCTCTGGTCCTTGTAGCTGGAAGGCTTGAAGATGACATTCATTTCAGAAAACAGCTGAGGTCCTCATAATGAAGGAGGCCTACTGAATTATAAAATATGACTAGTAAAACTATACAAAATGAAGCACTGCTACCCTCTGCATATTCAGTTTATGCACATTGTTGTGATGCTGTCACAGCAGTCATAACATTAGTGTCCAGAAAGTCATCATTACAAATCACTGCAGAAACAGATCCTAGGGGACCAGGAAAAAATAACAGCTAACCCTTTGTATTCTCTGAATGCACAAATCAGTTCCTTTTATTCTAGGGAGCAAATACTACTCTTGAGAGAGCTGAAACAAGTGAGCTCAAGTTTCAGCTACTAAGAAAGTAATAAGAGCTTTGATAATTTTCTCTTCTTAGAGCCAACTGTTCTTCTGCTACATTCTGTTATTCACCCTTATGGATCCCTTCCTTCAGCCTTGAGAGAGCTGGGTAGGTCCTATGGGGACAGTGATCAAGCTAATGTTCGGGTAAGAGCAGACTCCTTTACCTCAGTTGCCCTTTTCCACCCTAAAATGACTCCACCCTGTCTCAGCCTTCCCTGGAGGAACAATCAGCCCTCAGCATTGCCAGTGACTGGCAGTCCTTGCTGCTCCTCAGCTTTCATGCATTCTTTCCCACCTTCTGCTAATGGTTGTCTTTCCCAAGCTCTTCAAAAGCAGAATAATACATGCTTTGCAATTTGGTTTGTATATGTCTTTAATTAAATCTTCCTGTTCTGCTGAACTAATCTCACACTTTCTGCACCCTGCAGATTAGTTTGCTCTTCACTTCCAGAGCTCTCTGATGAGACAGGCTCTTTTTCAGGTCTGCAATATTGCTTTCATGGCTAATTTACTTTCCTCTGTTAGAATATGAATTTGATGAATCTACTAACATTGCAAATCCTCTTCACTGTGTTCTTAAGGATTTATGAGCTTCCAAGAAATTAAACTATTCCTCTCTCTTGCTCTATTTCACAAAGATTACAAATCACCATTGCATATTTTACAGTGCACTTCTGTAGGAATATCTGTAGTAATAATGTATTTATAGGACACCCATAACTCTATAATGTTGCAGCATTAGCCAAGGAATGAGTCTGGGGAAAATGAGGATGGGAGTACATTCACCTACTTCTTGGATTACTCTTCACAGTTTATAAAACACTTGGTGTCCAGACTATAGCTCGGTGGAAGCAGAGAGGCAGCTCTGCAGCCAATGAAAGCAGATGGAGTTTGAACGATTCCAGCCCTTTTATCTGTGTGCAGTAGCTGAGGCTCACTTACAAGCTGGCAAGCTTTGGCTTCCTTAGAAAGAGTGAAAAATGCCCCTCTCAAAGTGTTGCTCTGCATCGTGTTCTCCAAAACAAGCAAACAAAAAGGGGGCTGCAAGTTTCAGTCAAATCTCTGACCTGGCGTAGAGCATGGTCCCACGGTTTCACCATCCCCACAGGGAATGTGACCAAGTGTTATTTGGGGATTGGAATGAGCAGCCAGAGGCAGGAAAAGGTGGGGATCTCTTAAATCAACTTCAGTGTAATAAGGAGCTACACTCTCAGTCAGGACAAGAGAAGTACTTAGAGCAATTTCTCTGCTACAGTAAGCACTGGTGACTCTAGCTCAAGTACACCTAACCTTCAGCAGCTGCCACTGCTCTGTAGCAAGAGGCAGAGGTACAGATCACATTTTGCCATCCTTCTAAAACTTGTAACAAAAGTCCCTTGTGTAACACATTCTGCACATATGTCTGGGAATCAGTAGTGTTACTGAAAGTTGAAGCCTTTGGTCAAATCAGTTCTCAGACGTGATCAAGAAACCAACTATTTGTCAGGATATGGAAATTCTTTTAATGCATCTACTGTCTTCGGAGACTTCCTCACAGTAAGAAAAAAAAAAAAAGAGAGAGAGAGAGAATTTGTTCAATGTAGTAGTGACAGCTGGTGTTGGGCAAAACTGAGGAAAGGCCAACAAGGAAAGAAGTTCACGGGCAGACAAGAGACCCAGAAAGGACACAGTGTGTCCTGACGGGATCCTAAACTATCCTGCAATATGAGCAAATATCCACAGGCCTTTTAAACAACCTTCTCTTCATGGCTCGGGAGTTTCAATTGGGCTCATAATCTCAGTTTATGGGGAAAGGGTGTCATTACCAGTCCCTGAGTTGTCCCTTTGATTCTTGCCACCTGTTCTAGCTGGGCTTTTGTGGAGGACTTGGGTTTCCAGAGGCCCAACTGGTAAGTTGGTCTCTGGTGGGAGGCTGAGGACTGATCCCCCCTGAAGCTTTGGGATTGCAGTATTGTGGAAAAGTGGGACCAATGTATTCAGTACCCTAAGAGCTACCTCAATGTGTTGGGTTCATGTGGCAAGTTTTTTAGCAGGGGTGCTGCAGGGTGGACTCTGTGGGTAGAGCCCAGCAGCTGCCCCATGTGAGATCAGAGCCAGCTCCATCTGGCTTCAGGAGGGACCCACCACTAGCCAGAGCCAAGCCATGAGAAACCCTGGCTAGGCCTCTGGGAGAGTAGATTTAAGCAAGGGAAAAACAAACAAACAAACAAACAAACAAACAAAAACACACAAAAAAACATGCTGCAGCACAGCAGCTGGGAGAGGAGTGAGAAGCAGCCCTGCAGGCCCCCAGGTGAGTGCAGCAGGAGGTGCCCCAGGCACGCAGCAGCAGTTCCCCTGCAGCCCATGGAGAGGCCCCTGGTGGAGCAGGCTGTCCCCCTGCAGCCCACGGGTCCCACACGGAGCAGATCTCCACGCTGCAGCCCGTGGAGGAGCCCCCGGTGGGGCAGGTGGATGTGGCCTGGAGGAGGCTGCGGCCCATGGAGAGCCCCCGCAGGAGCAGGCCCCGGGCCGGAGCTGCAGCCCGTGGAGGGGAGCCCACGCAGGAGCAGGGGTCTGGGGGGAGCTGCTGCCCATGGGGGACCCGTGCTGGAGCAGTTTGCTCCTGGGGGATGGACCCCGTGGTACGGAGCCGTGTGGGAGCAGTTCTTGGAGAGCTGCTGCCTGTGGGCAGCCCCCACAGGCTCAGTTCAGGAAGGACGGCATCCCGTGGGAGGGACCCCACATGGAGCAGGGAAAGAAATGAAGTCTTACAGATGGACAGTAGCCCCCATTCCCTATTCCCCAGTGTTGCTAAGTTGGAGGAGGTGCAAGAAGGTGGATGGGGGAAAGATGTTTTTAGTTTGCTTTCAGTCTCTCACTGCTCTAGTCTGTTAGTAATAGGCAATAAATTATATTAATCTTCCTACACTGAGTCTGTTTTGCCTGTGACAGTAATTGGTGATCGATCTCCCTGTCCTTATCTCAAACCTTCAGCCCTTTTCCATTGTATTTTCTCCCTCTCTTCCTTTCAGGAGAGGGAGTGAGAGAGCAGTTGTGGTGGAGTTCAGCTGCCCATCAGGGTGAAACCACCACATTCAGATTTCTGCACAGCAGGTCAGGAACTGTAGCTGACAACCTCTACCTGCTCCACACCAAAGCAAAGCAGCAGCTGTGAACAACACCTGAACAGCTAAAATCAGATGAGCACTCACAGCTCTACAGATGCTGTGCTTTATTCTAACCTCTCCTCCCCACCAGCTGGTAGTGTCACTGCAGAGTCTGCAGCCTTTAGAACATTTGTTTTGCAGGATATAATATTGTGTGGAAGCATTCCTCATTAGTGGCTAGTTCTAGCTTCCCACATTCTCTATTGCCTTGAACTGTCAGGCATTTGCTTGCTTGCTTGCAGTGGAAACGTAGTCCTTGACTGCTATATAAAAGCTAGAAGCTTACTGCTAAAGAAACAGCCTTCTTGGAGATACAGGATTCATCTCTATTCCTAGCTGCGAGTACATACACACCCCTCCCTCCCCCCACCCCCCCCCCAAAAAAAAAAAAGACACACACACACACTCGTCAGTTCTTATTTATAGGCTGAGGTACTGCCGAAATACAGAGGTTCAAGGGTTCGGTTGCTTTGTCTGCCTGGAGTGAGAACGAGGTGGCAGCTTTTGCAGCCCCATTCTGGCCATTTTCTTCCTGCTGGGGTGCAAATGCCAGCTGAGGTCTGGCACCTTGCTTTATTGTGTGAGGGCTGGAAAGAGATTTCTCAATTAGCTTTAAATTAACTGCCTCTTGTCATTATGAGTTCCCTGAGGATGGGTGTGAGGGTACGCTCAGAAAGGTCATTAGGCAGCCTGCCAGTGTGTCCACTCTCTGGGCACCTACCAGACTGTGCCTGCCGTTTCTCATCCCCAGGTTGCAAGTTTAATTAGGAACCTCCTGTGAGTCCAGTCTTCACAAGCACCATCTGGCACACCACATAAAATATGCTCTGTTTTCATTGCTGACAAATCCTATGAAAGTTGTTTGTGTGTGTGTTAGAAGCATGGACCAGTAGGGCAGAGGATTGAGGTAAAAACTTCCAGAGCATTTCAGAGTGGCAAGAATCTAGGGAGAAAATGAAATATGCATCCAAGTTTGGTTCTGCACTTAGAACATTCTAAGTTTTATGCAAGCTTTTCATTGTCAGGACTTCTGCATATGCACTGTGCTGCAGCATGCTGGAGCATGTCCACATTTATCACTTCCCAGTACAGATTTGGAAAATATAAGACTTCTCCTTTTTTATGCCTTTGTTTTTTAGCACACATCATGACCAAGATGTAGCATTTTGTTCCTCCAAAATTCACAGTCAAAAAAGGATTTTCATACAAACTAGAGAGTGCCTGGTTAAATGTCAATCCTTGTTGCAATTCTGTGAAGCACTCAGAAATGCTGTAATTTTTAATATTAATGCACACATCTTCCCTTCTTATCCATGTTCTTAGTAGATTGCTAAACTGTAGATCATAATGCTAAATACCCAGCTGTAGCTACCGAGACACATTGCTAACAAACCTGGGAACAAAGAACAGACACCATACTGTCCAAAATCTTGAGAGACTATGAGAGAAGGTGGCTGCCTGTGGTCTTTGTGCAGTATCTTGCAGTCTAAGAGGGAACAGTGACATTTTCCATGGCATGATTTGGAAACATTACAGATGGAAAACCCCATGAACTATGATTTGTATTTGTAATGCTTCATCTTCTAGCAGTCCACCACTGTGATGAGCTGTAATTGCTGCAGTCCTGCCTGCCACACACAGCAGTGGCACAAGAATGTATCCCGTCCAGAGCTGGCTGGTGGGAGGCCAGGTTTATCCATAGTAAGATGGGAGACAGCAAGCAGCACAATGTAAGGAACCACTCAGCAGATCTTTACTCAGTTCTGCAAATTGCATAAGAAGAAAATGTGGAGTTTTAACAACTCACTTCTTCAACGGGAGAAGTAGGAGTCCATCTAGCCAGCAGGTAAAGAAAATACAAACACGAGAAGTGAAGTTTAATGTAACTATATCAATTGTAATTTCACATGATGGATACGGGGATAGAGGCTTAGCAAAATAAGTAACGTTTACGGAACAGTGGTAGAATACAGACCCAGTTGGATTAGGTTTATTACTGCAGGAAGTAGTTTGATAGGTGTCTCTCTCTTCTTGAAGTTTATATTGGACCATTATCTCTGCATGGGGCTAAGACAGCTTTTGGATATGTCAGCTTTCACAAAAAGCAGCACTAAACTTTTACTTCAAGTCATGTTGTTTGGTACCTGCAGTGCAAGTGGAAGTCTTCGGGCTGAGCTGTAATTGAGCACCAGTTTCTCTCATCTTTCCTTCTGCCCTTGTGTTCAAGCCTGTTTTGTTTGTTTTTGTTTGTTTGTTTGTTTGTTTTGTTTTGTTTTGTTTTCTTTCCCTAAAATCTGCTGTAGCATTGCTGCAATGCCACGTTTTATGTTGAAATTGACTGGATTTTCAAGATGAAACGTATTGTGTACAGTGGAGGACTTCAGGATCATTAGCGTAATATATGCTAAAACATTTCTAATGTTCAATTTAGTTTGAATTTTGGATGCAAATTCAGTGCTTGTTCCATGGGAACCGTTAGCCTTAACCCCCGGGGCTTAAATCCCCAGATGATAAGAAATGCCGTATACCCTTCAGCACTGAGGAAACCCGAAACATACTGGGCCATTATTCTTTGCGGCTGCATGCAGGCAGGAAGGAGCTAACTCTTTTCCCATCCCTAATTTGCTTTCCCTGCATCCCCTGGGGAGCAGCGCGGGGGGAAAGGCGGGGAGGCACCGCAGGCGCACGTGAGAATGGCTCAGGAGCCTCGGGCCTCCAAAATTCACCTTCAGCTCATGAAGGTGAAATCCTGACCCAGCTGGAGGGATGCTTTTCACGGGAGCTGGTGGGTGCCTGCTCGCTCTTTTGAAAGCCTAATTGCAGGCGCTGAATGCGCCGGCAGACCTGCTCCCCTGCTCCTCTCGTGGAAACTCTCACGCTTTTGAACTCTCTGGACACAATTACAGGTCAAAGTCTTTGTGACCGGCTCTGACATTACGGTTTCAATGGCATTTTGCCCGGGGGCATTAGCCTGTCCTTCTCTCAAGTTGAGCTGAGAGGACCTTTATTAGCTGGTAACTGTTGTTTTGTTAATCTAATGAATGGCTTTTTAGGAAACAACTGAGAAAACGCTTATTAATGGTGAAAGCTTCATCCATTATAAAGCTCCATGCCTCCAAAGAGATCAGAAAATGACGGAATGTAGAAGGAAAATACTTTACCCATACCCACCAGTCTTAATTATTCACCATATCGTACGTTTTGTCTGATCCTTGGAGAAGGTAAAGGTCTGCCTCTCACGTGTGCACAGTAAAAAGCAAGAACACCAAAATGGTTATGGAAATGAAGTTTTTAATCACTGAAATAACATTCACTGCTGTGTTTGGCTGGAATACTGCACCTCACAGACAAATTGCTGCAAGTGAAGTGTTGGCAGAGGATTAAGACTTTATGCCACTTATGCTCTGAGAAGATGTATTAATTACTTTTTAAATACCTAAAATATACTAAGGCCATCTGAAATGTATATATATATATATACACGCACATATATACTTATATATGTATGCATGTGAGCTATTTTCTTAATTCTAGCAACACTTATGGTGGTGTAACCTATCCTAATAGAAAGGTGTAAAGGTAATTGTTCCTTAACCTTGTAGCCTGGTATATACTTTTGCACAAGAATATCGGATTTATCACCCCCTAACATAATGACTCAGCTGCATTTCTTTCATAGTCTGTTCTCTTCACACTCAAGAGAAAGAGGAAGCAACATACTTGCTGTGCAGGGACCTCTTTCAGCTACAGCCACAGAACAATTAACATTACCTCATTAGCTTTTGTGGTTCCTTGAAAGCAGAAAAATCCAGATTTTCTTCTCTCCATCTGCTGCTGTTATTCAGCACAGACGGCTGGGTGAGAAATAAGTTGCCTTAATTTGAACAAAGTCTTCAGGGCAGAAATCCATGACTGCTAAAATGAGTGTCCAGACTACTCTGCTGCTCCCATACTGACTAACATAGAAGACAAAATTCATTTGTACACCAATAAAAAGACAGGGGACTATTAAATTCTCTCTCTCATTTTTTAACAGTGGCATAAGTAAAACTCTTGTGTAAAACCCTGGCAGAGACAAGGCGCAGCTTGTACCACAGATGGCTGGCAGGATGCACTGCACTCCTCCTACCCCTGAATCCTGAGCTGCAGACCTTTGGTGGGTGGAAATGGGGCATACAGAGCATGTAAAGGCCCCAGTTGAAAAGATGAGATTATGACCTTGTCTATATTTGGGTCATGTATTACAGTGAATGAGGGACGTCTTTTGAAGTGTATGGTCTGCCAGGGCCAGGGCTGCAAGGGGAGGTACAGCATCATATATGTTGGCTAAAGAAATGACCAGGCATCAGACAATGCCTACAGACCATCAAAGAAGAGGTGAGTTACGTCTGCACTGCACTGGGTAGAAGGAATGTAGTGTTTGGGTCCTTCCTGTGCCAGTGCCAATGTATCCTGGCAGCAGGAATGATATTTAACAGACATTGACTCGGTCTTAGAAAGCCTTTCAAGATATGCTTCTGTATAGGATTTTTGCTTTCTTGGTCCTTCAGCACATTAAACATCCATGAGATCACTATAAATGAAACAAGAGAGTGCTAAAATATATTTTGCCCTCTGTCTCCACATTTCTTGAATTACACTGAATTCACTCCAAGTAAGGTATCGCAGCACCACGGGTTAGAAAAACATTCAGCATATACATTCCTAGATGAATTTATTATCAACACTCTCAGTGGTCTCAGGGTACATCTCTATGTCCTTGGCTAGACTTTTTCTCCAGAACACCGTGGAAAATGGTAGCACTATTCTTCAAATGAGGCATTTCATTACCAGCAAGGTAGTGCCTAGCAAAACTTTGCACGCAACTGGGCACAGCTGTTTAGAGCAATATGTGAGTGCTCTGGATCATTCCTTCCTAGCAGGTGAGTATAGCAAATATCCCAGAAACAGTAATGTACCCAGTATAGTAAGGACCAATACGTTACTCTTCACATGCCAGTTTCTGGTGAGGAGTGGCTTCTTTCAGATGCATAGCTGTTCTCCAGCTTATGGATCACACTTCTACAATGTCTACCTGAGAGTTTCACACCTGCCCTTTTCCTCCAGTGGATCTTTAACCATGATCAGTCTTGTTCAGGACCTGGTTCAGTAAAGCATGTAAGCAACTACTTAATTTGAGGCAGATATTTATTGACATTGTTTTGAAAGAACTGGGGTGAAAATCAGCCCAGCAGGCCTAGTGAAAATGTTTCTTTGAAGAGATAACAGAATAGTTCTTCCAGAAATTATTTGGGCAAAGTGCAAACTCATTGAACAGGAAAAAGAGAAACATATATGTATTTTTACCCTTTAAAATATTTCTGGAATTATAGTTAATTTGCAGAATTTCTTGAGTAAAGAAAGGCACCAATTCCCATTGTTTGCAGATGATTAGTTGCCTGGCTAGCACAACGTTACTATGGTGACTACTGCCAAAGGAAATATTGTAACAGACAGCTAGATAATTTTTTTTAAAGTGAACAAAATTTAACCTTTCTGGGAACAAACATGACCATAGCGACTTACATAAATTGCAAGTGTTTTTGAGGCTTGAGTTTGATCTGGGGAGTGAAAACATTGTCACACTCTGAATGCCCACTCACTACTCATCCTCTATTACTTGGCTGGCTGGCTGAAAGGGAAGGATGGAATGATATGAAAAATAATCCAATAATAAATAAATAAATAAATAAATAAATAAATAAATAAATAAATAAAAAGGAAGAGAGCAAAGCCCTTATGCCTCTCACTGCTACAGACTGTTGAGAAGCCCTCTAGGTTTGCTATAACTGTACTGAGATCCTTCTGTGACATTGCTCATCACAGCATGCTAGGGAAATTGGAAATTGCAGCTGAAATGGCTAAAGAGCTCTTTCTGGGTCTTTCCAAACTGCAGCTTCCTGGATGTAGGCAACACCTTTTAGCCAACTGTCCAGTCACAAGTCTTGAAGGTTCTAGTAACGTTGCAGGAGACTAGGCATCAGTTCCACTGAACTAGCAGAGCTCCTGGATATCACATGTATTTGGTTTACCCAGTTTGAGCATGAGTAAGAGTTTATCAGAAGCAGCAGCACTGCACTGCATATGAAAGAATAAATGCGATTAGTATGTCTGTCTAGAAGTTAAGAGGATATCAGCAATTGCTATCAAAACCAGAATTCACATGGAGATCATTACAATTCAAACTATTTGACCTGGCTTTTTAAAAGACCAGAATAAAGTAGCCTGATTGGATTCCCCAGGGAATCTGGTGTTCAGCTGGGAGAGGCTTTAGCTTTGTTAACCGTCTCAGCACTGGCAAGTGTTTAAACTGGAATAATAAGGTTTGAATTCCCAGGGTCAGCAGGCCAATGCAGTGAGTGTATTTTAAAAAGAAAAGCGTGCTTTATAAAGCAATTAATAAAACTCAGACCCTAAGGTGGCATCTGTTCCATTTATTTCAAGAAAGGCATTGCAGCAGATCAGCAAATTGCCTTATTTCTTTGCTTGGGTTCATTTGAAAATGTATCTAATTGTAAAAGAGCCCCCAGAGGACTGCCATCAGGTATAGCAGTCATGTGTAATTCTCCAGGGCCCAACCTTGCATAAGAGACCATAAGATGCATTTCACCAAAACTGAAAACTGAAGCTTCTGTTTGGAGGTGACAACCACACATTATCACTTTCAGGTACGTTGGTATCACCAGACAAAGCAAGATCTTTAGGCAGTGCTACTTTCTAAAAAGAACCACTTAATTGTTTTATTGTTTTGGTTTGGTTTTGATTGTTTTGTTTTTGTTTTTGTTTTCTATTACCTTCCGTTTCATTCAGTTTCAGGTAGAATAATCCAGTAAGTGAGTAGAGATGAAGTACCACTGAAGATACTCTTTTAGGACACCTCAGTCTGGCAAAAGCCATAATTACATGGTCATTACATTTATATACCTTTTCCTTTTCCATTTATATAATCTTTTCTGAAACATTAATACCTGGCTTGTTTCAATATGAGTTATAGCATAACTTTCTATTCAACAACCTTTGGTCTGATCATATAGATCCACTGTAAATCAATGGCAGTTTTAAGTTACCGTGAAGCAAGTCTTGTCTTCTTACATTTGCTGTAAATGCCACATAGCTAATATAAATCATGCAAACTACTGGACATTGTCAGGATTTAGGCTTGGGCTGCTGCTCTCACTGTTCCAGGCTTGCAGAGAGTATTTCAGTCTCAAGGACTCAGCCAGCAGTTAAAATAAACAGAATTAACAAATCATTACAAATTTGTAATGGAAAGTAAAAAACAAAATAAATACACATTTTTCATTTTAGAAAACTTTTGTTTAAATTTCCCAGCACAGTCTAATACACTGTGATCACTTACAACACTCATTTCAGGCTCTGATACAGATTTGTCTCTGCTGCAGACTTTGCAAGTAAATTAACTACACACAATTGTAATCTTACCTCTTCACCAGAGTTTGTGGAAGGCATTAATATGTGAGAAGCCTGCATGTGAGATCTGAGGGTTTCTGCAAGGTGAAGACCAGATAATATTTTCCAAACTACCTATATGTTACCTACAGGAGCTGTTTCTAAAATAGATAGAGGTAGCTCTACTATCTCAGTGTAAAAAGGTACTTCTCGACTGCTTGCAGAATGCAGCAGAAGAACAAAATATAAGACACTCCAGTGGAACTGTTATTAACGCAGATGTTGACCCTGTCTTCACAAGAACTGCATCAGATCGTTAATGGAATCTGTTTGCAACTAGAAAATGTTGTCCAGACAAAATTTCTGTACAGTAATTGACTCTAATAACACTGCAGCAGAAGTGCAGGATGCTATGGAACAAACTGTGGCAGAAAACATAAATCTATGACCTCCATTTCAAATTGTTTTCTAAAATATAACTAGAATCTAAAAAATAAAGGGTTGTTTTTCAAAGCAGTCTTGAGGAGCAAAATACTATTTCATCAAAAGTGCTGTTCAGTGCCTCTAGACAGTGATTTTCCTTGTTTATCCTTTGAAGATAATTTCTTCTAATCTTTGAAACGTGCCCACCTTGGGGATTATGGTAGTTCAGATGTGTGTGAGCCTGTTTGGAACCTGCAGTATTTACCTGCTAGTCATAATAGTCTAGCAGAAGGGTAAAATCAAATACCTAAATAGTAGAAGGAATTTTGATTGCATTTTTTGGATGTAGGTTAAATCTGAAGTAAATAAGCAGCATGGGCTTTCCATGGTTAACTGACTTTGTGTCAGTAGTTAATTCTCTTGTAATCAATAGCTAATCCTGCCAGTGATGTTAATAACTCACTATCACTAGTTGTTTCTTCTAAAAATTTCATATAGATTGGTTGGCTTTCTTCAGCTGTTTTTAAATCTCTCCCTCTAGGTTTAATTGAACAAAGTTGTCTCTCAGTTAAGCTCTGTGCTCAGAAGAAAGTACCGAACAGCTTTCTGTCATAAAACATAAAATTACATGGTGTTTCTTCTCTTTGGGGAAACAAATAGCTTATTTCTTTACAGCAACCCAACACCAGAGGCAGGAAAGCTGAATTTTCCTCCTTGTTGTTCCAACACTTACAGTGCTGCATCTTCCTTATCTTCGAGGGGAGGAAGAGAGGGCTCTGTTCAGATGTAGCTGTCAGAGCAGAAGGCTCCTGCCTATCCCTTTTGCCACCTCAACCAGAGTCATGAGGAGGTAAGGTGGAGGGTGTTGACTTAACAAAAAAAGCTATGATTTTCACTGTTATCTTCAAAGTAGGCAACATCTCATCACCAGCTGTCTGTTTTACCTGGCAATTAAAGCTATGACACCTTCACTTTGATGTTTAAGGTTGGCCAGCAACATCGCTTCTTCCCGGCATTGCTGCATGGTATGAGGAAATGTTTAATTCAAAGCCATTTGGCGTTTATTAATAGAACAAAGGAAAACACACCCATGTCTCACTTCTCCATGTACCTAAAGCTCACATTACCATGGCATTGCTGACCTTTAAATTGTTTTTTAAATAGTATCAGTCACCTGACCTTGTGGATGGTGAAATGCCACTGCAACTTAGAAGCTGCTGCTCTTCATGACTCTATCCCTTGACCGTGGAGGGCCATATTGTCACTTCCAGCTCCACAAGGAAGATGACCTTTCTGAACTTCTTCAAATACTGACACAAAATGGAAGAGCCCCAGTACTTGGTCCTTGTGTCCTTTCCAGATGGCACTGCAGGTGTGAGGTTGCAATTGTTTTCACAGCACAAATCAGATCACATCATTCATTCCATGTGAGCTGCTGGATGTTCAGCAGCTTCCCCATGGGCACCCATATGAATATTCAAAGTGGTAATTAAAAGCTAAAATTTCCAGGTACATTATTAATACTACTTAATAGTTAGAACGTTATTTATATAGGCTTCAGCAGAATAACTGTATCCAAATATGGATTCCTTTGATGAAAACCTGGTGTCCTCCCTTAAGGCATATCCCTACATAGAAATGGGAGCTTGCACAGGATCTGTAGCACTCCCATAGGATTGAGCAATGACATTACTAATGCAGAATTAAATCAGGTCCTGAACTATCCTTTAGATGGTGCCCTTTCCACTAACCACATCCTACAGTCCATGTAAAAAAGTCTGGGATATGGTTTTTTTGGCTTATTTTTTCTTTTTTTTTTCCTTCTTGATTTTAGATAATACCAAAGACCAGCAGTGCTCAGACTTTGGAGATACCAAAGCTTCATTTGTGGCAAATGCTATGGATATACGTGCAAGAACAAAGTCCTTTCTGTGTTCACTTTTTCCTGCACACATACATAAACGTTAATCAATCCTGGCCCTGTGTGGCTAGCTGATTTTTGGAAAAAGATAGGCACTAGGTAGATCTTCACATCCCAATCTCACTGTGATTACAACTCTACAAGAGCACTTATCTGTGTCCCATCAGGGAGACACAAATGCCATGTTACTTTCTGGAAGGAACACTCCCCTACATGTTTTAACCTCTCTAGGAAAGTTCATGCTGGGATATTTACAACCTTGGTGTCACTGCAATAACTTTTCCTTTGAAATCTTCAAGTTAAAGGAAAGAAGTTGATATTTCATGCCCTTTAGCTCTAAACAGCAGATTTGGAAAATGAATCCCAGTGAAATAGTCTGACAGAAAGAATTTTACAACATTTGCTGTTTCTGCCATATTGTATTATGATTCTCATAATTCCATGTGGTCTACAGAGAGTTACAACAAGGAGCAAACACCTTGCTGGGCTCCACAGCACTCTTGATACAGCACAAGGACCTTCGCTGTTCCAAATGTTCTAGAATCTGAGTAGTGCTGCAAAAATGGTGTAAATTGAGCCGGTGGATATAATGGTGGGAAATCAATGCATACTGTATTCAACAGCAGACAGTGTCTGTAAAGATTACACTTGCTCCATTTATACTCTTTTGCTCCAGTTTTACAGTTCCCACTCTTGTCCTGAATACTTCGAGGAAGCAAGAGTTTTCCATGAACCTCCATTCACCTTCCATTTTATATATATCGAACATATGCATGTTAAGCTCTCCCATTATAAACTTCGTCTGAATCTGTCCTTTGTATGAAATAATGGTAGTACTCAAGTAATATAGCACCTGTTTCCAAAGTGCTGCACAATGTAAGGACAAATGATATCTTTGTAATACTCACACAATGGGTACCTTGGGTAAATGTTGTCTCTTATTCAAACAAGGAAGTGGAGAAAGAAATTTTTACATGCTGTAGGGTTAACGAAAGTGCTTCCCAGAACATGGACCTGAGGAAAACCACCTTGGGTGGTCTACAGCTGGTCTGCAAAACAAGAGATCCGGTAGCTTAAATAAGTGATAAAAATGTCTGATGTCCTTGGAAGAATCTTGATTCTTCATCCAGAAATTTGGGGAATCACCGATCCATGTAAAATCTTACAATACTATTATTTGACACTACCTTGAGATTTGTACCATATTGTATTGCAATGTCTGTGAGAAGGATCTGATTCTACCCACAAAGAGCTCAGAGAAAATGCAATGTCAGACTGCTGTAGCCAAAGCCACAAAGTAGTAGAGTGACTGGGTTTCTTCTCTCTGCTCTGTCGCTGATTTGTGAAGAACCTTTCCTGGAACATCTTCAGGACAAGAAGCAGATTTCCTGCTTTATGTTTACTGTGCATTTCCTCATAATGCAGGTAAGAAACAAAGATACTTCACAAAGTGAAAATTACACCAGTGTCGTTAGGACCAGGAGCTCATTATTATCTCTGCAGCTAATCATAGCAGATATCATTAAAATACCATCCCTATCTACATGCCTGCAGAGCATCTCCCGTTTTAATTGTAGAAGGAAATCAAGTTCAATCAAGTAGTTTGGATGGTGGATTTGACTTTTTCATGTCAACCCTTTTATGAAAATACCAGCGTTGTTTTCAATTATCACTTGTACTAGCTAGAAAGACTCTTCACAGCAGGAAAAAAAAATAGCTGTCATATATTCTAGGGACTTCTAAGCAAATGGACAGACAGAGAAGAGCAGGACATGCTGAGTCCTTCCTCTTGGCATACAGGCTTTGCATGGGAGGGTGAAAATGTTGGGTGAGAGTGTGCTGACATGGTGCCCCTTCAGCATGGTCAAAAAAACAACCTTTTTGCTAAAGGCAACATCTTTCTCACTAGTTTTTCAGGTCACTGGCCTCATAACAAGGAAACTTCCTGGGTTTATACAAGTACAAAAAAAAAAAAAGAATAATGAGATCTTAGTTCTGCATCTGAATGTAACCATTACTCTAAGGACTACAATTGGACTGTGGTACATGTCTGTCTGTAAGGAAGGAGATGGGAACAGAGAGACAGCATGCCTGCCCCTCATCAGCTAAGGTCTTCCCTTTCCACTGACTTGTTTGTTTGTTTGCTTGTTTTTTAAAAAATCACATTTTGATCTTCTTTTGAGGGATCATAAATTGCAGTGAGAGCCATTTCGCTGGCCTAATATTTCAGGATGGAAACAGGAGGAGTAAATCAATACCTCCTCCTGCAATCACTTACACAGAACAGTGCTTCAAGAAAATGAGACAGAATGACAGCCAGCCCCTGCCATCCCTCCTTGTTACAAACCCTGCAAGCCAGTGCCAAATTCAATACAGCCCATCATCTCTGTTCAGTGTCTCTCAACATGAGCTGTTGTCTCCTTACTGTGGCTTTTACTAAACAAAGCCCTTGGCCTGTAAATAACAGGAGATGTCAGCACCACACAGGCAGCCCTTTCCCTACTGAAAGATGGCTTTGTGCTGCGCATGCGGTCCCAGCAAGCTCACTCAGCTTGCTGATACACTGTGGTGCTTGCAGACACATTTAATGCTCTCACTTTTCACACCTTAGCCCCTTCAATATTTCCGCTGGCTGCTAGTAAGGCGCCGGCTATAACAGCAGCAAAGACAGAGGTGGTAATGGCAGGCATCTGCCCCAGGGGACGTCAGAGTTCAGCTAAGGCGCAGGGGTCAGGACAACTGTTTTGTTCAGAAGTGAGAAAATGCAGGGTATGATTCAGAAAAATATGAGCTTTTTTTAACATAACCTCAATTCTGCATCATACTACTGGAATAACATAACAAGCCCCCCTCCTAATGCCTGTACAAGGAGATGCTTCAGCTTAAAGCACACCCCCTGCCCCACAGCAAAACCCGGGGGCAAGAAATGACATTTTAAAAGCTCTTTATGGTCAGGTGGCTCTGGAAAGAGGCTATTTTGGCCTGAGCCCCAGAGAGTCCTGGGATGATCTGGAAGACAATCTAATCTGGATCAACTGCCCATGTTAACAGAAAAACTATCTGCAGTGAGGTGGAGAGGTCTGTTCATTGCTCCTAAGAGCATTACCACCACCCTGCAAGTGGAGAGCTTGCTCCCTCTGGAGCAACGTCAGGTAGCAGCCGTGGTTCTGCCGGGATGAAGATTCAGCTGAGGAAGCCATTACCGGGTGTCTGGATTGGCCCTGGTCACCTGAAAAGGCAGAGAATCTCCCTGCTTTCTTGAGATTCTGGAGGGAAAAAGAAATTTAAAAAAAAAAAAAAAAAAAAGCAGGCAGACCAAAGCTCTCCACCAAATCTCCCAGCTGTCAAATTTGACTTGATGGCTAAGGAAAGGGACAAGAGCTGTCAGGAACTGGGAATCCCCAGAGAAGAGTTACAAAACATCTGGAAAATATGCTCTCTTGGCCTGAAGTTCTCTTGCCTCCCACACTGGGTGTAGATGAGGGAAACGTGCCAGGAGCTGTCTGTGCTAGAGCAGGGTGGTGGGGGATTCAGGAGTAGGTGCTGGAAAATGGGTAAGGAGGCCCCTGGACATCCCAGAGCTGCTGATTTTCAAATGGGCTGCTCAGGCAGTGCCGCACAGGCCCTTCCATACCCAATCTCAGGCTGAGCCATTGCAGCTTTGATTCTCACTCATGCATTCTCATGTGACACATTTTCTCTACACCCTCTCCCAATCCAGGCACAAATGAAATATTAAAATGTGACTCTTGTTTTCATGTGGTATATCTTTGCTTAATATAGGTACTCTGGCACATTTGAGCACTCGGTCTGAAAACAGGAAAGAAATTTAGAGTAATGATACTTTACATTTCCAGAACCCACTGCGCCAATGACTTTCAAGGTGCCTGTGAGTGAGATTAACAGTTTTGCTGCTGCATATTCACTGTTCTGCCAAACAGCATTATTCTGCTATCAGTGCTCTGCAGGCGCATGCCCTCAGCTCTTGTACGTGTGTCTGCACTGAACACCACCACTCCCTTCCCTCTGTATGGCTGTAGTCAAGCACAATTATGCAAAGCAAACATGTCAGCTTGCACAGCAGCAATCGCAGAAAAATGAAATCCCTATTCTTGCCTTTTAGCTGTAGGAAGATCATAACTCTCTGGTGTTTGATTCTGATCTCACACTTGTTCTCTGCTAATGGGATTTCCTTGACTTCAAAGAAGACATTACATACAATGGAGAGATCCTTGTACAGCCCAAGTGTGTAAGCAGTTCTCAGGCAGTCACATGTATGCTCTTAGGGTTCAGCTCAGCAATAATCATTCATGGACTGAGCTCTTCTACCCCCTCTGTAGCTGAGATCCCACCAAAGACCTGTCAACAGCAGTAAGTAAATGTGAATCCTTCATTCCCCTGTGTCTGACATCACGTCAGCATCAGTGGGATTAACCAGCCAGGCCCAACCATAGCAACAAGCAACACGATGTCAGAAATTAAACTTGCCCTCAATGCTGTGAGCTCAGTGCTCATCTCTAGTGGTGAGCTTGAGGGGCAAAAACATGACAATCATCACAGAAGGGCTTCTCATTGACTTATTTGCAGTGTCCAGCTTAGGGACTGCAGATCTCAGTACGCATTTTTATGTGCTTGTAAAAAAGAATAAGAAATAAAAAAAGCCCACAAAAGTCAGTAATCATCAGAAAGAGGCAATGTTTCTCCAGGTAGCTGAAGAAGAAAAAGTGTGCATAATTTTTTTCCATCTGCATTGTTCTCAGTACAGTCAGAAACTGGTCTGCTGAAAAGGCCAACACTTTCCAAGGGTAAACCTTTATCCCTGTATCTCTGACCTATGGATAAGGACAGGGGTATTAAGAAGATAGATAGAAAAAGTTGGTTTATTACTGCTTTCAGATGCTGTGTTTCCTGCACTAGGAATAGGCACATGGTAAATTTTAGGGAGCAATAATACCCTTTCCTGTAAGGAAGAAAAACATAAAATATCAAGCCAAATCTTTATCGGATAAATCATTCTACATGAGTGAATGTCTTCATTTGAATATTTGTTTGTTCTTACCAAATACCTCTAGCTCTGCTGCCATAGATGCTCATCGATACAAGGCACTGGAATACCAGTTTGAGACAACAATCAAGATCCAGGCCAATAACTGGACGTTTCCACAAAGAAATGTACCCCGACAAAGCAGCGTGATGGCAACACAGCAAACTATAGGAAAAGGCCAAGAAAGGGTATCAGAGACTGATTACAAGATGTCAGACTGCCATCGCATCCACATGAGAACCCAGGTAGCTTTCCATGCCTGCATCATGGCATACAAAGGCACAGAAGTGCTCCATTCCCCAGAGTGAGAAGAGACCTCCCATTTTTAGAGAGAACCACCACGAAGGAGCATGCAATGAGTTCACAGCATAGCTGTTGCACTTCAAGCTCACACCCTATCTTACAGTGCTGTAACTTCTTCTTGCTCCAACAGCTACTTCTGAGAGTGAATTGTGCAACAAGGAGGGTCTGTTTGCTGACTGTGTGAGAAGCATCCCAAATTTTTCATCTCTCTGCTAACCATGAACACTTATCTGATGGGAAAGGGCAGTCAGGCAGCTGCTCGCAGGCTGTCCAGCTCCACAATGGCAAAGCCAGGGCTTGCTGCCTCCTGGAGCTGGCTGGAGGGGAACCTCACCCCAAAGTTTTTGGGGTGGCACCATACAACCATCATCCCATGGTGAACCTTCACTTTGGGAGCTGCGTTTGTTCTCCTTGAGAGATGTGTGCTTCTGACAATGATGCTGGCACCCCACATGGCAAATGAAAATTTGATGGATTTATTATGGATGAAAAACAGTAGGGAAAATGCACACTAGCGAGACAGGCAGCACAAAACTAGATCCAGTGTCTTCAGCTGGCGTTTCCAAACAGGATTAAGCTAAATGGCATAAAATCATCAGATTAAACTGGATGCATACTATAAAATATACACAAGTACTACATGCATAAGTTACATGCAGATTCAATGGCATTGCAGGGAAGGAGTGCAAAATGGATGCAAGTGTAGAATAGCTATTAGGCTTTTAAATTCCTCCTTTCTCTTTTTACACACTAGCAACCCCCTAAATACCCCCTAAATACCTCATGTAGCCAAACTCATAAACCCAGCACATTTGTTAGATTTTGTCAGACTTTTCCACTAGTCGAAATTATCTAAGTTTAATAAACCTTAATGATATCACTTTCTCCGTTTTCCCACATTGTCTCCTGGTGAGGAAAAAAAATAAAAATAAACCCTTAACTTTCAACTACAATTGCCTTCTTAGCTTTTAAATGAGGTTTCCCCACCCAGAGAAGCTATTTGTGTAGAATTCAGCTTTTTAATGCTGCAAATAATGTTTTTTAATGCTGCTGTATATAGGGTCCAGAACCACAGTGCACTGAAACCTCAACTGTTTTTACCCTAAAAGACCCAGAAACCCTAGGGAATCTGTGGGACACCTCAGCAGAGTCTGCAAAAGCTAACTGTGAAAAGTAAATCCATGTGAGCAGACTAAAGTTTGTTATGCACTAGAAAAAAAAAAAAAGGAAACAAAATTAGTATAGCACAAATAAATATAAACTGTGATGATTTTTTTTATCTTTGTGTACATGCATCTAGGAGTTGGGTTTTTCTTCTAAAGAGGAAACAGTGTTTTGCACACTAAACAGAAAATGAGGGTGAGGTTTTTTGTTTGTTTGCTTAGTAAGTCTAATAGTAATATATAGTCCATGTCAGAAATGAGAGCAGTATAAACTGCAGAGGATTAAGAAGTGTTTGAGTTTTGGTGACACTCCTACTTATTTTGAGGTTTTTCAGTGTTTAGAGAACTATGTGTAACTTGCAAGTCAGAGAGACTGCATAAGCTAGGACTGGACCACTGATATTTTAGCTTGGCATTGGAGTGGCCCAAGTGGTTTGAGTGGCACTAACCTAACACAGAGCTGGATTCAATATTCTGTGGGAGGAGAGATTTGGATTGAAGAAAAAAAGCAAAATGAGCACGTTTTCAGAAAAATGAGCACATTTGTCTTCAGCTCAGCCTCAGCTCATCCATGAGTAGGACAATATCCATGTGAAGCATGCTGATACCAAGAGCAGGCATCCACTGCTGTTCCTGCCTATGATAGACTCAATTCTTCCTCCATTTTGCCCTCACATTGGTGCCTCTGTCTTCCTCCTCTCCCACAGCCCCTGTGAGGTGGGAGCATTCCTCCACCACCTCAGCACAGAGTCTGAAACTTGCTGTCAGGCTGAAGTAAGCACCGTGTCAGAAAGACAGTTAAAAATAGAAAGAGGGGACTTTTTTTTTTTTTTTTTTTTCCTGTCTGTGGTCTATAATACCTGTCAAATGAAGTGGCTTGTTCTCAGGCTAATGTTTGCCGACCTGTGTTGCTGCACTAGGAAGGTAACTCCTGAGACCCATGTTTGCTTTCTTATTCTGCCTGTTACAATGAACCGAGCAGCCCATGATAAGGTTGTTATGTATTTTAGGGCAGGCAAAAGTGAAGAGATGCAGGAAGGAAAGGACAAGGCTAATGCTGGAATTCACACCTCCATTTGTTTAAAGCCTGGTACACAGGAGTTACCCATGCAAATACTTCAAAGCAAGTCAATGCGAGCAGTTATTCAGCACCAGCTAATGCTGTATTATCACTGGCTGAGTAACAGCATATTATCAGACAATATTAACTTTGGTTTGTGGGTGGCAGAAAGCCATTATGGACTCTGTTATTATTAGCTTGTGTTGAACAACTTCAACCTTTACCTTATGGAAATATATTACTTCACCTCAAGATACAAAATGCCCTTAGAGGTAACGGGTGCATTTTGCTTACACAGCTACAGTCCCTTTGGCTTCCCAGTCCTCCTCTCCTCTCATCCAGCCTGCCTGCAGGCATGCCCAGTGATAGGAATGTGATAGAGTTTAATGGGAGGGAAGAAGCAATGAAGATCTAACGCTCTTAAAGCATGTAATCTTGCTGTCCAATTCAGTGTGCTACCACTTAGTCAAACTTTGATATGATAATTAGCCTCTGGCCCCTTTGTAGCCAGCTCTGCTTAACTCACTGGAGATTTTGAAGATCCCCGCTGGTCTCCCGCTCTCATTATAACTGATGCCGTCTGAATGCTAACTTCCCATCTCTGCAAGTAGGAGGACAGGGAGAGTATGGGCATGCAGAGTTAAATCAATCCAAAAGTTATTTGTATCACATTAATTTTTTTTCTGCCATTTGCTATATACAACAGAAGAGGCTCTCAAATGAGGTAATGTGCATGGAAGGCACTGATAATATATTATGACAGGTACAGTAAATTAATTTGGAGACTATTCTAAACAGTGTGAGTACATAGATTTTATTGCAGTTTCATCTGTGGAAAGATGGCAAAAATATCTCTTTTCTTAGTAATTTAAGAGGCTGCAGTTGCTTCCAGAACACTTTGATGAAAACTTCAGCTTCTTAGACAAGGGAGACTCCGCTTGACTGGCCAGAGTCCAAAAGAGCTTTAGCAATTTAAACCAGCTGAAACCATGGTCTGTAATACTGTGTTTACACCCTCAGCCCTGGAGAACATTTAAACAGGACAGATCCAAGTTTCTGCAGCCAGTGGAAAGACTAACATTAATTTCAGAGCTCAGCTGAGCCATTAGCCAAACCAAGTTGATTCATTTTAGACGAAACAGAGGCATATGCAAAAACAAGTAGGTGAGAGTTTTGGTTTTGAAAGCACAGGTTTCAGGAGGTGAGAGAACTGGATAGTGAAGCCAGTCAAGCCAAAGAGTTATATATAAGGTACTTCAGTTGAAGAAGATTTGGAATTTCTTTCTACTAAAAGCTGCAAGGAAGGAGCTCTCTGCAATTTGCATCTCAGGGAGGGACAAAAACCTGCAGGAAATGGCTGCAGATTGAAATGGACGGAGAACTGCACTAGAAAGTCCAGCACAGCATCTATTTGGAAAGGAGGAAAGAGCTAATCAGCAAAGAAAACTTCATTTTGGAGGTCAGGAAGCAGGGGGCTGGGGTAAACATTGTCAAAAGTCAAACCAAGTTAGAAGTATGATGAGGAAATTAAATGGTAATATTAAAAGGAAATCATAAAAAGTTATTTATCTATTGAAACAAAAAGATTTTAAAGGGGAAAATAGGTGATGTTTTTATACAGGGAGGATTAGATCTGTTGTAGGAGTGTGAAAACATTAAATGAAACTGCTTTGATTTTCTGTGAGAACATTAAAATCTGGAGAAAAGCAGGACAGATATGGGATGAGTGTCAGGAAATTGAAAATATCTCCTCAAGGGAGAAGCAAAACTCTGAAAGCTGGATGTGCTCAGCCAGCAGGGAGCTGATTCCTCACCACAGGACTCTCCAAGACCTGACAGCAACTCTGAGTAATTTTGTCAAGCCATGATAGAGGGGGACCCACATGACTTGGGAGCAGTAAATATAGTAACCACAATTAATTGAGTGAATTTGCATATAAAGACACTTTAGCTTGATTGTAATAGTATGCAAGAGCACAAGGCAAATTTTAAAGGAAAGGAATAATTAATGAGATGGTGATCAATGAAAATCAAAGAAGCAACAAAAGATTGGGCCTGACAGATAGAGAATACTAGGTCAGCCTAACACCTTTCTTCTACAGTAGAGCTCACTACTTTATCAAGAAAAGGTGTCTGAATATCAGGGAACCATTTGTGGTATCGGAAATCATTAGTTCAAATGAAGGGAAAAGAAAGGAAAAGCACACAAAGTACTGTAAGAAGGTAAGAAATGGCTTTAATGTTTAAATTACAGAAGGTTGTACTGAAGGAGAGCCCTTAGCATTCTCTCTGAATTGGAAAATTTTTTAGCTGTTCCCAGTAAGGACTGTGGTTGAAAAAGTAGGTGCATGGTAATGAAATTTGCTGATTAGCCACATGTCAGAAACACCTTGGCATGGAAAGACATCTGAACATGGTACAGGTAGAAACAGATAACCTGTGAGTCTGAAGTAACATTAATAGAGTGAAATTTAATACCAGTTTTCAAGATCATGCCTTTAGCAACTAATGGGGAGATTTCTGAAGTACTCTGGGGATTCATAAATTGGAAATGGCAGAGAAGGAGGTAGAACTGGGAATTTTACCTGCTCACAGGAATTACTGTGGGTTACCAGGGTGATATGCTTGTACAAAATCAGAGAATCAGGGAATAATAGAATCATTAAGGTTGGAAAAGACCTCCAAGATCATCTGGTCCAACTGTTCCCCTACCACCAATATTACCCACTAAAACATGCCCACATCCAACCTTTCCTTAAACACCCCCAGGGATGGTGACTCCACCACCTCCCTGGGCAACCTGTTCCAATGCCTGACTGCTCTTTCTGAGAAGAAATGTCTCCTCATTTCCAACCTGGACCTCCCCGGCACAACTTGAGGCCATTCCCTCTAGTCCTATCACTAGTTATCTGCGAGAAGAGGCTGACCCCCAGCTCTCCACACCTTCCTTTCAGGTAGTTGTAGAGAGCAATAAGGTCTCCCCTGAGCCTCCTCTTCTCCAGACTAAAAAAAACCAGTTCCCTCAGCCGCTCCTCAGAGGACTTGTGCTCCAGGCTCTTCACCAGCTTCGTAGCCCTTCTCTGGACATGCTCCAGGGCCTCCATGTCCTTCTGGTAGTGAGGGGCCCAAAGCTGAACACGGTACTCGAGGTGTGGCCTCACCAGAGCTGAGTACAGGGGGATGATCACCTCCCTGGTTCTGCTGGCTACACTATTCCTGATCCAAGCCAGGATGCTGTTGGCCTTCTTGGCCACCTGGGCACACTGCTGCCTCATGTTCAGGTGAGCATCAATCAGCATTCCCAGATCCTTTTCCTCTGCACAGCTTTCCAGCCACTCTGCCCCAAGCCTGTAGCACTGCAGGGGGTTGTTGTGGCCAAAGTGCAGGACTCAGCACTTAGCCATGTTGAACCCCATCCCACTGGCCTCTGCCCATTGACCCAACCTGTCCAGGTCCCTCTGCAGGGCCTTCCTACCCTCCAGCAGATTGACACTTCCTCCCAACTTGGTGTCATCTGCAGACTTACTGAGGGTGCACTCAATTCCCTCACCCAAATCATCAATAAAGATATCAAACAGGATGGGCCCCAACAGCTACCCCTGGGGAACACCACTCATTCACCACCACTTTCCGGGACCGGACTTCCAGCCAGTTTTAACCCAGCAGAGAGTGTACCTGTCTATGTGCAAATGTGATCCTAGAATTTATTAGGAAAAATGCTTCGGGTAGACATAGGAAAGTGTTCACAGCTTTGTGCAACACACCAATTAGATGCTGTTTTGAATACTGAGAACTAGAATTGTAACCCACATTTGAGAAAGAGATATATGGGAAGCGGCTCAGTTGGAAATTCCCCTCTGTGTAAGGACATGGGGGGAGTTTTACTTGCATAGCAAATGAAGAGCACTAGCGTACTTGAAATACTGACCTCTTGGCTCAGTAGACTGTATAGCCCAATGTGCATTTGGGATTCAAAAACCAGTATCCTTGCATGCATGTTCCGTAGGGATCAGCACTCATCTTCTAATCCAAGTTTCCTTGGAAATCTCTGGGAAGATGTAAACCTGAAGATCTATCTCCGTCCCTGGTAAGACCTCTCCTGCTTTCTATCAGGTCTGGACTTCCTGCCCTGCAGACTCAGAAAGATGTTGAGAGACACCTTTAAGAAAAAAGAATGCAGTAATCAGAAAGGTTGTTTTGAGATCTGTCATCATGCCTGGATTTAGGTACCTGAAACAGCCTTCTGAGTACAGGTAACCAGAGGCCTAACTTACAGAGGGCAAAAACTAGGAGATATCAGTCCTACATTAAGGGCTAGATCAACAGGTATGCCTTCTTACTCTAGGAAACCGAGTTAAAGAGACTTTAAGGGAGTTTTTGAAATAATAGTTCGATGTCTAGAGGACTTGCACAGGTAATGGGTGAGGTGAGGCCAGTACCCTTCTCAGCCTGGAAAGTTCAAGCCCAATTTATTATGTCCCGCATAAGACAATGTCCGAACCTGTGAGCTGCAGGCAAGTCTAAGACATGGAGACAGTCCACCTCTCCAGTTAAAACCATGACAATGAGCATCTAAGAACTGAGTGTTTGTGAGACTGTGGATTGACCAACAAGAGGGGTAGTAACAGGGCTTGACTGAGAGAAAGGTAGTTTGGCAGAGCAAATAGTATAATCTTTGTTCCCTTAAGAAATTTGAATAACTAGCCATAAAAGTAAACATAAAAAGTGTGCCCTTTCCTGGCAACAGGAATGCAGCCTGCCATGTGACCTTTGTTATAAATAGATGATAATACCTTAAAAGACATGGAAGAGAAATGCATGTGTGCTTCTGCATAAAATCATGTGGTAAAATGAGGTTGTGTCACACACCTCTAGGGACTGGCATTGGTGTGTGAAATGGGTGCCCATTGTACTGGGTCTGGCTGGGATGGAGTTAACATTCCCTGCAGCAGCCCATGCAGTGCTGTGCTCTGCACCTGTAGCTAGAACAGCACTGGTATCACACCAGTGTTGTGTCTATTGCTGCATAGTACTGGCACCGCATCAGGAGTCCCTCCAACACCACCAAGAGCCAGCAGGCTGGGGACGTGTAAGAGGTGGGGAGGGGACATCACCAGGGCAGCCAAACTAAAGCAACCAAAGGGATATTCCATAGCATATGGTGTCACACTCAGCAATAAAAGGTGGAAAAGGGAAAGAAGAAGGGAGAGGTGGGCTCTCTTTATGAAAATCTCTGTCCTCCCAAACAGCGGCTAAGCGTACTGAGGCCCTGTTTCAGGGATGTGGTCAAGCATTGCTCATGGATGGGAAGTATAAAGTAATTTCTTTCCTCTCTCACTGTGCTTCCACACAGCATTTGCAATTTTACCTTAATAATTATTTTCCCTTTAATTAAGTTATTCTTATCTCAACCCATGCGTCTTTTTTTTTTTTCCTTTCTTCTTCCCCACCTCTTCTGAGGAGGGGTAGTGAAAGAGCAGTTCAGCTGCCTAGCAAGTGAAAACCACCACACTGATTTGGCCAGCTCAACCAAAACTGTATCCCTCTGGGCCCAGTCAGTAAGCATCTATGTACTGGGGAAATGTAGGTGCCTATGGCCTCTCAGATACCAAGTGTTTGGGTGGGATCACTGTGGCTCAGGCCCTCAAATACCATTATCTAAACTGCATTAGTGACAGCTGAGGTCCTGGATTCAGCCTTTTGGGTGGAACTCACCTCTCCTGATGAATGTGAGGGTTGAGGTGGAAGCTAGTTCTCCAGTTACTCCCCTGGTCAGTGAAAAGAGACAGATGGTAGATACCTTCAAAGGTATCTCTGCTGGTTACAGGGAGAGTTGGACAACCAGCTCAGATGACATACCTTGCTGTCTGAGAGCTAAAACCACATGGGACAAATCCCACCATGCAGACCTGAGCATGTAAATATCCAGGTCAGGGGGAATTAGGCTCTTTTGAGCTTCAGATGTACCTGGCAAAAGGAAAGGCAGAAAGTGAAGATCAGCTTGCCTGTGAGAGTCTTCAGGCCAAACAGCTGTATATCAAAGGGTTTAGTAGCTCCATTGGCAAAGATGATAGATTTTTTTCATGTTTAGCAAACCCAGTCTCTTCATTCAACTTACAAAATTTACAAGGTCTGGTACAGTTGGCGGAGCTTATAACCTTTGTGATCAGATGGAGCCAGTGGAGCCATGTATGTTATGAGTGCCAAATAGTTCAGATGTTGCTTTCCCTCTTGCTTGCGTTAAAACAGCAGGAAAATAAAAGTAAACAACTACCTTCAAGATTAGAAAATAGAGCATTCAAATGCCAGGAAATCTCCCAAATTAGAGATCCCACAGCAAAAATAATTCAGTCATACTTATCTTTCGACTTCTCCTGAGAAGTGTTTATCATCAACATGTAGCAAGAACACAGAGGTTATCATTGCTATTCAGTTGGCAACTTTCATAGAATGGAATGGGTTAGAAGGGACCCTTAAAGATCATCTTTCAGGACTTGATTTCTCAACCTGAAGTTTTTCATTAGCTTTAATACTTCACTTTTCATTGTCCTCCCGCTGGGACATGGGTTGACACAATAGTTATGAATGCCAGCTTGATGCAGGAGCTTGTTTACCTCACACCTACTCATTTTCCTGTTTCTGTACCAGGGCTCTTCATGTATAGATAAACCGAGAATAGTCCTGTAGGTCTGGGAATAAGTCAAATACAAAGAAAGAAGCAGGTAAGCCAAGCTAACTCCTGACTGCCAAATAATTTTGAGCTCTTTGGATGCATCAGTGGGATAGAAGGAGCTGAAGTATTTAACAAAGGGAAATGCTAAGGTGGAGCACTGCAGGGGAGGGAGGGAAGTGTTATAAATACTCTGAGGCCAGAGAGCAGCCCTGGTTACCCTATGGTGTGCCAGATGCAGTGGTCCCAGAGGAAGGTTCAGCTAAAACCAGCTTTCTGCGCATGTATGACCCCTGCACTCAAACATCCCCAGCAAGGGAGCCCTCTGCACTCAACTCTGATACTAGCTACCCACAGGCATCCTCTGCTGGCGGCCACTGAGGTGGGTTGGGATGGGGCAGGAAGTATGGCTGCTCTGGAGGGTGTTTTTCAAGGCAATAGAGCTTTTAAAAGCAATCAAGCTTTTCAGCTTGATTGAAAATGGCCCACCTCAAAATGTTTCATAGGGAAAAGCAGTAGTAAAGGCAGTCTAACAGCTCTTCAAGTGGAAACTGGCAGCAGCTTCAAAGGTGTCATACTGTGGGGAGAGTCTGAGTCAAAGCTCAGGGTGGGAACAAATCAGTCACAACCCCTCTTGTGTGGGTAGATGTACCCAGCATTGCAAAGGTGCCATCAGAGAAGGAAGCAGTGTCTTTCATCTCTCCTCCTTCAACTTTTCACCCTGCAACACTTGTGAGGTTGTTTTCACCATCCAAGCTCTTGTGTCTCCTCTGACTCTTGTGATGAGGGAGGTGAGGCTCTTGCTCCACTGAACAACACCCTGAAACACCTCTGGTGTTTATAACACATTGCCTAACTTAACAGGGCCCAGAGCCATGACAGTTTCACAAACACATGATTTTTTTTTCAGGAGGGATAGTAAGTATTGGTTCCTGGGAGTCAAGATCTGTGAATGTTGTCTGGAAATGCAAGTGTAACTGTCAGACCTAGAAGGTTATCATGAGGAAGCAGTCAGTTTTAGTGCTGTGACTTCCAGCTTCTGTCTGAGGTTTTCTACGCATCAGGGTTGCCAGGCACTGTGAACCACTCTGGGTTTATTATTGAAGCAGGACTTTTGAATCTAGATCTGCACCAATTTTTTCATAAAATCCAGAAAAAGTCAGAACTAGGACTTTATTTTCAGCTTCCCTCCATAAATCTTTTTTTTATTTTCTTTGTCTTCATGCCTAAGCTCAGTGTTGAAGCTATTCCATCATTTGTTCCTACTCACTTATACATACACATACACATACATGCACATATTTCTTTTCCACCTTTTTAAAAAAACTGCCATCTTTTTATAACTAAAATTCTTGATGAACGCTTGTATTTGATAGCTCACCTCTGAAAAGCAGACAAAGTGGTTATTTTTATCCCTATTTAGCACAGTCTCCTAAGGAAACAAGAAACCTTGCTCTTGGGCCATCTTTCAACTCTGGAGGTCGCTACAGTTATAATTGTATGTGACTGAGAGAAGTCTTAATTTCTAGTTCTCTTAAAATCAGTAACGTATTGGAGGAGAAGATGAATTTCTCCAGTGAAAGCATGTGTTCAGAGCACCCATTCCAGCCCACAACTGGCACATCTCACCTGGACGCCAGCCCCCAGCTGCCCACTGGTGAGGACACAACAAGGAGGTTAGAAGAGGGGATCTGGGAGATGTGGAGGACAGATGTAGGAGGGGTTGTGAAGGAGACCAGGCAATTTTGGGGGGGTTGTGAGTGTGGGACTTTGGGCTGAGGTAAGGGTAGGCTGATCTCATACACTGAAAATAAGTTTTAGCACATGCCACAAGTTGAATTCAATAAGAAACATGCCTATAAGAAACCTAGCCATACTGTAAATATACAAATAAAATGGTATCATGGTCCCTGCAAAGAGAGTATTGGTGTATCTAAACTGTTCCTAGGCACTCTTTCTTTTTATCAAAGCAAACTCCCATTTATGTCAGTATTTTTGGGAGCAGACCAAGAATGTACCACTTGGAAGTAATTTTTCTATTTCTGAATGGGGGGAATTTTGCCTCTTCTGCCTCTTCTTGGTTGGCTGGTTCACATAAAAGTACCTGATTCCTGTGGCTGAGCAAGTAATTAACCTATATGCAGGCCAGAAATCTCTCTCTCTTTGATATATTTCTTCAGTGGAAGAATAAAAGATTTCTCAGTAGTTCCCTGAATTTAGCTATTTTTAAATGAAAAGCAGTGCAAGAATATTTTGTGCCCTTCTTTTGGAACAGACAGCAAGAGGACATTGCTGACCTGTAGATCAGGTCCAGGTCTAGTCTTTTACCAACTGTCCAACCAAATGTTAGCAAGAAAAATCTATTTGTTAGCTTCTTGTGTGAAAGTAAGTGCATTCACACTTACTCTTTCTGTTTGACAAGCTCAAACCTTTGCTGTTGCAGTGCATGATAAGCTCTTATATATATATATCCAGGCATCAGATTTAGTGCAAGTGTTCTGCCAGCTCCAGCACAAACTTATGCTATTCCCCAATGTCTGGATCCTGCATATTTTTGCTCTTAGTGACCTGGAGTCCAGTGCAAGCTTTAGTTTAGTATTCTCCCACTAGGGCAGCATTTTCCAGTGGACATTTACAATCTTTCCACAGAGCAATGGAGGAGACCTCTCGTGGCCAGCTAAAGCATTTTCTGCAGCGATGTAATCAATGCCAGTGATAGGTGACATTATTAGGCATTGAGCTGACCCTACAGGGGAAATATGAGAATGGAATTTGCAGTGATTTGATCATGGTCACAAAGCCACCGTAGCCCAAGTATCCTTTCCTCTGTCTCTCCACTCCACAATAATTTCATTATTACTTTTAAAGCTCCACCATGGTAATTTTGTTGTCCATTTGGTCTGAATTAATTAAAGCTGCGTAACCTGAGTGACAACTTATTTCATTCTTAGTAGTGGCTAAAATTCACTGCCCTCATCCCTATCCATGTCCCTACAACAGTTTCCAGGCAAACAACCTTCTTCAAGACCTTGGGCCATCCATCAAGTACACAGAATCACAGAATGGTTTGGGTTGGAAGGGACCTTAAAGATCACCCAGTTCCAACCTTCTGCCATGGTGTTGCCACCTCCCACCAGACCAGGCTGCTCAAAGGTTGCATCCAACCTGGCCTTGAACACTCCCAGGGGTGAGGAATCCACAGCTTCTCTGAGCAACCTGTTCTAGTGCCTCACCACCCTCTGAGTGAAGAATTTCTTCCTTATATCTAAAACCTACCCTCACTACACTCCCTG
Organism: Anser brachyrhynchus; assembly: GCF_964034855.1. Lineage (NCBI taxonomy): Eukaryota > Metazoa > Chordata > Aves > Anseriformes > Anatidae > Anser > Anser brachyrhynchus. The sequence goes on from NC_137697.1 coordinate 22,237,920, forward strand.
ACAAAGAGTCCCTCCCCAGCTTTCCTGTAGGTCACCCCAAGCCTACCATTCTCCAAGTTGAACAACCCCAACTCCCTCAGTGTCTCTTGATAGGAGAAGTGCTCCAGCCCTTTGATCATCTTTGCGACCCTCCTCTGGTCTCTCTCCAACAGGTCCGTGCCCTTCTTGTTCTTGGGACCCCAGAGCCAAACACAGCACTCCAGGTGGGGTCTTGTGAGAGCAAAGCAGAGGGAGAGAATCACCTCCCTCACCCTGCTGGCCACGCTGCTTTTGATGCAGCCCAGGGTATGGTTGGCTTTCTGGGCTGCAAGTGCACGCTGTTGGCTGACGTTGAGCTTCTTGTCAGCCAACACCCACAGGTTCTTTTCCTCAAGGCTGCTCTCAGTCCACTCCTCACCCAGACTGCATTGGTGCTTGGGATTGCCCTGGCCCAGATGCAGGACCTTGCACATATCTCTGGCTGTTCATGTCAAGCAGGAGCATTCAGCATCATGAGTCAGAACTCAACACTGCATAAGAGCCTCCTGAAGACACAGCAAAGTGGTAATTTTGGGTAATTTTACTCTTTAGGAACCTTAGGGGAACACAAATTTTTCTTACAAAAGTGTAGGAGGATTTCTCAAACATCCACATGAGCCAGGTTGCCCAGCCCCTGTGGGAGTCCACTGCTGTCATTACAGCCTAGTCTGGACCTGGGCTGAAGGCAACAGGAGAAGTGCTGAAGCCACCTGCAGCACTTTTTGCTCCGGCCTGCCCTGAAGATGAAGGCAAGTGAGGTGATGTGGTTACTCTTTACCAGGAAAGGCTAGAGAGAGGGTCCTGAGCTATCCAGCTGCCAGCTAGTGCTGCCTTGGCAACTGTGTAATGGGCAATGGCCTGTACTTGAACGGCTTCAAGAAGAGATGCAATCAACCATTCACTATCTTTCTTCTTTCCATTAAGTTCAAAGTGCTATATAATCACTTCAATTTTCTTTCAGCAGTGAGTAGGCTCAAGAATAAACCACAAAGCCTGAACTCTCAGTCTGTTCCATGTTTTATCCTGGATTTATCTTCAGCCATCATTGGGTGCTGTCTTTCTGCCTGACCCCATGTGGAAACTGGCCTCCAAGAAGGGTCAAGCATTCATTTTCATGCTCCTCTGTGCTGAAATGCTTTTCCTGGCAAGATTAGATAAAGTAATTCCCTTTCATTTCAGGCCATCCCAAGTAGATTCTTTATAAAAATCTACTTTAAAGCAATTCTTTTTCTCATTTGCTATAGGTTTATAGATTGAGGCTATGGCCAGGTTATTTTTATATTCACTATGCCAGGAACAAAGCTCAGTAATTTATTCTGCTTGAGGAAAAAATTGATTTTTATCTTAAAAAGGCATTTAGAGGATATTGTCAAAGACTCCTCTCCCGGTCACTACTTGGTCAGAATCTGCAATATGGCTCAAAGCCAGATCCAGCAAAGCTCAGCTTCTTTGTCTTGCTGCCTCAGGGAAAAGAAGGAGAGTACCACCACTCTCCCCATAGCCTACAACATGGGCATGGGCTGGAACACTCATGAGATGTGGGAGATGAGGGTTTGTGCCTCCACGGATAAAGTATGAAACAGCTTCTTTCCTGTGTGAATGCTCTTAGCACTTGGCTCTCACTGCTTGGCATTTAAAAGTGGGAAGCACACTTTTGGAAGGTTTTTTACAACATGCATGAAGCCTGGGACACCATCACCTTGCAGGGATTTATTTGCATTTACTCAACCCTGGCCAGCTGATTTCCAGCATCTCAGGGCCGTGGCTGTTGTGCCCCACAGCGCCTGTCCTAGACCTGCATGGGGCAGCTGTTCCTGCCGCTGTCCCAAAGAAGAGCTGTGGCCATGCAAACAGGCTCTGGGGCTTGTCCTTCACCTGGCCACCAGACGAACAAGCACCTGCTGATATACATGTCCTCAGCTTAGCTGTGATCCCACACCCTTGAATGATGCTGCTCCCCTGCCCTTCTGTGCAGCAGTGGGGCAAAAGGGCAAAGCCTTTGCCTTGAATCTCATTGAATATCAGGGTGCAGTCATGGCTACAAAGTGAAATCAGTCATGGGGTAGGTACCTCCAGAACCCGTGCACACACATACACTCACATGTACACATGTACACATGCACAGGCACACATTTCGCTCTGTGCCCACACAGGTCTGATCTAGTGCACAGCTGGTGAACCCCAGCAGCCAGAGTACACCCCAAAAATTAAACACGGGTAATTATTCACAGTTCAGTGCCTTAATCATACAGAGAAGAGGTAGCTTCCTGGTGTGCAGCAGCATGACAGAACTTGCAGGAAGGACACCAAGCACTCACAACATGCTCCAGAGAGGTTAAATAAAATATTACAGGGAGGGCTGGTAATTCAACTCATTCTTAAAGTTACTGGACATTTTCTGTTTTTAGACATGATATTAGGTTCCTTAAACAGCAAATGTTGACGTTTTGGTCTGATTTTTATGTGTGCCAGATGTTTGCATTGTGCTTCTGCAGTATTGGTTTCTAAAGGTGGGGAAAAACAAAAACAAAAAAAAACAAAACAAAACAAAAAAACCCCACCAGTTCAGACACTTAAGAATACTGAACTAGGGAAGATATGTTGCTTTGCTTTTATTTATAAAGTATTCCAGTGGCCTTTACTCTGAGCATCTTGGGGTGTCCTTTAATGTTTGAGAAATATTTGGCAAGCTGAATAAAACTGCGTTCACTTTATGCACCTGCCTTCTGTCATCCCATGAAAACATTCCCAAATTTGTCCAGAATGTAAGCCTAAGAAATCATCACTACTGAGTGGAGACTAATTTTATCAGCTGAAAATTTGGAAGCTATTCACACAAGACCTGCTCTGCACAAATGGTGGTGAGCACATGCCTCCAGAGTTCCTGGGTCAGAGGTCCCCAACCCGTCCACCTTTAGTGTCTGAGTGCCCATGTCTGGCAGAATAACAAAGAGGACTCTCCGCTTTGCCTGCCGCGACCAGGAACTCTAGTTCAGAAAGCTAGATATAAGCCAAAAAATCTACCTCATCCCAGCTCTGTTGTGAGCACTCTGGTGCCCCTCCTCACCCTGTCTGGGACAAAAGGGACCTGATGAGACCAAGGAACCTGCTTTGGCTGAGGCAGGAAGAAGGGACAAGTGTTCACAGGAGTGAAAAAGACCCCAGCTCTCAGAGGCGTTATATATATGCTTGTCCTTCCATAATCTTACCCAGCTGCATCTTAAAAGTACCTTTCTTTGCCCATTGCCTTCTTCTTAGAAGTCTACTGCATATTTCTCTGATGTTGAAGTGTTTTCCTTTAAATTATAGCCTGCATGTCTTTGTGGGAAGTCTGTAACCATTTGTTCTCATGCCAATGCTGTCCTTTAACTTAAAAAGTGGTTTTCTTGCTTAGGTACTTTTATTTTTTTCTTGGCCTTGTTTGTAGACTGCTGCAATATAGGTAGACTGAACGAAGACAGAGCTTCAGTTCAGCCAAAAACCCCTGACTCCAAAGCAGAGCTGGGATCAGTGCCTCAGGGTCTAAGTCCTAAGCTTAAAGTACTCACTGTTTGTCCTCTACCAGCCACTCAAAAATTTCATCCTTCTCCTAAGGGGGAAAAAACAAACCACAAACCCAACCCAAAAGCAGTGGACGTGAAGTAACACCCCACAAGCCAGATCTAGCTAGGTGGGCAGCAATTACAGTGTTGTACAAACTTCAGGTACCCAGTCAAAATCTATTTTATTCATTTGTATCCAGTATGCAGGATAGACCAGCCTCAAGCGTGAAACAACTGTTCTTCCTTTAAGCAATGCTCTGCAACATAAAAAACTCAGGCTATCAGTGTTCTAGTATTTTGAGTACTCAAAACTAAGAACATAAACTTAGGGAATATGTTTGATCCTAATTATTCTGTGCTTCAACTTGCTGGCTCTAAGATGGAGATAACTCAACATCATCCTGCAGAGCTAGTGGGAGGACATATCCATCATTGTTTGTGAAACACTCAGGCTTCATAATGGTAAGCACCAGAGAAAAGCCTATAAAGCAGTTAATAACTTCATCCTCACAGCAGGATTTACACAGATGAGTAATAAATAAGATATAAAGCCTCATATTAAATAGCAAGGATGGAATAAAGCACAGAATAATTGTTCACTAAGGGGACTCATCTGCCCTGTGAACTTTATGAGGTATAGGTCTATGGGAAAATTTATATGTTGTCTTCTTAAAACCATGTCCTGCTGCATAAGGTACGAAGGCAACAAAGTTAAAATTGTATAGGAAATCTTCATTCTGGCATATCCTACATTTTTAATTAATTGATATTGCAAACTTGATAAAGTACTTTAACACAATTTATTGTCTGTGCATGTGTTGTAATACAGACCTAGAGGAAAAAAGGCACCTGCGTGTTCATCATACCATTTTACTGCCTTACTTTCACTACCTTTTTATTCTTCTGGAAAGCCTTATACAGTGTTGTTGTATAAGATAGCTCAGGTTTCCAATACAATATCCTGGTTTTAGGTGCTTGTCCCACAGAAAGAAACGTGCCAGACTGGGTAACAACCTGCTTAGCAAAGCAGAGAGGGAGAACTGCAAAGCTGCAGGCTTTATTAAAACACTCTCTCACAAAAGATACATCTGCCCAAAACATATTTTTCAAATGCTTCAAAAGAGGATGAACTGTTAGAATTTGCAGTTTTTCACTATTTGCTGAGCCAGCAACTTTCCCAACACTGGCCTCTCTCTGTATCCGAGGTGTGTTTACTGGCAGCGACAATGGTATGCATGCACCTCAGCTGTGAAATGACTCATTTTTTCCCCTTGTCTGATTATGGAACTGACTTTAGAAACTGCTTCCTCGGGCTGAAAACCTATGAAGGAGTGAGCAATGGAGGTAGCCGAGCTTTGTTCCCTGCCACCCCCAGGTGTGGTGGCACCTAGTGGGCCTCTGTGCCACCTCTCTGTGGTGTGGCATCCCCTCCAGCCAGCAGGCAGAGCATAGGTCAGGGCACCCAGAGGACATGACCCGATAGCTGCTGAGGTCTGCAACAGCCAGGGGTGCCCAGTAGCTCTGTGGTGTCTCCTGAGAAGGTATTGCTCATCTCAAGAGAGCTGCTAAGCTTCAAACAAAAATTAAAATGAACTGTGTAATATGATTTGCAATTAACACAAATTGCATTAAGCGTCAAGAAGGACAATAATAAAACACTTTGTACATATATATATATGTACATATATATATACGCACATATATGTCTGTGTGCGTTATGTGCAGGAATATAAAAGCACATACTCTGCACTCTTAGAGAGGTGGTACACTGTGTCTACCGTCATGCAGCCCCCTGAGGACAGTTCAGCCCTGTCCTCAGGGATATGCTGTCGTGTCATGGGAAACCAGCTTGTTAGCAGGACTGGCAACCTGCAAGTCAAGCCGCCCATGGTAATTAAAAAATGACTGTCTACTCCACCGCAAAGGACTGGGAACTTCAACAATGCAAGAAGAGGAAAGCGCTCACCATCTCACTAGCGCAGAATCTCAGGACCAATGGTATGGACACAGTTGTCTGAGTACACAGCCCTCGCTCAGGTTTCCAAGATAATACCTGGCATGTAATGTGCTGTTGTCTTAAAATATGGATCCCCAGCAACCTAGTGTGGTAGTATAGATTCAACATTATGTTTAAGGTCATTTTTAATATGTCTCATTTATGGTTGCTTTTCTTTGTTTGTTTGTTTGTTTTTCCCTTTTTATTTCTTCTTTTGTGCTGGAACAGGTATTTCATGTGGTTTCTTTCTTTGTTTTAGTTCTGAATTTTATAGTTGTGGAGTTGTGGTTCCTTTTTACTTTTATTGTTGAACTTCCTGTTCCAGCTTATTCTTTTATTTATTTTTTTTTTTTTTTACAGGGCAACTTGCATGGTTTCATGGTTTCCTCTATCTCTCTCTGGAGATCAGGGTTTCAATAAATATATTTCCTGTGGCTCTTACAATGTTTCTTCTTTTTTAATTTCTACCCAGGTGATGAAAGAAGAAAAATAGGACTGGAAATCAAAAAAAAAAAAAGAAAAAAACCCACACCCGAAGAGATAAGTAAAAGTGGTAAAGAGCTTCCTCTGCATCAGCAGCATCACTTCCCAGTTACTCCTGTGCAAGTCTTCCAGGACCAACACAGGAGATAAGGCATTTATAGTTAACATTACTCTCTCTTCTTCCTTCATCAATTGCTGGCTGTGGGCTCTTACTCAGTTTATTTCTGAGCTAGTTCTTTTGTGCCTTTCAATAATTTATGCTTCAACAGTGAAAACAGCTGTCTGAAGTACCCCCATAAATTTACTAATGACACCTCAGCTTTTGAAAGCTGAAACCATACAACCCTTCCAGTGATACAATTTAATGATATACGTTTTACTTCCTGACAGCTTTCTGAGACTTACATGGGCAACTTTAATTGTTTAACCTGGACAGCTGATCACTGGATGAGGAAATGATGTTTCCCTTTAGAGGTGTTCAAACTTCCGCTGAGGGCTGCCACCAATACCAGGATGTGTTGCAAAGGTCTGTGCTTTTTTGAGCCTCTCCAAGTCCCTTTTCATTACCTCCAACATGGTACAAAGAGCTGGCCATTGTTAGTGCTGCATGATTTCACGCTGTCTTCCTTTCCCTCAGCCTCGTGTGCAGGTGAGGCCGTTCCTGGCAGCTGCCAGTTCAAGTGACCAACAGTGCCATCACTGCATCACAAAAGTTGTGAGGGAAATGAAAGTCTGCCCTGACCGAATCAGTCACGTGTACCTGAGATTTATATGAAGATATGGAGGGCTTTGTATGAGGTCTCCACTCTGAAGATTGTGTGCGGTGTCTAATAAAATATGAAACATTTAATTAGAGTGAGTGATTAGTCTCATTTGTTCAGGAATCCTGGAGCTGTAGTAATTTGTTGAGGGAAAATTTTAAAAATGAATCATGAGAACAGTAAGGCCTTGATGAAACACACTGGAAAAAAAGAAAAAAAAAAAAAAAAGAAAAGAAAAAAGAAGAAACGTGAACAAACAGGAAAAAATAAATAAAAGGATTCCTACCTAAACAAGGGCACTGTGGTACTTTTAAAAGATATCTTCGAGTCTTATTTTTCAGAACTAAAACAGACTGACTGGTAAGGGGCGGGATGTGATCTCTGTGTTTACTCAAAATTATTATTCACTTGAAAGTCTCTTATGAGACACTCTCATTGTACTATTTCTCTGTAAGCTCTGCTCAAGCCTTTAGACCATCTGGGTTACAACAGATATGTGTGAGTTGCTTTCCTATCACCCATGAAGGTATTTTAAATGGGACTTAAGGGAGAAAAAGCCGAACAAACCAAAACCGTAAGGATGGAAGAACTGAGGAGTGGACAGTTTCTAAAGGTTCGTAGTTAATCTGTTTTGCAGAAGAGCTGACTCCCTCATCAGGGCTCTGAGAAGAGTACGCAGGGCTATGAGAAGGACATGGAAGGACATGGTCCTTTGCAGAGCATCAACCTGACATGGCAGCTCTGAGGAGGTGACCCCAGGAGGAAGGCCCTGAAAGGAAGTCGTGGAGGATGCTGACACCACATTCACCTCTCTCCTTCAATGAGCTTTGCTTTGTGGTCTTCTCTCTCTTTCAAGGTACCACTGGCTGATGACAGCTGCTGAACAGCAGCACAGACTGTTTCTTCACAAGTGTCCACTTGACTTGTGCACATTAATCTACTGCTGGTTATGCTGTGGTGTGGCAGGGCAAGAACACAAGCAGCTGTGATTGTTTTCAAACACCAGTTTGCTTATTTAGAAGAGGGAGAGCTGTTCGTGCTCCTGAAGTAACCATTTTTATGAATGAGACTAGCTGGGATTCAGCTTTGCAAGGAATATTGCAGCTGTGATGGCGTCTGCCCAAATGTCATTAATGCTCAGCACCTAGCTATTAGGAGATCCAGCTGATGTTTCCCAAGGGGCTGTCAGTATCTGGAGTCTAGCTCATGTCTAGGCACTCACCTTTTAACCCTGGAGCTTCTGGCTTATGACCACAATGCACCACCTGTCCACCAGCCCTCTTCCTCTTCTCTGTTCCTCAAGTCCAATCCTGGCTCCTGAAGCTCTTGTCTGAGTGTAAGCACATCCTCTCCCAAAAGGCTGAGCCTTCCTGTCCTACAAAATACCTTTGTGAGGCCTGGGACAGAGAGGAACAACCAGACTTGCAGATATAGATGGCCTTTACAGAAACTCTGTAAAGATACTATTGAATTTACTTACAAAATAAAGTACAAGAGATCAGAGGTCATTAGAAAAATTACAAAATACCCCCAAAGACAGCTTCCGTCTCCTAAGGGGTCCTTGGGACTCTATCAGAGTCAGACTTAGATATTACAGCTCTGTACCACAGCTAGCTGAAAGACACTATTACAGGAACCTGAACCTGTAGTCTATTATCAGTGAAAAATACTGAAGCCATTGTAATGCTCTTTATCAGCTATTTGTGTGGGATTTTTTTAAATTATTTATTAGATATTTATAAGATATGATCCTCTGGATCACATCAGGTGTATTTATGATTTGTGAATATACATAAATTTTTTTGTTTGTTTGTTTGTTGACTATGAAAAAAGGCAATGGGAAAGCATTTAACCTTCCTTTTGTGCTGAGATGAGATATTATTGCCCATGTACCTGCTACCATGATACAACTCTCTGTATTAACCAGCCTTTTTCAGGAATAATTTTCAGTCAAACATACATTGTCTCTTATGCAATTGTAGATAAATATTTTTACTGTGAGTTTGATGTACAAATTAGATACACGCACTTCAGCTGCATTGTTAATATTACTCTGTGATTATTTGCTATGTGTGTTATCGAGCACTTGTAATCTGCAATACTGTAATGAGAGTTCGTTGGGCACAGCTAACAAAGACAAATCTTGTCCCAAAGACCCAACAAATTGAATATAAAAACAACAGACAAAGGACATAAAATAAGTGCTGGGTACAGAAAAGCAACAAAGTAATGTTGACCAACATCGCATACACTGATCTGGCACACCAGCAGCTGTCATGTTTTTGTGGGACACCATGAAAAGGAAAGGGTTTTAAAGAGGTCTAGCCAAAATTTTTCTTTTGAACTGAAGAAGGTTGTTCTGCTGCATAGCTGTAGCTCAGGAAACATCACAGAGTTGATAGGGTTAAATCTATGTTTCTGGCAGAGAATGGAAAGAGATTAGAGGTACGGAGAAACAAGAAGGCAGCCAACAGCAGGGCTGCATAATGTGCCACAGAACAACAGAATATTGATAAGGCATCAGGACCATCCTCCGAAGGATGAGTATCATGCTCAGTAATTAGAGGATGGAAAATTACAACTGAATCAGAGAAGGATGTTCTAGTTCCATCATTAGTGTTGAGACATTTCCTTAAAATTAAAGAAAAAAAAGTAGTTTAATGGTCTATGAGGATGCTCTGAGCATGCTGTCCTCCTGCTGCTCCATGTGAGCAGGCAGTGCTGTCAGATGCTCTCACATTGGTTTCACAGCAATTACAAAACTCAGAACAACTTGCAGAGAGAGGTTACTTAATTTTAATATTGATCCATAGTATGGTCAGAACCACACAATATGTGCATTCCCAGTGCCTCTGAGAGGGATTTTTTCTGTTCCTTAATTCCAAAATACAACATTTATGGTACGTCCTTATTTGCCACATTTTTTTTTCCTCTGAGTCCTGCAATGTTCTCTTTCCATCCAAACTCTACAAGCTTTGTAAAAGCTTATCAACATGCTTCAAGTGCTGTGATTTTATAATCTGGAGACCTTAAGTGCTTCATATTTGTTAGTCATGGGCATCACAGGGCTAAATTTGCCTTACCAAAAGGAATGCACATACCCAGACGATTTCCTCCCACCTTTCCATCACATGCCGAGGCAGGCACCCAGCTCTGGGAGATGCTGTATTCGCTGTGTGACGCTGCCTGTGGCTATTAGGAAACAACTTGCACATCTGTTTTCTTGGCATCGGAAAAAAAATGCACTCACACATCTGAAACCTGGCTCTTAGGAACATTAAAGGTGTGCATGTTGTTTAAATCCAACCGCTGCTGTTGAGGCAGCTTTTGATGCTCCTTTCCCTTGTACTTTGTGTTATATCTGCGTTAGAGGACTAGTGGAAGGAAGCCTTGCTCCCAACTCCAGCGCCTGTTCCTATTGAAGTCAGAAGAGAGCATGCCATTACCTTGGGCTAGAGTCTCAAAGAGAGTAAATCAGCATAACTTCTGTCTCCACTCTGCTGGAGATGTGCCAGTTCACACTGGTTGCAGATCTGCCCTTACAGGTTCGTACATCATCTGCCCTGCAGTTTGCTGATTTCCCGGATTAAGAGTTTGAAGATGGGAAGGCACTCATGGAGGTGATGGGTGCAGTGCTAGCACTGCATGGGATGGCTATAACTATCTTGCAGTGCCAGACAAGCTTCAAGTTGCCAGAGAGCAACTGATGCCATCTGAAAGAAAAAATCTGTAGGAACATGCCAGCCTTTTACTATATCAGAAGTAAGGACTTGTACTTCCCTTTCAGGTTCATTCACTCTATGACATGCCAATGTTGGTAGACTTCAAAGTCTTCCCTTTTTTCTGCAGGGATCAGCATTTTCTCAGCTCAGGGTGGGATGAGTAATCAAAGCTTTGTAAGCATGCCATAGCATTTACAGGGGACATAATTCATACAGAAATAATATATATATTCATGGATTTGATCTGAGCCTTCTGTAGCCCATGAGCAGTGAAAGAAGAGAATTAATGTAAAACCTCACCAATCTGACGTGACATGTTTTATATCCAGATCTTACTGTTCCCCAAAGCATAAATAACTCCATATATGATAAAACCAGGTGAGGGAAATCACATATAAGTAAATAACAACCACTGCTATTGGCCTAACTCCGAAGAATGAATGTCCTGTGGATGAAGCAAACTCTGTAGCTGTCTCTGAACAACTTGCTGCCTGCTGCAGTAGCATTTGCAATAAATTTTAAAATATGCAGTAAGGCACAAGGATCAGTTAATCCAGCAAAATTGAGACACACAGTGTGCTGGGTGGATTGTTTCTTCTGACCCAGTGTTTGCTTTTTCTTCACCTTCTTACTCTACATCAGTTCCCAGCTTTTCCATTTCCCTCATAACTGTCCCTGCTGTAAATGACAGTACCGGCAAGAGAGAATATGTTGCCCTTTTTGTAGTCATTTTTCAGCACATTTCCATGGTTCAAGCTGGCCAAGATGATTCATCTTAAGCACCATATTATTCTGGCTGTTCAGCAATCGAATATCAGTGAACTTTTGCAGACTTAACAGCTGTCTTTTTTTTCTTAAGCAGAGATATGTGTGGTGACAACAACTGAATTACTTCCAGCCAGCCTTAAGAAACTAAACATGAGTATGGTAAAAGTAAAAATTCATGTCCTGGTCCCTTGTGCTGGTTTAACCATATGTGGGGCAGAAATTTTGCCCTAGACCTGTCTCTCCAGTTTTCCAGGGATGAAATACAATTTTCTCAATCTACCCACCTTGTTTGAGAGTTCCTCTTTTTCAGAAAGTGCTGCTCTGAATAAATCCCAGCTCCCAAAATAACACAGAAAGGGACATTTCTGCTTACAGCACTTACTTCTTGGGCTGGAACAAAGCTGGCCTGGCTTGAGGGGCTGGAAGCTCATTTGTAAATTGAGGAGCCCACCCAACTCAAAGCATTAGTGTTCCGTTTCAGGCATTGGCGTGGATTTGGATGCTGCAGACAATCTGTGGGCTACCACAGTTTTTACCTAGGAATATCATAACCAGCCATTCATTTTCTAGACCAGCAATTAAACACAAGCACTAAGCTATTTTGCAATGTTGCCATGAGATGAGTATGACTAATACATGGATTTAAAGACTGCTGCAACTATATGGAAAGAAAATGCAGAGATGTGGGGCAAGCATGCATGTTGCAAGAAGATTGGTCAGAAAATTGACCAAACCCTGCCAATACATCCCAGCACATTTGACTCAGCTTCTGTCGCGTGGAAAGTCATCATTATGGATTTAGCAGAGCTGGTTCCTGGAGGAAAGAGGGCTCTGAATTATCGAGGACGCTTCCCAAGGCTCTCACAGGATCTCCCCCACCTCAGAGAAAATTGTGCATTAACAAGACAACTGTAGCAGAAGAAATGCCCTAAAGGCCTTATAATGATCAAATTGCAATTAATATTTTCCAGGATTTCTGAGTCTCACAGGTTACACTGGTGAGGGGGGAAAACTGGTGTTAGGCTTCTTCACTGCACCTGTGCTTTGTAGGGCTGTGCCAAGCCCTGGTGTAGTGAACATTAATGATCCCAGCCCCAAGCAGAAACACATCCTTGTATCTCAGTGATCAGGGATCATGAATTTAGTCAGCTCATCCATGAACACACAAACTTTTACAGCCCTTGACCTGAGCCTCCTCCCATCTTGTCTTTCAGATGAGCTGGAAGAATCAAGAAGGACCCCGTTTCCTCTCTGTGCAGATGGGATTTCTAGGCTGCTTTCTGCTTCCTTGTGGCTAGGCTGCTGCAAAGCACTCGGTGCACCCTCCCCTGGACATTAAAAATACAGCCCCAAGTCTGCAAGGCAAAGAAATATCCAGATGTCAAATCTGCAAAAGAAGGTTTGTGAGTATGGGGCCTAAATGGGGCAAAAATTCCCTGTTGGCAGTGTCACAGCTTAGGTTTTGGGGTGGGGTAGGAGGGTATTTTGTGCTTTTTTTTTTGTATCCAGGAACAGCCCCACTGCTGAGAGGACATAGTCCTGGCCCTGACTCCTAGTTTGTAGATATTAGATGGAGGTACGCTGCAGCCCTTGACTCAAGCAATTAATCATGCTCCTTAAACATTGTTGACAGAGGCTTGTTTCTCATTAAACCACCTGAAAGCAGATCTCCTGACAGTCCCAAGAGGAAAATAAAGAATAAAGGTATTTGTTTCCAGGCACAGTTCAAAGGCAACAAAACTAAGAACTGCTGAAACAGAAACAATTACCATTATGTTATTTTTTTTCCGTATCCTGATATAAATTCCCCAAGGAATATCCTACTGAGGGCAAGCAGCATGGCTCTCCACTGAGATACCATTATGTTATTGCATGGCTTGCACATGGGGTAACAGGAGCTAGCTTGAGAACTGGTAAATTAGTGAGGCAAAAAACTTACCCTCAACTCCAGAGATGTGGGCATTCACACCTGGAGTACTGAATCCAGTTCTGGGCTCCCCAGTGCAAGGGAGACATGGGCACACTGGAGAAAGTCCAGCAAAGGACCACAAAGGTGATGAAGGGACTGGAGCAACTCTCCTATGAGGAGAGGCCAACAGAGCTGGGACCATTCTGCCTGGAGAAGAGGAGCTCAGGGTGGATCTTTTCAAAGTATACGTAAATTCTCTGAGGAAGGGTGAAAAGAGGACAGTCAGGCTCTTTAGAGTAGTGCCCAGTGACAGGGCAAGAGACAATGGCCACGAACTGTAACACAGGAATTTCTTCCTGAACATCAGGAAGCAATTCTCTGCTGTGCAGGTGGCTGAGCACTGGAACAGTTTGCCCAGAGAGGCTGTGGAGTCTGCCTCCTTGGAAATCTTCAAAGCCATTTGGAGACAGTCCTGGGCAATGTGCTGTAGGTGGCTCTGCCAGGACAGGGAGGTCAGACCAGATGACTTCCTGAGGTCTTTTCCAACCTCAGCAATTCTGTGATTCTGTGATGAATTCACTGAGGTCAGAGATACAGTTAAAAGCTTACACTAACATAATCACAGCTCTAGTCCCACAGCTGCACAGTGAAATATGTTCAGACAAGCAAATACAGGTGTAGTTAGAATTTGATTAATAGATAAATAGATAGAGCAATGCATCTGAATTTTCATGTCCCCTCTCAGCCAGGAGGACCAGCTGACCCCATGCAATAGTGATATGAATTAGCAAAATGGTGAATAATAGAGTCAGAAGTGTCAACTCTCTTATGCAAGTAACAGGTTAAAGCCCTTGCAGCTGGTGGAGGTGCAGAAGGCCTGATGTTGGCTGCAAGCCCACCCTTTTCTATTTTTTGTTTGTTTATATGTATTCCCTCTATGTAAGTTAAACTGCACCTGATTTTGTGAAACGACACAGCTGCACTTCCTCTGTCTGGACTTTGAATTCATTGTTTCCCAGAGTGTTGGGAAACACACTTATCTCTGTGCTTCCTGAAAAATTACTGCAGTCTGACATGCCAAAAAGCTAGGCTGTGATCAGGCAGATAGAAGAGTCCTGGGAAATCCATGCAGTAAGCATGTCCCAGAAGACTATCTGGCTATCAGCTCTTCGGTGGCCTTGGCAGCTCTATTACAAATTTCCTGGGGCCTTGGTTTTCTAGCATACAGCATGTATGCTACAGCATACAGTGGCTTCATGCTTGGGAAGGGTTGGCTGCTTGGCCATGTGATGAAGGCAACTTGCACTCCAAGACTGACCATGGGTGCAGCTGAAAAATTTGTCTTTGCATGGTTTAGTAAATCACCGTCTCCTCGACTCCCACCTCTAAAACAGATGATCCTGCTTTGCTCCTGAAGGTGCAACTGGTTCATCCCTGCAGCAAGATCTCTGGGTAACTGCAGCCTGAAGTGGGATTGATCACAGCGCCAACTTCATGCAGGGAGCATATGCGGGTGATGTGAATACCATCACATTGCAAATGGCTACGGCAGGTCAGGAAGGCCTCCCTTCCCTGTCCTGCTGCAGACACAGAAAACATGAGCTCCCTGCTTTCCTTCTAGCACATGGGTGGTTGAATGAGGCCCCAGCATTAAACCACTTTCCCATCCTTCTCCCTTGCTCACATCTTTAGTCCACTTGCGTTTGGAGAGGAGAGGTGAGCACCTATGTTGGCCAGGCTGCAATGAATCTTCAAAGTTTGTCATTTGCTTTTGTTTTCCAAATCATTTTTCCTGGTCGTCAACAGGGAAAGTCACTCAGATCCCAGTACAGGAGTATCAAAAGAAGGAGTGACATTTAAGAAACTGATCATAATGGTTACATCATCCTCAGATGAGACAAATGCCAGACATGTCCATCTCACGCCGTGCTCTTTCATTTAGCAAGGCTGAAAAAAAGAACTCCACCACAACCAACAACAACAAAAAACACCTTTCATGATTAATGAGAAAAAGTATATTGAAAATATCAAATAATACATCATCTCAAGTCACTGCAGCCCTGAGTGACATCCTGCTCTTTATACCCAGAAATATAAGAGGTAGTCCAATTTTCCAAGAAATTTTGCTAATTGCTCTCAATCTGTCAGAAAGCTCATTATTTCCTCTCTGCTTTTGTTTACAAAGCAGCTGTATCCACTCCTACAGCCTGTCCTTAAATCATCAGCTAAGAACAAAGCAGAACCCAAATGCTGGAGTCTTTGGCAGCATGCCCTTGACCCCTAACATCATACACAAATGCCCACATGCATGGGGGTATCTCCCAGCTAACTCCCAGTGTAGAAGGCACACACTGTGGCAGAAGGATTCTCCAGATTTCTCCCCAGAAGATGTCTTGACACTGAGCTTGCAGGATTTAGCATTCTCTCTGCTGCATGGTGCTGGATCCATCTTTCAGATTCTGCCTTTCTGAAGCAGACCCAGTAGCGCTAGCCAAATACTCTGTGCTCTTTGAGAGGGAAGCACCTTGCACACTGCCTGTCTGGTTATTAAATAATAGAATTACAGCCCCTTCTGCCAGCTCCAGATGGGAGCTAGCAATCTCAACACAGCTTCTGGGAGTCAGCATCACTGAGGTCGATGAGGGAACAAAATGCCCATACCCTCTTGGTCACTGCTGCAGGTTACACACCATGTGTTCTGGCAGTGGTTTGTGCACCACAAGCGCTTCTGTCCCCAGTAAATACAGGAACACCTGTGTGTCTGGCTGGCACCTCTCCCAAATGCTCACAACAGCGTTTGGCTTGAGCTCGTTGAAGCCAATGCAAGTCTTCCAATTTCTTTCAATGGACTTCTAAAAAGCTTATAAAATAAATAAATAAAATAAAAGTAACCTCAAACTATCATCAGTGCAAGTGAAAGAACTTGAAATTAAATCCTCTGCATTTTAAAAAATAATTAGTAAGATTTAAATTATAAAAAAGAGATACAAATTACTTTGAGAATATATCATAGGTTTTTGTGAAAAATACCTATTAAGATCACAGGTTTTCAGCATGAAATTCTGTGTTAGCTAGGACTTTATTCTGTAGCTTTGATAAACAGTTAACACAATGTGGACTGATGTTTATCACGTTTCAGATCCTCAATTGCCTCAGGTATTATTTCTAGACAGCATGTGAAGCCAAGGCTTGTGTTCTCCAGTCCAAGAAGAATATTTTAAGCAAAAATATTCCAGCCCATCTCCTGAACCTACAGCCTGCAGAAGATCGGCTACATTGAAGATGAAACAAAAATAATCCAGAGAAGCAAAATTCCTTTTCAGCGTTGTGCTTAAGGTAACACAGTACCTATTATCTTTTGCAGAGAGCAATAACTGTATAATCAAAAACAGGGTAAAGAACAGTGACTACTAGAATAGTATTGATACAAAGTGATTCTGTGCAATTTCATGGTATCTGTTGTGGTTTAGCCCTGACAGGCAAGTGAGCACCACAGCTGCTCACTCACCCTCCCTACGTGGGATCGGGGAGGGAATCGGAAAGGTAAAAGTGTGAGAACTCATGGGTTGAGATAAAGAAAGTTTACTAGCTAAAGCAAAAGCCACACGCACAACCAAAGCAAAACAGGGATTTAATTTGCTAGTTCTGATCAGCAGGCAGGTGTTTAGCCAGTTCCAGGAAAGCAGGGCTCATCACGCAGAATGCCTTGCTGGGAAGAACTATCACTCCAAACATTACCTCCTTCCTCCTTCTTTCCCAAAGCTTTTGTTGCTGGCCATGACATCATAAGGTATGGGACATCCCTTTGGCCAGCTTGGGCCAGCTGTCCTGGCTGTGTCCCCTCCCAGCTCTTTGCACACCCTCACTGGTGGAGCTGTCAGAGAAGCAGAAAATTCCTTGGCTCTGTGTAAGTACTGCTCTGCAACAACTAAAACATCGGTATGTTATGATCACTATTTTCATCAAAAATCCAAAACATAACATCATATGAGCCTCTGCAAAGAAAATTAACTCTATACAAGACAAAACCATTACAGTATCCACTTTTTTCCATGCCACTTACATCAGGTCCCACACTTTCCAATACACCCTCGTTAATCACCACCCTTCCATTCATACACAGGTAACGATCCCTTAGTCTATGGACCACCCCCATGATATGCCCTTAAAATTTTCATAAAATGTCCACTGAGTTCTTTCACTCCATGACTTAGATTCTACCTGTTGTGGTGGCCGCTCAGGACAGGAGAGGTGGTGTGCTCCGTGAAGTTACTGGACACCAAGACCAGCTCAGGTTGGGTCACTGCTGCACTTGCACTGCTTCTTGTGGGTTGAATGGGTTACAATAATTTTAAGATATATTCATCACAATCTCCACCCCTGGTCCCTTCCAACCAGGCTACAGGGTTCCACATTACAATGAGTTCCTCCCCTTGCCTCTGGCCTGGCTAGCAGCCATGGTTCCTCCTATAACACTTCCTACAAAATTCAGCTCAAATCATGGGTTACAGCAGTTCGAAGACATATCCATTACAATCTCTACCCTTTGTGCTTTTGGACCAAGCCATAGGGTTGCTATTGCAATGAACACCTCCCCTCGCCCCTGCTCCAGCCTGGGCTTGTCCACTGGCCACAGTCCCTTAGAGGTGCACCTGCTCCGGCACGGCCTTATCCAGGAGCCACAGCCTCTTCAGAGGCCTACCTGCTGGGGCATGGAGATAACCACAGCCACAGCCACCTCAGGGTGTACCTGCTCTTGCATGGAGACACGGGACTTTCATAAGACCCTTCAGACACCTCCTGCGTTGTGGTCTCACCCACGGCCACAGACACTTTGAGGTGTGTTCTGTCATGGCCTTATCCACGGGCATGGACACTGCAAGGCGAACCTGCTGTGGCATGGACATCTCCACGGCCACAAATGCTTCAAGGTGCACTTGCTCCATTGGGGCTTATCCATGGCCAGAGATGCTTCCAGGTGTACATGCTCCCACGTGGGCTCACCCACAGGTCACTGTCCCTCTGACTCAAGTTCACCCTGGAGCCCCAGCCTGTCCAGTAGAGCCACACAGGGACAGCAGCGATGCACTGGCCATCTGCCAGCCTGGGCGCATGGTCACAGCTGTTATCAGAATGTTCCCAGGCACAGTAAAGCAAGATCATAAGGAGTAGAGCAAATGGCAGAGGCAAAAGCAGCCACTAAAAGCACTGGACAATAGCATAAAATGGGAAGCAAGCATTTTGACAAGCACGGGAGCCTGCCAATTAGCAGTTCAATGGCTGTAGCATCTATAAATTTGGTCTAGCACACTGCACATTGCAATCTAATCTGTCATCACCTCAAACCCTTTGTGTCCCGTGTTGGGCACCAAAAGAGTTGTTGTGGCTTAGCCCTGGCAGACAGCTGAGCACCACAGCTTCTCGCTCGCCCTCCCCAGGTGGGATGGGGGAAGAGATTTGGAAAAATAAAAGTGCGAGAACTTGTGGGTTGAGATAAGGTCAGTTTACTAGGTAAAACAAAAGCCACACATGCAAGAAAAGCAAAACTAGGAATCCATTCACCGTTTCCCATCAGCAGGCAGATGTTCAGCCACTTCCAGGGAAGTAGGGCTCACCACGTGTAACGGTTTCTTGGGAAGACAAACACCAGCACTCCAAACATCCTCCTATTCTTCCTTCTTTACCTCAGCTTTTATTGCCAAACATGACGCCATGTGGTATGGGACACCCCTCTGACCTACTTGGGCCAGCTGTCCTGGCTGTGTCCCCACCCAGCTCTTTGTGCACCGCCAGCCTCCTTGCTGTCAGGGCAGCATGAGAAGCTGGGAAGGCCTTGGCTTAGTGTAAGCACCGCTCAGCAACAACTAAAACATCGGTGTGTTATCACCACTGTTTTATCAAAACACAGCATCATATGAGCTTCTACAAAGAAAATTAACTCTATCCCAGCCAAAGTCACAACAGCATAGAATTTGGAAAAAGAATACAAATTTTCTGTTCACAGCAATAAATCCTGTTTATATGCCTTCTAACAGACCAGAACGAAAGTGGTGGTGAAACCCAAATTATATGCCAAGACACTATCAGAACAATGGAGACAATGAAGCTTGTATAGGCTGGTAGACAGAATGGGACAGGATAGATGTAATAGTAATTTCTACAATATCAGAGGGTAATTTAAGTTGAAAGAGATTTCTAGAAGTGTCTGGCCCAACCGTTTTCTCAAAGCAGGATTACTTCAACATTAAATCAGGTTGCTAGGGGTCTTGGTGAGTCACATTTTGAAAATTTCCAAGGATGGAGCTGCCACAGCCTCTCTGCACATGTCCTGGCTTGTGTTCCCTCCCACCCCAACACAGCAGAAAACACTTTTTTCAAATGCAGTAGGACTTCCCCTGCTGCTGTTTGCATCTGCTGCCTCCCATCCTTTCATTGTGCACCTCTGAGAGAAGTCTGGTTTCATCTTGTCTATATCCCACACTAGGCAGATGAAGGCAGTAGTAGAATTTGAGCTCACTGTTGTTTTCTATGAACTAAGCCATCTTGGTTACCTTACACTCTCCATGTGTAGCATCCACTCCATCCTCCTCTGAACCCTAAACTCCAGTTTACCAATAATTTCTTGTACTGGGGCCCCAAGATGGACACAGTAGTCTTGATGTAGCCTCAAAAGTACCCATTGCAGGGAGATCATTTCTTCCTTTGAGCTGCTGGCTATGTTTTTGCTAACACTGCTGAGTTTGAAGCTCCGCCTACCTCATTGCAAGGGCACACTGCTCACTCACCTTCAGCTGTTCCATGACTACTTTTTCAGGCCACCAAGTCCCTCATGTCTTGATTCCCCAGAGCCCAGCTCTAGCATCACTCCAGCCCAGAGGCAAGAATTTGTGTTCGTCATAGTTGACAAATATCCACTCAATTTGGTTTCAAGAGTGATAGGAGAGGCCATACTGAACACTTTCCTAAAGAAGTCAAGTAATACGTCCAGTAAGAAGTTGCTAGAAAAAGAAATTGAGGCATAAGATGCAAATCATAAATTCCCGTCCCTCTCCTGTTCTATAAAATTTTAGCACTAATCAATCCCTGAGAAAGCCCTGGGCTTTTTTTATTATTATTTTTTGACATTGAAGATGCAAATCACCTTAACAGTACCCAACCTCTGTTTCAGGAAGTTAGCTTGGATACCAAACACATCTTAGACACAGCTGTATGGCACACATTAGAGGTAATTTTCCCTGCCAAGGAGTTTAGCACATGCAGAGCCTGAGGTTGACACAGCTATATTTTGTCTAGTGTCCAAGATAGTTGATTTATATTTAGCTGAAGGCTCTCAATAGCATTGTTTGGTGTAGCCATAATCCATTAACCTTCAGACAAAAAAGACTATTTCAAGAGTAATTTGAAATTACAGTAAGACAGACAACTGAGGACATCAGAAAAGGAGAAAGGTATGTGGGGAAGGTGATCTAATAAGGAACTGTAGGAAAATTTTCATGTAAATAATGTAAAAGCATAGCAACATTTTGCTGTGTATTAGTAACGAAAAAAAAAAAAAAGAAAAAAAAACTCTTAACAGAAAAAGATGGGAAATGGTTGTAAGATTAGCCAGCAACATAAGGATGCACAGAGTTAAGGAGTAGGGACTGGGGGCAAAAAGGTACTTAGGCATCTACCTAAAACTAAGAAAGTATCTAAATTGATATCAAGTAGCTGGTAACCAAATACACATATCACAGTATCACAGTATTATCTAGGTTGGAAGAGACCTCCAAGATCACCCAGTCCAACCTCTGACCTAACACTAACAAGTCCTCCACTAAACCATATCACTAAGCTCAACATCCAGACATCTCTTAAAGACCTCCAGGGACGGTGGCTCAACCACTTCCCTGGGCAGCCCATTCCAATGCCTAACAACCCTTTCAGTAAAGAAGCTTTTCCTAATATCCAACCTAAACCTCCCCTGGCACAACTTTAGCCCATTCCCCCTTGTCCTATCACCAGGCACATGGGAGAATAGACCAACCCCTACCTCGCTACAGCCTCCTTTAATGTACCTGTAGAGAGAGATAACATTGCCCCTGAGCTTCCTCTTCTCCAGGCTGAACAATCCTGAACATGTTTAGAAACTACCTACATAAGGAAAGTCAGAAGTCTAATGCTAGGAAAGTATGTTCTGGGGGAAACTATTCTACTTGTTTAAGGAGAGTATGTAGACAAATCTACATGTACTTAACAAAATTGCACAGGTTTCATTCAACAAGAGCAAAATCACTAAATAAATTCATTTGAATTTCATCACAAATCTGGGGACACTCCTGCTTGATGGTTCCTTTAATTTCCCAGTGACATAGTAGGTGAGTTAATATCTTCAGTCCATTTCAGTCCTTTCTATTTAAAAGGTTATCTATGTTTAATTTTATTTTAGCCATTTCATCAAAACCATTCAACCATTACTGTTGATTTTTCAACCTTCTCTCAAAGATTCATTTTTTCATATTATGGATTAGATTGTAGTTTTCTTTCTGCAGAAAAAGTTTTCTAAATCTAAGTAAGAACAAGCAAAGCTCTCATTAGCAACAAGAAAAACAGAAATAAATCTAGACTCATTCAAAAAGCAGGCTGTAATCTTTTCTAATTATTTCCATAACCCTAAGGAAGCCACATTTCCCAGGAGAACATCTGAGATAATCCTTGAATATTAAGAAACGAGCGGAAAATGCAGCAGATTTAGCAGGCAAATTGGAAAGAGAAACAGAGGACTGAGCACCTGGGAAAGAGACATGCTTCAGCATTCATTAGACTGGCTGTTATTTCCCAAAATCTGGAAAAAAAATCCGTCACTTTTCATTGATCATAAAGATGATTCAGAGAGTTTTACACTACAAATAATTCTACTACTAAAGTAAGAATTTCAAGTACCTGATTGTTATAAGAGCAACAGACTGGGGTATGAAATTTTGCTAAAAGTGCTTAGAAATTAATTTTTAAAAATAGGATCCAAGATGAGAATTGTGCCATGGAAACATTTTATTTAATGGCTCTCAGCAAGTTAATATCCTTGTGATTGCCCTCTATTTCTTTAGAAGAAAATGTCTAATTTTGTCTTAAAACTAAGAGTTGCAGCAACATATTTTCTTATCAACAAAACTGGGCACTTGTCCCCTTAAAACATGAAGCTCTTGGCCTTCTACAAAATTTCACTTAGAAACATTGTGAAGATTTTTCTTCCACTGTAGAAAATGTGTGCAGTTCTGAGAAGCCAATTTCTCTTTTTCAATGAAATACCCTTAGAAAACACTGGGAGCAATTTTTCACATTTCATTTTCAGCCAACTGTGGTCCCAACACAACCAGCCATGGCTACTCCAGAGCACTGCATTGCCACTTCCTAAAGGCTCAAATATGTAAGTTCGGGTTATGTGTTTTTTGTTTGTTTGTTTTTTCCCCAGTGGACAGCTTACAGATTTTTTCCTTCCACATGCTTCTGGATGAGGCTTCAAAAATTTGAATCTGTCCATCTCCCCATGAAAAGGCAGGGGGAGAACAGGAACAGTGGTGGGAGAGCAGATATCCACCACCACATCTACCTCTCTCTCTGTAGTGTAATGTTCCTATGAGTTCCTATTTTCACAAATAACAGTCCCTATGAAACTTAGAGCGTTTCCTGAAGCACTGGTAGATGATTGGGCATTGCTCCCTCACTATCAGGCAAAGAGAAAACAATTTAATGATCTCAAAGCCTTGCTATAGCAATAGAACAAACCTCAGTGAGCAGAGGGAGAGGAATAAAATTTGGAAATGATGTTTTGGTGTGTCTTTTGAGCTTAGCAATACCCCACAGATGTCAGTAAAACAGCAAGACACCTAAGCTTCACATGCACAAGCACATGTATAAGCTTCCTCTTCTGTCTTTGCATAATTTATATATGCATATAAATGCCCCTAAAAGCTTTATGTTTGAGCCTTTTAGGCTATCATTAAATGCTATTCTTTAATTTTAATCTATTTCACAGGTGAATTGGCTCTTCTGAATTCCTGAATTTTGTAGGAAGAGGTAGAGCAGATTTTGTCTTTAGTTATAGCATTTTCATGTGAAACGATGACCCAGATAAATGCTGATTCTTATAGTCTTTTTTCATTTTTTTCCTTTAATCTCTATTTTCAGCATGTGGAGGGGCATCAATTGTTATATACCAGTAATTCATTTTACCTGAAAAGTTGTCAAACATAAATTAAGGTGGATAGTTCTCTCTTCCCTTGTTTCTTTCCCTCTCCCCCCACGCCCCCCCCCCCCCAAAAAAAAAAAAAACAACAGATGCAGACGCATATTAACTGCAAGTAGAAAGCACAAATAACACTACATACTCCACAGCGTCTGCTCAGGCCTTAATTAATCCAACCTTAATTCATGTGGTCCCTATGGCAACGATGCTTAACAGACTCTCCCGACTTGGAATATTCAATAGAGAATCTTACACTACATATTTTATTCAAATTATGGCCATCAAATTACTTCTGTGTTAGCAAAGTAGTGTTGGTCTTGATGGGAACAGAATGAGTCCTTGTTCTACTTGACCCTTCCTTGTGCATTACCTCATTAAAATGTATGATGGTGTTCAAAGCTAAGTCACATGAAAGCAGGCATACTCTTTTTCAAAGCCTAGAAAGAAGCCCATTATCACTTTTTGTTTATGTTTTAAAGAATCTCTCAGTGTTCAGAAAAATGAATAGGAATATTTTTCAACCCTACTCCTGCAACTGCTATCATAAAGTCAATAATGAAAATATCAATAGGAAAAAAAAAAAAGGTATTTCCTTGGTGTATTTCCTATCTCTTCAGTCCTGGTATCTTATCAGCTTAGTTTCCAATCATGTGTTTTGGCAACATTGCACTCCTCATTATTTAAACCTCAAGGGATGCTGGAATAACAGTGACTGTTAGAGCTAAAGGAAGAGTTGTGTATTTTGATGATTGGTTTGGCAAAGGAAGATCCATTCTCCACTGGGATGTGGCCAAAGCCACATCCTCTCTAGCTATGTTGAACAAGGCACCAGGCTGGATATCTCCACCACGATGCTATTGGACTGCTCTGCCAGCCAGACCTCAGGACTCTTCTTTCTGGGAGTGAAAAGCTCATATCAGTCCCCTGGTGAAGGCAGTCCTAATGGCCAAGGGCCAAGAGTGACCCATTGCCAACCCAACCTCTCCCATAAACAGCAGAGCCCCAAACAGCAGTCTATTTGGATAAAAACACTTAGGCCAACACCACAGAGGGAAACATGAGCTGTCCCTGATGTTTCCTACCCTGCTCATGCCCAGAAAGCTCCCTCCTCAGGGACAGAAGTAGGATGGGGCCTTCCAACAGTGCAGGAGCCAGGAGCCCTTCAACCTGAGACCAGGCTCCATTAGTGAGGCTGGAACAGGGTGCTGCATGGGGTCATAATCACACTTGGCAGTTTTTGTCACATAACAACAATGTACTCAAAAAATTACCCCCATGGATGAAAAGGAAGGAAGGAAGGAAGGAAGGAAGGAAGGAAGGAAGGAAGGAAGGAAGGAAGGAAGGAAGGAAGGAAGGAAGGAAGGAAGGAAGGAAGGAAGGAAGGAAGGAAGGAAGGAAGGAAGGAAGGAAGGAAGGAAGGAAGGAAGGAAGGAAGGAAGGAAGGAAGGAAGGAAGGAAGGAAGGAAGGAAGGAAGGAAGGAAGAGAAAGGAAGGAAGGAAGGAAGGAAGGAAGGAAGGAAGGAAGGAAGGAAGGAAGGAAGGAAGGAAGGAAGGAAGGAAGGAAGGAAGGAAGGAAGGATGGAAGGAAGGAAGGAAGGAAGGAAGGAAGGAAGGAAGGAAGGAAGGAAGGAAGGAAGGAAGGAAGGAAGGAAGGAAGGAAGGAAGGAAGGAAGGAAGGAAGGAAGAGGAAGGAAGGAAGGAAGGAAGGAAGGAAGGAAGGAAGGAAGGAAGGAAGGAAGGAAGGAAGGAAGGAAGGAAGGAAGGAAGGAAGGAAGGAAGGAAGGAAGGAAGGAAGGAAGGAAGGAAGGAAGGAAGGAAGGAAGGAAGGAAGGAAGGAAGGAAGGAAGGAAGGAAGGAAGGAAGGAAGGAAGGAAGGAAGGAAGGAAGGAAGGAAGGAAGGAAGGAAGGAAGGAAGGAAGGAAGGAAGGAAGGAAGGAAGAAAGAAAGAAAGAAAGAAAGAAAGAAAGAAAGAAAGAAAGAAAGAAAGAAAGAAAGAAAGAAAGAAAGAAAGAAAGAAAGAAAGAAAGAAAGAAAGAAAGAAAGAAAGAAAGAAAGAAGAAAGAAAGAAAGAAAGAAAGAAAGAAAGAAAGAAAGGAAGAAAGAAAGAAAGAGAAAGAAAGAAAGAGAAAGAAAGAAAGAGAAAGAAAGAAATGGGACAAGTGACTTGAGAAGGATCTGAGGTATAATGAGGAGGAGGCAGCAGGAGCAGGTGGCTTCAGGCCACAACTGTGCACCAGTGACAACTATGTGGAGGGCACATTGGCTTGGAAAACCTCTGTAAATTTGCATCTCATAAACTGCTGTATCTTTCCTCTGGTTATTAAATTAAAACTTTAAACACTGACAGCATACACACAGAGCTGAAAAGGATGATTTTGCTATTGTACGTAGACAACTAAGTTGCTCTGAAGGTATGTACAAACTAAATGTTAATCTGAGTGCAGGGATAATCTAATTATTTCTTCCTTTTGATGTAAGAGAAACAATGTTTACTGAGTAAATTATGGACCTCTAAAGGTAAAATTTGCTTTGAAGATTAAACAAGACACATGTTGTTAGTTATTATAACCATACTTGACCCCTGTTGCTTTGTAAAAATTGAAATGAATTTTGAGCTTTCACAGAGATGTTACATTTCAGACAGCATTTTAGTGCTTCATATCCTTGTCAAATGCCTTTAAACAGTGACTGAATGGGCAACATAACAGAGAAGCTGTTTATGTGATGTGTGCAACGCACAGCTACTCTGTGGTACAAAAAAATACGGTCCCCCTCCTCCCCCCCATTTTAGCATGGAGGGGACTCCTGTGGCATGGAGAATCCACCTTCAGCATTGCAGCTGCAGGCCAAGCTCACAGGCCAGCTCACTTGGTAGAGGCCTTGGGTAGAGAAGCCTAGGCCTGATGCCTGCTGGAAAGGGCCCAGAGTATCCAGTTTTTGTGCCAGGAGGGTGATCGCAGTGTAGGAATGGACCTAGGGGCAAACCTGGCACCTCTAGGACAGTTTAGCAGCTCCGGTGGGACAAGACAGTGCAATCTCACACCCCTCCTCTGACAGTTAATGAACTGCAAAAGCTTCCACAGAAAAAGATGATCCTTCCTGCTACCTGGCCGTGAAATCCTGAGGTGTATCACACCCTGTCCACCACGTTTACCTTCATTTTCAACACTGTCTTAGTCTAGAGCTACCCCATAATTTAACTATATACTAAATACCAACTAACAGAACCCCCAATTAAATAATAACAAATTATTGTTATAAGGTAATTTCATGGAATTCCTTTATTATTTTTTATCAGTAACTTCCTGAACACTACAAAAGAATCTGTTGCCACCATTTCTTGCAGTGTGTTATTTCCTTGATTACTTATTTTTGAGTCTCTGTCACTTTGACTGACAGCTCATAATCTAAGTTTGAAAAATATCACATTGAAGTGGAGCAGTTTATCTGAGTCTTTCAAGTTTGGATTCAGGTCTGTATTTTCCAAATATCTTTGGTTCTCTT
The DNA here is from genome assembly GCF_964034855.1 of Anser brachyrhynchus. NCBI lineage: Eukaryota > Metazoa > Chordata > Aves > Anseriformes > Anatidae > Anser > Anser brachyrhynchus. Next base: position 22,264,848 of record NC_137697.1, read on the forward strand.
TTATGTTCAGGCCTATCTATGTAATTACCCGAGAATCGCTGACAGAAGTAGCAGAAATAATAGGTTGGAAACATCTGAGCAATGTTTAGGGAAATGTTTCTGCTTATCAGAAGGCAATTGGGAAATTAAGTGGTGAACACTAATTGAGTTACATTTAATTGAAATTATAGATGGAAGAACTGAATTCTGGGGAATTTCAGTTGCTCAAATGTTCTGAGTTCCAAATTTACCAGAAAGAAGAATATTTTGAGTTTGGTATCTGTAAACCATGCTGTTTTAGTTGTGTTCAGAATATCTGAGAAGCATTTTGAAGCCCCAGTCATCTCATGGGGCCTTTTGTTTGTAGGACTACAACACAGTCGTGCCTGAGGGACAAGCAAAAGTGACTAAGCCCTTGCAAATAAATTAAAATGCTTTGCCTCTCTTTGGTGGCCTCCCACAATGCTGATATATTGTCTTTGAAAGTTGTTATCCTGATCTTTTGAAGAGTTATGCTATAAATAGAATAGAAACAGCTGGAGTTAGAATTAGAAATTGAGTCACTTCTGCTGTGCAAACTGAAACTTCCAATAAAACAGCTGAGGAGTCTTACCTTTTGTCAATAATTACTTCATATTGTGAAATACACTTTAGCACTCAGCATTCAGTTTTACATACCAAGAGTGGTCTTCCAGTGCTGCAAGCCACCTTTCACAACCTGCATACAACCAACCAAACTCAGTGTATGTAGCAGAGGGACGACAGACAAATAGGTGGGTGACCTGTCCAATTCATGGTCTCCTCTAGGGCCCTGTCACTCTGCCGGGAAGCAAATCAGGGTTGAGTGTGCATGACTTGGTGGTATTGGCTTCAGAGGTACTGAATGGCTAGTTCCTCCCTCAGCTAGTTTTTTGGGTTACCAACATGCCAACTGTCAGCCCTGTGACATCCCCAGAGCTGGAATCTTTCCCTCCACATCCACTGTTTCCGTTATGGAACAGATGAACATGCCTTATAGCTCACCTATAATACTGATGAGCGCCTTTAGTTTCTCAGGGAGTTCATTCCCCATCTGTGGATCAACCACATGCAAGGTTTGCTTCATGTACCAGTGACTTTCACCTTATGGTAAAAATTACCACAGTTCCAGAAGTAGAAGAGCATCAACCATGTGATGGATGATCAACCATCCTGGAGTTTTAGGTATTTCCTGAGGCCTTTAAGTGAAAGAAACTCACCTGGATAACCCTTCGTACAGAAAGCCTAGGCAGCAACTGGAAGGTAGTCTGATGTGCTTAAGAAATGTGCCACAGTGCTCATAACTGCAAGGGGGTTTCCAAGAGTCTCATGACTTACTCCCCAGAAATTTTGCATAGATGTAGTCTATATCAAATACAAGACAGATATCAAAGTAGATATCAAATGAAGGCTAGCTGAGGCTGGGGCATCATTTTCATGGTGGGACAGTCTGCAAACAATCTGGAAGAAGGAAGGGAATCTCATTCACAAATAAATCTATGCATGAACTTTTATCCATAGGGCTTCTAACAGCATTCCCATATCTCAAAGTAAATGACGGATTTGATGTGTATTTCAAAAGAGGTCACATCCTAGCTTTGGAGTGTCAAAGCCCTTCCTTCGTCTGCAGCATTGCTGCTGTCCAGCCTTCATTGAGATATGAGCTGTTTTGGTATTACTCAAGAATCAGGCATTTGGAGATAATTTTATGAAGTCCAGGCCACATTGTCAAGTCACACGGTGACTGTACACGTGTTTTAAATCAGACTACAGCTGGTCACATGGGAGTCTGCAAAAGAAAGCACCATCAGCAGAGAGGCAATTTGACTCCCTCTGATGTTCTCATTCCTACTGACAATTTGAGTACACCACCCTGAAACCCTGCTCCTTACACATAGGGGGCATCAGTAACACATAGTAAACAGCATCAAAAGCTACAGAGAGGCCCCAGAGGGTGAAAATGGTTACCCTCCACTGACTGAAAACAGGAGAGCCTCAGTCACTGCTCTGAAAACTATTTCTGTCCTCTTAACTGCCTTTGTATTTAGATTGTGCTTGGCTGAGGATATTTGCTTCAGTTAGGTGTTTCTAACCTGCCCATAACAATCCCTTCAGCATTGCTAGGACAACTGTGTGCCGACAGGAGAAAAGGCAAAATTTGACTTCAGGTCAGACATCACTTAACTGGGAGTGACACCAATTTCTCTCCTTTTTTTTTTTTTTTTTCCCCCCCCACTAATGAAGAGGAGCAGACGTAGATCTACAGCTTTACCTGAATGTCCTTGATGGCCTGGCTGAACCCATGGTCCTGTCATCACACTCACTTAGGAGGGCAGGGGACTAGTGCTGTCTTGACAAGCTGTCTTCAGTTCATGGGATAATTCATTGTGCAGGGCTTTGTGGTGAGCCGTGGTACCCTGGGAGTGTGAAAGGCTCCCACCTCTGCATAATTCCTGTAGTCATGATTTGGTGGTTTTATAGAAAGTTGGTAGGAAAGTTTCTGTGTTTCTGCTAAACAGCCTCTGTAGGTGAAATTGTTTCTGCTTGTGTGCCTCACTGTCACTTTTGCAGATATCTGATTCTCGTTCCATCTGGCAGTGGTTTTCAAAAACATGACATGTAAACAGTTCGCAGATTATCAGGCTCACAAACAATAAGCAGTGCAATAATTACTGATGTATGTTTTTTTTTTTCCAAGTGGAAAAGCTTGTTCCATGAAGGAGTTTAGAAAACATCCCACAGGTAAGGGACACTCTTCCTGCATTCTCTACACCCAGACTCCCTTTTTCATCTTTCTTTTCTCTCTTCTCAGTTTCCTCCTTTAGTATTTTGAATCCCAACCTCAGAACTCAGTGGGACCTGCAGACTTCCCTGGGACAGAGACCTTGTGTGTAAGGGATGGGGATGTCTTTACCAGAGACTGAGTCTGAGTCAACTGGGAGAAGAGGAAGATACTTCTTCACAGCTGAATTTGGGAGCCAGCTATTGACCTGGATAGAGCTGCCACCAATGCTACTCTACATATCAGTGAAAAACGTTGACATTCCCAGACTACATGCTTAGTGCATTTCACCACCATGGCCCACAGAACACCTGCAAGTTCCTCCATCATCCTCTGAGTCTTTGGTGATCACCTGACACAACAAAGCCTATCTGTCTATTTTATGATGCATTTTTGCAGAGCAAAGGGCTGTATTAATGAGAAAACTGGCAGGCAACTACCAGTAAGTTTATCCTTTGAGATTTCTCCTTTAAATTGAAGAAATGAAACAGTGTAGATTCACATCAGCCTGCTAAATGAATCCTTTATGCAAAAATTCAAGCCATTGAATTTAAGCCATCCTTACGGTCACATCTCAGAACTGGGCACCAAGTGAGACACGAAAACCTTTTTGGGGGTTGACATATAGTTGTCATGACTAAGATTACTGAGAATATTCACAGCTTCTTCTGTGGTGCTTCTAAATACAGATCATTTGCCAGGGGTAAGAAAACAACAAACACAACCATGTACCTTGGTAAAAGAATCACAAAGTGACTGCTATTCAGTAACAGAAAGAGCAGACATCCAACATCTTAGGGTATGCTGATGCCCCATAACCTGTGCTGTTTCTACCTCAGATATGAACTGGGCACAGTAAAGGCTTTGCTCTGGAAGGATTTGGGGCTGGAATTCTTTTCAAATAAGATATTCATTAAAAGGTATCTGAGAAGTCATGCTGTTTTCCCATTTGTCTTCAACTACATATGGACAACTGCCGCATCTGCAACTTTCTTTTGCATTCAGAATCCAATCAGTGACATTTCTAAGAATGTTACCAGCCACAGCACAGCCTTGTTTATTTTTACTGAATGAAAAACTCTGTGAACATGATTTTAACAGTGTTACAGCACTTTACTGAAGAATCTACACTGACTTAATTGAGATGCAAAGAAAAGTTTTACTGGTTTTGTTGTTGTTGTTGTTATTTTTAACCTAAATGGATGGCATATAAATTAATGCAGCCCACAGGGCACAGAAAGTAAAATGATTCATGTTCCTTATGTGGTAAACATTAACTGATTTTTTTTTTTTTAAATCACCTTTGTAAATAAACTTTGTGGAGTTTTGCTGAGAGCCTAATCTGTATTTAATTTAGTCATTTGAAATTACACCTGTGCATAGACAAGCTTTGTGAAAAGTCTCTAAAAAATGCAGCTGAGTGTGCTGTTTACCTTAACACTCTTAACAACAGCCAAGTGAAGTGCTCGCTCTATTCTGGCTTCATCTTGTAGATGATGGAATGCATAAGTCTAAGGGACCATAAGCTTAAGCCCTTCATTAATTTTCTTTTCTTTATCATCTTCATAGGTTTGCTGAACAAAGTTTAGTTGAGACTTTCCATAAAAATCTTTCAAAGCTGTTAGATACGGCAGCTCTACTAGCATGCAATGACATTAAGGAGAAAGTGCTGTACAAAGTCTAAGTATAGCAGTGAAGAAACCCTACTTTGTTAAATGATGGAAGAATTCTAATAAAAACAAAAGGAACAAAGAGAAACACCCAGTGCAGTGGAGATTTACAGTGCAGCAACTGCTTCTTTTCATGTCAACACTGAAGTGAATGACTAAATTCAATTTTGAGCTTTCAGAGTCAAGACTCCTTGACAAGCATAGCTAAAAAGAAAACACGCAGGATGAGTTAAAAATAAATATAACAGGCCATGCAAATATACCCACTTCAAAATAATATAATGAAGGTGAGGGAGAGAAGTACTTCTAAATACATTTTTCTAATTAAAGAAAAAAAAAAAAGAGGAGGAATCATTAATACGTGCCTGATAAAGACAAAAACACAACCTGCTAAAATAGCTGTCTTAAAGGGGCTGCATTTAAATTCTGAGTATTAACAAATGCCTGAATAATGGACAGAGTTCAGGGGTGCATAATACATCTTATTACAAAGAGCACCTGCCCAGACCATACTGGCCTATAGTTTAAACATGTTCTACAATTAAAATACCTAAATCTAGAGGCCACCTGTTTCCTGTCTTTGCCTTCCCCAAGTGCCTTAAGTTTTACTGTAAACACAGGTGAGCAAAATAAGATGCTGCCTGATATTAGGGGACTTGAGGAATTTGCCCAACAGTTGAAGTCTTGGCTAGCCACTTTCTGACTCCCAACCCCTCAATTAAAATTGATGAGAGAAGCAGAATCATCTCTTTCTCTCCTATTTGCAAGACATTTAGGTGGGAATTCCCACACCAGGTTGGGACAGCAGCTATCCATCCAGCAGCCTGGATTTGACTGTAACCAGTACCAGATGTTGCGGCAAAGGCATAATAAAAAGCAGAGTAAGGAACTGTGGAGTAAACTTCTTAGTTTTTCCCAGTTTTCCACCAGTTGCTGGGCAATGTGCATATGCTGAGACATAATACACTCGAGGAACTTGGGTGGTTATTCAGAAATTTACCAAAAAGCTGTCCAGATAGCAATCCAGGTTCACTGCTGACCAGTAAAACGGTGAAGGTTTGGTCTGTAGGATCCCTATCAAGAGGCTGTACTCTCATTTTAATTTTAGTCTAATTGTGAAAGGTAAAGCACATCGAACACTCTGAAATTCTAGAAAGTTTTTTTCTTCCTCTTATATGAAGATGGCAAAGAAGTGCTGTCAGGTGAGCAGGAGTCTTGAAGGCTGGAAATAGAAACTGGAAAATACCTCTGCAGGCCCAATCTTTCCACAATGACATAGGAAACCAATTAATACCAGCAGGCAATCAGCACCTACTTATCAAGAACATCAGTCACTCAGTTGTTTGCCCGAGACACCAGCCAGACAGACATCCTGGTAATGCAGTGAGAAGCAACTCATAAAGCACTGCTTTTTTTTTTAATATTCCCAATAGCCTGCCAACCCTGGATGAGAAGCCTCCACAACCTCCACCATCCAAACCTCTGCTCCTTGCAAGAGATTTTGCACAACGCAAAGTTTAGGGTAAAATGGAAACCCTACGATGCTTGGGGCACATCCAGAGTGCTCCTGCTGCACCACTGCAGGATACACCTACTCAGATAGGTACATCCTTGGTTTTGCCAACCGAGGTGCCTGCAGTGCGGTTTTGGTTGCGCTGCACCAATGCAGGAGCTGTGCAAGGAGTTTTTATGTTAATTTTTTCCTTCTGTTTTCAAACTTCTTTGGAGGACCCAGCAATACATCAACACGACAGTTTTGCAGACAGACATAGAGCATTTTATTGATTCAAATAAAGTGTACAAAGATTACTGAAAGACAAAAAAGCACAAAACAGGTCCCAGTTTCTTACTGCCTAACAGCCTGATGATCCTGTGAACCTGAAAGCAGGAAACTAGTTGGCTCCATGTAGAAAAGCAGCAAAGTTTCCAAAGGGATTAAACTAAAAACCTACTGTTTTTCCCCTCTCTTTTCCTTTGTCCAATGAGGCTTCATCTGGTAAATTTTAATGTATAAGGGCACTTACTGACATGAGGTACAGTTCCAGTACAATAGCAAACTGACTTACAGCATCTCTACTCAGAACCTGGCAACAGTACCAAAATGCTGATAAGGTCTGGGACATGAACAAACATTTATAGCAATTACATTGAGACCACAAAAATCACCCTCCTCTGAGCAGCTTCTGAGCCAAGGGATAAGGAAAATGACCCAATAGTTAATGTACATAGCACATTTCAGGAAAGATTACAGCTATTATTATTACACTGCTCTCTTCTCATGTAATATCACAATTATTAGAAGGTTGCTGATTCATACCCTGAAATCACAAATAGCTGGCCCATCTCTCTTAGTTTGCTCTTTTAAAAAAAGGACTCATGAGAAAAGCAACAGTTGCATTCACAGCTCTTGATGGTGTCTTTGCAATTCCAAAATGTTACGTCTCCCCTGCTACCCACTTCTTGCAAAACACTTGAAATAGAATCATAAATTATTTTTTTTAAAAGCTTCAAAATAACTTAATTGTTGTATACATCATTGGGAAAATCTTGCCTGGAGTATTAAATACTATCCTTAAAGCCACTTGGTCATACAGAGAGCAACTACAGACATTTAGAAAAGCAAACACAATTATATTTCTAAAGTGCTACGGAGATTAGAAACTGAGCCGTCAGAGGTAAACAATATTCTCTTCTCCTCTGTCTCCACTCTTCATGTCCTGCAGGCTCTCACGCTGGTGGTTCAGTAGCAGTGCTTCAACCTGTGGTGTCTGGATGGATCCGTGGCTCGGACCGCTTGTTTGGGGACCCTGGGTTTGTGAGGCATTTAAATCTGTAACACACAAAAGAAGGACATGTGACAATGCATCTTATTCCATGCCCGTGCAATCATTAAGAGCAAATTTTGACTTTTAATTAGCGGCGTGCTGAAGTACCATCTCCTATCTTGTGTCTGTCTAGAAAATAAAACATTTCTGTACTATTGAACTATACAAAAGCCTGGTGAGAGGTAGGTTGCCAAAATTTACAGAAATCTGTTCAAGTCTTTCCATTGTCATCCGAGGATCTTGATCAGTGTCACTATTTTACAATAAAATAGATTTTTACCCTTACTTTGCCAACCAGACACACACTAATGGACAGGCATAAATGCTGTCAGAGTTGTGCTGGAGGGAAATGTACAGTACATAATTGGTACCTTTATTAGCAAGATAATCCAATTGTAAAATTAATACAGTTTCCATCATTACACAGAATTTTATTTGCAATTCTTCTTTTCATGTATGCAAAAGAATCAAGTGAGAAAAGCCCAGGTAAAAGTCTACTGGACTTGCACTTGCAGTATGTAATAGCTTTATAACCAGTCAGCTTTTTCTGCCAGTTTTATCTGTGCTTCTTTGGGCAAAACACCTACTCTGTTCTTGTCTCAGTCTTTTAGCTGTGGAGATAGTACTTGTAACCAAATGCTACAAAATTACTTCACAAAGACTTTTCATTTGTTATCTTCCCAATTTTCTCCTGCAAATGCAGTGAACCAGGTACTTTTATTTTTTTATTTTTTTCCCCAGCAGAGCTTTGAAGGCTGCTGCAATGATTTATGGGTTATTCCAATAAATAAATAAATTTTTAAAAAGGTTGGATTTTCTTTCCCAGTCAGATGTCTGTACCATTTCAGGACATCAGGAGCTACACCACTGTAGTTTGCTCTTCTACATCTTCATTCCTACAAATCAGCATTTGCCGTAGAAACAAGATGCATGAGAAGGGAGCATGTATCATCATACTTACGTATGAGAAAAGTCTGCAATGGCCATGCTGCAATATTTGGTCCATTCTTTTTACTGCAATCTCAGCCCAACCTGCCCCTACTACTAAAACAGGGTTAACACCTCTTTCATACCTCTGGGAAAACAACTCTACAAGAAGCAGTAGAGCTTGGGACCCCTGCCACAGTCACCACGGTTAACACCAGAAGCAAGCAAACCCAGCTCTGGGGGGCTTTTGGGCTTTCTGTCATTCATTCATGCCATTTTGTGCCTGCCCCGGTCTCTACCCCTTCTCACACATGTGCAATAAAAATCAGTTATAAAGGAGATACTTGGTTTTTTTTACACACTGTGTCACTCTAAATGATGGCAATTTACAATGTCACCTGCCCACAGCTGGCACTCCTGTGATGCACACAGCTCTCACCAGTCTTGTTCACTGAGTTTACAGAAAAACAAGTTTCCTGGCACCCTGCAAAGCCCAGGCTCTCCAGCATTTAGAGTGGTGGGAGAAGATTACAGGACAGGCATGTGGGAACATGTCATATCACAGCCTGCCTTCAGCATGTTCTCTGCTTTGATATTTACCCAGCTAAGGGGAGCAAACAGGCTTTGGTGCTTCATGCCTGGTGTAAGCTGCAGGCACACCGTACCATCTGCTGAGATTTCAGGGTGGGTGCCGGGGCAAGGTATTTACGTACAAGCAGTGCTTGGTCATACTGGGGTTGTAGTAAAATGAAGTCCAAGTTCCCTTTCTTTTACTCTTTTACACTGGATTTAAAGGATCAAGTTTTGGCCTCAATGAAAATCCAGAACAAGTCTTGACTCTGGATTTGCAATATCTAACACAGAAGGATTGGACTCCCTTACTTGAACAGTCCTGCTCTGTTAGTTGATATTTGCATTTATTTCTTTGTAATAGCCGTATTAGAAAAAGATTATGATTTGCAGGCTCAGATTCAAGAAACCAGAAATATCCTACATCTGCTTGTCTTTATGCAAGCTGGATAGTTTGCTTCTATTTATTCAGTAAGAAGAGTCTTCAGCCTCTGAACACTTATATTTCTGGGTAATTTTGCCCACATTAATATTCCTTTTAAGTCCTGCAAGTCCATTCATCTTGACAAAGTTATGTGCATAAGAATATCATGCAGTAAGCACTTATTTGAAAGATCTGTTTCCAAAGTTTATGAAGTACATAATTGGAGAAGCCTAATTACAAATTTGAAGAAACCCAGAAAAGAAAGAGAAACACCTTACACAGTTATTTTCTACCATCAAAACTAAACAGTAATTGCTTCACCAATTAAAATAGTAGCTGTTTCCAAACCATTTCTCATTAACTGGTACAACACTAAGCAACAGAGCTATGCAGTGAAAACTGACAGCATTCTGGAAAAACAAATCAAATGCTGTCACTGTTGAAATAAGTGATTTACTGCTAGTTTAGCTGGTTTCTTTTCTATTCTCTTTATTTATTCTTTAATCCTTTGCACCCTGAGAACCTGAGCAGCAGGATACCATCCAAGAGGCACCAGCCCTGCCACCACTGGGGGTGACAGCAGTTTCAGAGAGTAGGAAGGACCTGCTCAACCCGGCAGATGAGGGAAGGGGCTGTGTTTTGTGTGGCGCACAGCACAGGCTCTCAAAAAGCAGTGTGTCCCTGGGCTGAGGTCCCCAGCCTGCCAGGTGCCCTGCTGGAGGCTGCCCGAATGGAGACCAGCCAGCCTCGCAGGAGGCAGAGCAACGTGACGGGGGACCAGCTGCTCAGGGACGGGCGGGAAGAGCGGCTGGAGTCAGTAATAAGCCTCAGAAGGAGGAAAAGGGGAAAGGGAAAGGGGATCTGCTGTAGGGCGACCCACGTGCCAGCCAGCATGGGCTCTTGTCATGCAGAGCAGCAACAGCACCCAAAAAGGCTCCCCTAGCTCCCCTGCAGCATGGGGCGGATGAGCTGCCCTTGGCCCCAGGCAGACAGCTCTTTAAAAATGCTCCTCCAAAAGAAGGAAGAACCAGGCTTGAAAGCACCACCTGCTGGCTAGTGAAGAGTCTCAAGGACTAAGGATGCCCAAAATAAAATATTTAAAAAAAAAAAATCATGAAAACAAGCCATTTGTCCTCAGAGTCCATGCGAAGAGCAAGGCAGAGGACAGCATGCAAAGGGAGCTGCTGCTGGAAAGGGGCTGCCCAGAAACTCTCCAGCACTGTGCAGGCAGCCAGGCTAGCAGAGGCAGCACAGGGTCACCCATGAACATTGCAACAGCTCCAGTCCCGAGCTCCTCTCTGCAGCGCTGTGACAGACAGTCAGGGCTCGGAAAGGATTTAAAGCTAGGTCAATAAAGACCATCTGCCTTTTTAAGAGCCTCCTCCACCGCGATCTTAATTCCCCTGCCAACATTAGACACAAAACGAGCTTTGCAGTTTTCCCTTTCTTACATTTAGCATTTATTTGCTCCTTTATTCCGTGGTGCCGTGGGGGTGATGCTAGGGCTGGCTGTGCTCAGCTCAACAGTGCGCCCACCAGACCAGTGCCCACATCACCAAAAGCGATGCTGCCTGCACCCCTCCTGCCCGGCCAGGCAAAAATAAACACCAGAAAAATCTGCTCATTCACTCTAGGGCTGGCCAAACTCCCCAGCAAAGCAGGATGTGCTTCAGTGAAGCTAGAGGCTCGGTATTAAATGATTGGTAGTAGCACTTCAACAATAAGCATCACTCACATCCAGCTTTTTCTCTCTTTTTTTTTTTTTTCCCCTCAGTCAAGGTAATTTTATTTAAATAATAATAATAATAATAAACATATTCCCTGCTCCCTCTCACCCCCAATTTTCTCAAAAGTAGTTGGAGGCTGTTTCAGTAGGATTCTGGAAGAAATTACAAATTGCCTCATGAACATTCCATACTGCCAAACCGAATGTTAAAAACGAATCCCCCCACTCCTTGTTTTCCATGAGCATAGATACAGTGCAATGAGGCTAGCTATCAGGCAAAGGTAGACAAACATTTTAAGCCCCCACAATACATTTCTAGGCAACCTAAGTATATCAGTAAGAGCCATACTGTACGCTTGCAGCCAGTGTGACCAGCTTACATGGGATTTTCTAGGTGGACCTCAGTTCTACCCTCGGGGTCTGGTCCCAAATTCAGAGAACTGACAGTTCCTGCCTAAAAGCATGCTAATCTTGTATGGGAAATGAAAAAAGTGGCATTACGCATCCTAACTACCTTATCCTACCCTTCCTGTAACACCAAGAGACAGGATTAGCAGCATAGAATAAACCACTCAGAAGGTGAAAGACAAAGCAAAGGAATTTGCAAAATCTGAGATCAATACATACCAAAACAAACATAGCCCGTTATCCTGGGCTGGGGGCTGGTGGTGGTACAAAAGCCAAGTAAACAATATTAGTCACATTGATTCTCACCTTCTTACTGTTGTCATAGGGTGTAATCATTTCCACATCAAATAAATGCCACAGATTTTCTCCTTCACCTCTCTTTCCCCGGAGAATAAGACCTCTGCAGGTAACCCTGAAGTGCCCACAGTGATGGTTACGGAAAGAATGGGAAGATCGCTCTGCGCTTAACCAGGCCTTAGGAAATAATCCAGACAACAAAACCCTCTCAAGTGTCTATGTTTCTAATAGCCCTTTCTCCTCCAGCTCTGATCCCAATTTTATCATAGGATAATTTAAGTTGGAAAGGATCTGAAAAGGTCTCTGGTTCAACCTCCTGCCCAAAGCTGAGTCATATCTAAGGTCAGGCCAGGCTGGGTACTCAGGGCTTTTCAAAAAAAAAGAGGAAAAAAAAAGTAGAAAAGAGAAAAGAAAGGAAAGAAAGAAAGGAAAGAAAGAAAGGAAAGAAAGAAAGGAAAGAAAGAAAGGAAAGAAAGAAAGGAAAGAAAGAAAGGAAAAGAAAGAAAGGAAAGAAAGAAAGGAAAGAAAGAAAGGAAAGAAAGAAAGGAAAGAAAGAAAGGAAAGAAAGAAAGGAAAGAAAGAAAGGAAAGAAAGAAAGGAAAGAAAGAAAGGAAAGAAAGAAAGGAAAGAAAGAAAAGGAAAGAAAGAAAAGGAAAGAAAGAAAAGGAAAGAAAGAAAAGGAAAGAAAGAAAGAAAGAAAGAAAGAAAGAAAGAAAGAAAGAAAGGAAAGAAAGAAAGGAAAGAAAGAAAAGGAAAGAAAGAAAAGGAAAGAAAGAAAAGGAAAGAAAGAAAAGGAAAGAAAGAAAGAAAGAAAGAAAGAAAGGAAGGAAGGAAGAAGAGGAAGGAAGGAAGAAAAAGAAAGAAAAAGAAAAGAAAGAAAAAGAAAGAAAGAAAGAAAAAGAAAGAAAGAAAGAAAGAAAGAAAGAAAGAAAGAAAGAAAGAAAGAAAGAAAGAAAGAAAGAAAGAAAGAAAGAAAGAAAGAAAGAAAGAAAGAAAGAAAGAAAAAGAAAGAAAGAAAAGAGTGAAAAAATGAAAGAAAAAAACAAGGGAAAAGAATGAAAAAAGAAAAAGAGGAAAGAGGAAACATTACATGGGCTGCATAAACAGCACATACACACTCAATGACTTTGCTGTGACTTTCAGAGATCTGTGTCACGTGTTGGCCATCTTTGTGGCCAAAGAAAGAGAGATTTGCTCCACCTCCAGCAATGAACATGTTAAAAGATTCTCAAAGCCATTTTTTCCCGAGGGGGTGGGGTGTAGATAGAATTAGTTTTTGGTTTGACCATTTATTTCTAACAACTAGTACCAGTTTTTATACCAAGTTCATCTGGACTGACAGCTGACACATCAACTTCAGGCCAGAGCTATATGAAATGGCAGAGTTGCTGTATTTAATCCCCTCGGCGGCACTCATGCATAATGCAAAGCATGGGCAGACACCTAAAAAACAGTGCTAAGTCTACCAGGTCTGGGATATTCAAAAGAATCCAAGGGAGACAGGCTCTCAATTGCCATCACAATTCAATAGCAAATGGCAGCCTAACTCCCTTAAATTCCACTGAAAGTCCCCACCAGCAATCCTAGGGCAGCTGTTTGTCTCTAAGGATGTTCCCAGTGATTTTGTGCAGATTCTTTTGCAAGAGGTAATTTTCCAGGGAGCTCTGGGCATCTCAGCTTTGTTCCCTTTCCTCCCGGCAAAAGGCACTGTGATCAGTTTTGATTGCATTTTTAGTTGATAGAGACTATTGTGATGGATATTGCATTGATAGACTTGCGATGAATCTCCCATTTTTGGGAGTTCAGTTATTTGTGAGCCTGCTAGTTGGTAGGAGGAATTGAACAACATGTGCCAACATCAGGTGTGCTGGGGCAGCACAGCCCTTTGCCCATGGAGGGAATAACCAGGACACCGGGTCTCAGCAAAATGCTGGGAAAACATTTTGACCTTGAAGCTAACCATGGAAAGTGGAGCCTCAATTCACTAAGACAGGAATGCAATCTGAGAATGTTAATGCTGCTATTTACTTGTAACCAGCCCAACCAGAGGAAAAAGAGGCAGCTGCATTTCTCAGGCAAATAAGTACTTTCACAAATAAGAGGTCATTTCACAAAAAGCAGGTGATCAATTAGGTCATAACAGAACCTAGGTTAATTAAACCCATAAGACTTTGGTGACTTTTTTTGTTGTTGTTATTGTTAGGAGACACAGAACAGAAAGAATCTAAAGCTTGTGATGATGGTCTGACACCTACCCCCATTCTTGACGTCTGTTCTTTGGATTTTTGATCACGGTAAAATTGCTCAAAACATCTTTATTCTACATCTTTCTGCTCTTTGTTTAGCTCTTGGGTTCGATAAAACAATGTGAGTCACTTTTTTGGGTTTGCCTCATAATTCTTTAGAGAAGTTTGGTCTCGACAATTTTGACCAAACTGTTGGCCAGGAAGAAATCCACATTATTCCACTGAAAATGCTTTTTCATAAAGCTTCATAATGGTTCCAACTCAGTTATTTGATACCTATGTTATCAGATTTTGAAGTCATATGACGATGCAGCCCTCTTCTTTTATTAAAGCTCAGCAAACACTATTTCTAACATGGGTGATATCAAAGAAAAAATTGAAAAAACATCTCAAGCTCAGACACTGTCAGTGATACCTCTCTAACAACAAATTCACAGCATGCCCTAGCCTAGGTCAAAATAATTTAAAATTTTAACCTACTTACATGGCTACAGTATCATTTGTGTTAACTTTAAAGCACACAGCTTCTGAACTATTTTTGGCATGCTGTTTTTTAATGTATATCAATGAGGGACTTAAAAATAGGTCTGACTAGAAATCATAACTTGTCTGTGTTTTAAATACCCACAGTCTCACCTTGGCAGGGCATGTTGCCTGCCAGCTCTCTGCTTCTGCTTAATATTAATTTATTTAGGTATGAATTCCCTATTAAGCTTTCTTTGTGCTAAGCTTTGAAGCTTTAGATGGTCAATTACAGACATACACATGGTCCAACAGGTATTCTGCTAACAATGAACACATGTTTTATTGACCTACTTCTTTTCCAGCTCATTAAACACAGCTGCACTCAAATGATCAAGAGAAAATAACCGTAAAACGCCAAGAACACCCTTCCTGCAGAGGATCACAAAGAACGGTAGTACCAGCTGCCTTTGCAGAGCCACCACTCCACGTGGCCCTCAGCACCTCTCCAGAGGCAGAGCCATCCACCCAACTGATCATAAAAGCGAGCAGCAACAGGTAAACAGTTGGAGCTTCCTCCTTTAGGAGCCTCCTCCTTCAGGAGCCTAATGCAAGTATCCAAGGCAAGCTGCAGCAATTTCCCCCCATCCCATGATCTGCAGAAGACACCCGACCAGCAGACTGAAGCTACAACAAACTGCAGCCAGTGGTGAAAGGTCCAGCCTGAGTGCTTGCTGGAGAAATGGAAAGTTCAATTCCCAGAGATTTAACAGCTGATGAAACCAGCTCACCTCTCTGCTGCTGGTAAGCAGAACCCCATGCCTTCCTTGCCAGCATCCCCACTTTGCACCCTAAGAATAAAACATTGTCATGAAGCTTGCTTTCCTTCCCTCCCAAAGAAACAGCATTAACCCTGAAAAAACAGCGTCTCTGGCACAAATTTACTCCCTTTGAAACAAAACGGGACATTTACACATCAAAACTATTCTCTAGAGCTGTCTGTTACCACAGGTAGGCATTACTGTGCTGATTAACCTCACCTTGTATTTTATGGTGTTGTGTTTTGTTTTGTTTTAAACTACAAGTTTGCTTTGAAATAAACATTAAATCAAAGTCCCTAGAAAACAATCAGTTTTGTCCCCAGCTTTTGGCCACTCTCTCAGGTGCAACACAAAGGAGTAAGATCTGGAACTTAGTAAATATTTTCCTGAAGAAACAGGAGGGCACAAATGAAGGGCCATGTCATTTATAAAACACTCTCAAGCCACCTCCTAAGCACCTTGGCTTTATACAGAGGTTTCCCAACAATAGACCAGCTCCATCATTTTTCACTCTTAAAAGCTGACAGGATCAAAACTGAGTAAGTGGTACAAGAATACTAAGCCAATATATGGAGTTGCTGCATAAGCAAAAATAAGGCAAAGCACCCGTTTCAAATCAATTGCATGGTAATTTTAACCTTTAACAGAAGCTCCTCTTTATTGATTAATACAGGAAAAAATATGGTCATTGCTATGAGTAAGTATCTGAAAAAAACCTCTTATCTGATGGTCACAGAGGTAATTGCTCTCCACTGAACTCAAAAGACAGGGAAATATTCACTAATTTTTGACTGCAGATTGAGTCAACCACTTTTATCTGTTTTAAATCTGGTTGTTAGGAAGTGTAGACTGTGACGTTTATTTCTTGCAGTCAATTAAAAAACAGCAAGAATTGAACAGCTAAACATTCCACAAGTTTTGCTTTGTAAGCACAGAAAGTTTCAGGGTGTGATCAAATATTTTGAAATAGTTGCCCTTTTTAATTGTTTGCTAACCACTCTGTGGACATCTAACTGCTGTGAAAACAGTTGGCATATAAGCTATAGGGAAGACCATACATCAAAGCCAGAAAAAAAAAAAAAAAAGCACAACTATCAAAAAACCCACGTGCCTTCATCCCTTCAGCCAAGTGCTTTTCTCAAATAAACTGAAAGTACTTGGGTCCACTTTTCTTTTTTCTGCTCCCACTTATCGCTGTTACGGGCAACTCTGGCCTTATAAGCCTGAATTCATTACCACCTCCTTCCACTTTGCCTTTGCCACAGGTTTTCCTCATCTCTAGTCCCACAGAACCACCTCTGTAGACCCAGATCTGCTTTAGTGTAGCTCCCTTCAGTGCGTTCCCATCCACTCACTTCATGCTTCAGCTCTGCCCTGGTCCCATCCCACTGCTACAGAGACCAGGCCGTTTCCCCACAGCAGGAAAAAGTGATGCTGTATTTTAAAATACCTTCCTCCATTCATTTTGGGAGGCAGGTTAAAACTGCCCATCTTTAATGCAGAAGCCTTTCTCAGGACTTTCTCCCCCTTCCAATCCCACTGCTGTGTTATAATGGCAAGTTTCTTTGCACAGGAGATATCTTCTCTGCAGTTATTGCTGTCAGCAACAACTATCCTGCCATTCTCAATTAAAAAAAAAAATGCTTTTCATCCTTGCCAAATCTACAAGATGCCTTGTCTGTCATGTATTCTTTAACACAGAATATATTCAATGACTTTTCAAAGTGCATGGGTTTCTTTGATTTTTTTGTATGGTAGACCCTAAGCAAATATATCCAAATCACATTGATTTTTGTGGCATTTATGTTCCAGCTCTAAAGAACACTTCAAGAGAATACTCAAGGAATCTCAGCAGGTTACCACTGCAGATCTTCTTATTTGATTAAACTAAAAAAAAACTTCCATTCCAGCACCAAGGCTCCTCCTTTCTACTGCCCCACCAAAAATTTACACCTATTGGAAAATTTTCTGTAGCATCTGGGGAGGCAGAACAAGATACTCCATGAAATCTCCCCTAGCAATTTGGCTAGTGCCAATATAATTTATGTGGAAGGCAACTAGATGCTCTTATAATTAGTGCCAATAAAAGACAGACAGACAGACAATCTTCCCCAGTTTCTCAATAAATATTTAACAGCAGATGCTGCTAAGGTGGTTTCATATTACTGAGACTTCATTACTTTTACACAACATGCTACAGGCCATTTCCTGGAATATGTAAAGTATTATACTAAATAATTAAAATGAGATTGTCCTTTTCAAAATAAGCCAGACAGATACACTTGGTGATTCAGCTACATGATTTTCTTGGGTGTGTTTGCATACTCAGTATCTTGCAAAATTTGATCATCTATAAACAGCTTCTCCCAGCCACTAGGATGGATTATTTATTCATACTTGTTAATCTATTTCAGGTTGTAACTGCAATAATAAACCATATAAAAAACATTTTTAATGTACTAATGCAGGGCACCCAATCAAGTCTCCACCCACAGCTCACATTACCTACGGAAAACACGGACCTCCCAAGGATTCTTCCTGACCTCAAACAATTAACAATCGTTTTGTGCCTGCTTCTCCTCAGAGATCACCTCTTTCCCTTTGGACTTACAGCTGAAGTCACAGCTCTGCACAACTCTGAGCTGGAGCTGCCTGACCAGAAACCAGAAGGAGCAGTCCTTTGGCAAATGACTCCCCGTGTCTTCTGCTTCAAAACTTGCTTCTCTCCCCCCTACAGTTCTCTGTAACCCAAATCCATTGAAACAACCTTGCTTAAGTAAAGAATAAATCTGCGTATAAAAGATGACAGTCCACACAATTCTGAACTCACTAATGCCAGTAATTCCACTGAATTCAAAAAACACTGCACTGAAATTGCTGGAATCATAAATACAAGCAAGGTGAGAAAGATTTGGCCATCATTCTGTTGCTTATGAAGTCTGCAGGCAAGACACCTCTCAGTGCGATGTACACATTTACACCAATTCCAGCAGTACCCCAAAAGAGAGGATGGACAACCTTTACATTCCATTCATCATTTTGAAGACATGGCAATATTTTAAACTTCCCTCCTAATGAATGAGCTCTCAGTGGGAAGATATTAGAAATAATAAAATCAGACAGGCATTGCACAGGAAATTCTGTACTTACATTAGCGTGCAAAAAAAAAAACAGTACATCATTAACTGCCTTAATTAAAAGGTTATGCAATACCACTGCATCTACTGTGGTTACGTTTAGAAATAAGAAGTATTTTGAGAAGAGAAAATTAGTAACAGAAGAACAAAACCCTAATGTTGCAGAGCTGAAAAGCAAGTGTTACTTGAAATATACTAATTGCGGATGACATATAACGACGTATTTTTTGCTTTGGTATCACACTGCCATGTGATTTAATCCCTTTTGCCATCTGCTTTAAACAAATGGCAGTGTTATTCCCAAGAGGAAAAAATACTTCCCCTGTGATTCACTTCCACCAAGTATCCCACAGACACTGATGTCTTATGGCAGAGCACAAAACTCAGTGTTCTGTGATATGAAGAGGACACAAAATTGCTGCTATCAGTTACAGCAAATTGTTCTATTAAATCAATGTAATTTTGAACCCAGTAGCTATGGGTGCTGATATTCAGTTACATATTCTTATATCTTCCCGTTTCAATTTATTCTCATAACAACTTATGATGGGCACTGAACAGGCTGTCTACTTACCTATGCAGCCACCCATGTTAAGAGCAGAAGGAATAAGCAGGATACAAAGGGCACTATTAAATTTAGAATTAAATGGATGTTCCTAGTTTGACACCTACTCAATCAAAAGAGACAGCAAATTTAAAGTAGCTCAACATATCACATCTGCACAGGAGGCTCCCTGACAATCCTGGAGCTCCATAGTCAAGGTATCCTCTGCTTTTAAGAGATTTCCATCCTTTCCACTTCTCAAGTAAAAGAATGGAAAGAATTCACATTCCATGCAAAGCAAACAATTAAAAAAAAATCACTGTTAGAAATGTTGTGAAACACAACAGAAAAATAAAACTCAAAATAGGCAGAAAAGCATCCTTCCATACCACTCTGCAGGTGATACAGGACTGGTTTGCTGTTGGCTACAAAGGATGATGTTTAAACTGGGGACCAGTAAAACGTGTACTGTACAAGGTACAATTACAGTTCAGTTCAGAGGATGAGTGGGTCAAATGTACTCAAAAGGAGCTCATAAAGCAATATCATTAAAGAAATTAACTGACAACGGTCACATATGCAGAACTGTGATGACCTTTTTTGTAAGAGTTAGTCATTATTTAACAAGTTCCCACTGATGAAAGCCATCTCATTCAACAAAGTCCTGAATATCCCATTAACCACCCCTAGTGCTGGCAGCAGTATCTGCCCTGAGTTACCAAGCTCCAGCCCTTGCCAAAATCCTGTGCTGACTTGGAACCACAGGGAAACAGCATATATGTTTTCAGATGACTTTTCGCACTGTAGTACAAAGCATATTTCATGTGATTTTTATCACATTTGCATCAGTTTTACATTGTATAACTGTACTGACATCAACAGATTTGTCTTACGCAATGAGTAAAGAGCCAGGCCCATGCAGCACCATTCTCATCTTCCCTGATGTAAACATATGCAGATACTTCTATACAATGCCATTAGGCCATAAACAACGTTAAGGTAGCCAAAAACCAATGTGTAATTCTAAACCTCATAGCAGATATTATCAATGGGAAACTAAAACAAATTAATCTCATTCACAGTTTTAAGAACAGGCCCAACAGAGCAGTCACCTCTAGCGCAACCTGCCTTTAGGAACAGGAAAGGAATTTCTTATGAAGGATAAAGAAAACAAATGAAGTTACAGGACACTAAACATTGTTTCTGTGATTGGTTTGTGGTTTTGCTTTTTCTATAGTGAATTAAATATTTTACAACTCTAGAAACCACTTTCTTTGATGAAAACCACTGTAAATGGATTGTGTTTTGCCAAAATCAAACTATCTCATTTGCTTATATGCATATATGTACAAATTACTGTCTCTCAAAAATTAAAAATGTGTTATTCAAATAGAGCCCTATTTTTTTCTCCCTGTTTTTGTATTTGGCTGTTTATGGAGATCATAGCGTTTTCTATGTTCCCCATAAAGATTTAAACTGCATTTTTCACTATACCGTGTATAAAGATCCTTCATGTTAACACTGCAAATGTTTGGGGAAAAACTTCCATAGTCAAGTTTCAGTGCAGTTTTCCAGACCTTTCACTTTTCAACTCTATTCTTGTAGGTACAACTTATGAATAATAAATAAATAAATAAATAAATAAAAGGTGAAAAAAATAAAAGGAAGTACTAGGTACTGCAGTGTTGTTCACTTCAAAGCTTTAAAGAATTAAAATTGCATTGATTTCTGAAATCAAAGAGGTGAATCCATAGGTAGACCCTTAGGCATCGCTCCAGGTAGTCAACCCGACATGTCAATTAAATGCAAGATGTAATTTATTCAATTCTCAGTCTAGTCTGACACAAAACCTATACTTCCCCTGATTCCTAATTAGCCAAAGTACTTGTCTTCTTTCATGCAGATAATTTCATAACCATTAGTGTAAAGCATTAACACATTTTTCTTTCAATCATATTTTCCTCCTGTTGACTGACACACCTTTCATTTTTAGTGAGTGTACTCGTGCCAGTTTCAGCTTTGTGGGAACTTGCCCCAAGGTCTTTACTAAAGTTCCCTCCCATACACATAAAACAATGATATATAATCATGACGTTAGCAATGTGAAGAGACATATGTCTTACCTTAGAAAATATGAATGGAAAATTATGCACTGGAGGAATGTAGCTACTTCCATTTGGGTATATTTATGAAGCTAAACTGCATAGTATTTAACTTACAGTATAATGCAGCATGACTAACTCCTTGACAACATGTTCAGGTGGTATTTCTCATTAATTTTTTTTTTTTTTTTTTGACAGACCAGACTTCTTACAGGATGCCTAATAATTCTATGAAAATTAATCAAAACCAACAAGTTCCTTTTGTGTACTGGGCACACAGACTTACTATACACAAGATCTGGCTATGTACGTAGCTGGTACATGGCTATTCCCAGTAAAGCACACTCAGTATTCTTTTTTTCTTAATTCTTTTTTAACTTATTATTTAGGACTGCTTTTGGAAAGATGATTATGAGACTTTATACAGAGAGCTGGTTGAAAAATACAGAAAAATGTCATGACATTTCATCAGTATAAAAATATGAAAAGTTTCAACTAACTTTCAAATTCTTTCTAGTCCTTCTTTCATTGTATCCTTGCTGGTTTTCTTTCACAGCAGTCAAAGCTGACTTTATCTTGCAGAGGAGTCAGAAAAAAGAGGCACAAGGCACTTCTTAAACTGCTAAACTCTCTGGGGGAAAAGCACGGCCAGAAAACAACACAAAGGAATCCGCTTTCTAGTTATGAAATGTTCATACTATTTAACTTGATTCCCATTGCTTATGAATGAGTGCTTTACTTAATTTCGATGTAGGGAGACATTTGCTGGGGCTATGGATGCCATCTGTCTTTCAGGGGGATGCTCAGCGTTCTTCTCATTCCCTGCTCCCTGTATGGTGGCTCCTAGCGCATGACAGAAGCAAGCCTGAATCATGCAAACTCATGCACTGCATGATCAGAGCATAAAATACTTGTCACCCTCCAAGTCATCAATGTGACTATGGAATGTGATGGCACATCCCTCTGGGGGGGGGCTCCCTCCCTGCCTGCCCTACCAGCATGCCGAGAGCTTCACAACACCACCTGCACCAACACGATGCCACAAGGATTTGCTGCACTGCCTTGCCAACAGTGCTTTGTGACTTAATCAAGACATTAGCTGCAGTTTTTACAGACATGGCTTCATCAGAGAGATTTCAGCTAACCTGCTACTCTCCCTTTTGGGCAGGTTTTGTAGCTACTGCTGGTCCCCAGGCTGCTGGGGCTGTACTGGTGCCCTTTTACCACAGCAAGATCAGGATGTCTGCATGAGATGCCGTGACAGCAGCTGAAAACCATGCTGGCCTACTGTCAGCCCATTGAAGGTGAAGGGCATCTTTACACAAAGAAGCTCCACCAGCTTATCTTAGAATCAGTGCAATTACACTGGGGCAAGCCAGTTTAATTAAACTAGATGCTCTCATGTGGGCTTAATTTAGAGTATCCTGGTTAGCTTGCATCTGAACATTTGCCAGTGCAAGCTAATCCACTTTTGAAAGGTTTAAACCCACGTATGTGTTCCTTTTCAAATTTGCACTAGCTTAGCTAACCTATTACTAAAATGACAGCTTCAGTCAAACTAGAACAAGTTTCACCAGGCTAATTATTTAGGCATTTTTAGAAATATTAATCTCTTTTGCTAATCAGCTTGGTTTGCTGATTGTGGTGATGAGAATAGTCAGCCATAGCTTTGAATATAAAACGCTTTTTTAGCAATCTGTCTACTTAGGACAATGTTGTTATACTAAGGCTGTATAGCAGATGCCTGATTAACACATTACAATGAGTCCTAAGTAACAACTTCCTTAACCAAGGACTTTTCAGTTTGAACAACTTTGAGATTTGACCTAAGAATATTAATAAAAAATAATAATAAATTGTACCTGTATATGGTTTAACCTTCTGATCCTACCTAGTTCTGCTGCCCACTGGTCTTGCTGTGACCTGAGCTGCACGCAGCAGGCGTGGGGACTGAAGACATCTTGCACTACCAGCTGAAGAAAGAGGGGGGCTTGTGTGCTGCTGCAGTGCTGACTTGCCATGTGCCACCTAGATCTCATGACTGTGCAAGGAAATCCCTGACAGATCATTTCATGTTACACCAAAAGCACACCATTGTCCCCTATGATTTCTAGATGCTGTGTTTTTACAAGCTGTTTTGCAACTCTCACCATAGCGAGTGAATGAAGACACCACAAAAGATCAAAACTAGCACTGTGCAACAGGAGAAACAAAAAACAGATTGCTTAGAGTTTCTCATTAGCGTGGTTTTAAAGTCACTCAGGGATTTTCAATGCAATGCAATGCTCGGATAGGTGCCGTTTTTCCACTCATTTTGGTAGCCACAGTTAGTAACTACCATGCAATCAACCAGTCTTGTGGAGTTCTGGCAAAACACATAAATAAGGAAAGGTAATGCAGTAAAAGTTACTTTTAAATCACATGGCTGCTTATTGATAAAGATTATATTATCCCTTAGAAGTGATGTAATTTTCTTTCTGCAACTACCATGAGCCTTACAAGATATTCTCAGTTCATTCCCAGTAAAGGAAAAAGGAAGGTCTTTGACCAGAGATTACCATTTTAAGATAGTTAATCAAAAGCTGTTCTAACCAGAAATCATTTAGTAGTGCAGCTGTGTCCTAAACCAGCCACTAAACCAGTAAGACTGACTTCAGTTCCCCTGAAAAAAAAGCCAAAAACACATGGGGAAATGATTTGCAGAGACCAACACGCTGAATAGCTCTATACAGACACAGACAAGGATATATTTTTTTTGCAAAAGATTTCTGTATTTGTGTTCTATTCTGCTTGATTTCTCATCTACCCTCAACAAAATGGCATGCAATTGTTTTAGCAAAATCAATTGCTTCTGCCACTACCAAGATGCTTTCCTCCCTAGGACTATTCATCCTGAGAGGTGGCAAACTGCCCATACTACTTAACTAAATCAAGTGCTAATTACCATTATTAAAGGCATCCTTGTTGTTTTTGCAGGATAAAGGCATCTGCTGGTAAGGGCCAGTGGATTTCCACAGTTTGTTGGTCAACACTGGCTGACAAGAAGTGTCCATTCTGAGATCCACCTGATTTTCACCAGTCCGTGCTATATCAGAGTTTGAGATGCTCAACCCATATACACCATCTTCATAAACAAGAGAAGAATCTGATCTGTTGAGGCTGCTTAGAGACACACATACTACAGCTTCATTTAAGTAGAATGAATGTTCACGAAGTAAGCGGTCTGACTGATTATGTCCCATTATCTGCAGAAGGAAAA
Organism: Anser brachyrhynchus; assembly: GCF_964034855.1. Lineage (NCBI taxonomy): Eukaryota > Metazoa > Chordata > Aves > Anseriformes > Anatidae > Anser > Anser brachyrhynchus. The sequence goes on from NC_137697.1 coordinate 22,289,045, forward strand.
AAACAAACAAACAAAAAAAATAAGCAGCATTTTCAATTTTGTCCAGCACAGAAGAACCCTTATACCAGGGTATATTAAGTTAAATGCTGGACAGAATGAGGATTCATACCACACTGTCACTTAGTTTCCCAGAAGCTAACATCAGAAAATGTTAAATTGGCCATGCATTCAGGAATATACATCAGTAATTGAGTATATTTTGCCTTGGCTCCTCCCAAAACACAGAAAGACTCAGTAATAACTGCAAAATAGCAAATCACAAAGACCCAGTACCTGGGATGTACCAAGGTTAGCTGACTCCTCTTAGGGAGTTAATATTTTGCCCCATGGCTCACTAAGGTACCATTTCACACAGTGTAATCATAGAGAACAGGACTGCAACCACCCTACTGGGGACTGCAAATGGTGTTCAGCAAGTGCACGTGGCTCCTGGGAGATGAAAATGCATCTCCTGCAGCCTGCAACACCCCGCAGGTGTTTATCAAGGCTGAGCGCCCCAACAGCAGGAGTAGCAGTGGAAGTGGCTGCAATGTCTGGCCATCCAAAACTAGCTAGGCTCAGAGTGATGGCAAAATTAATGGTCTGGGAGGAAAGGCTGGCTGGTAAATGCCCAGTACTAGCTCTGCTGCTGCTGCAGCATGTGGCATTGGAAAATGCAGGACAGAGACAAGCCCAAGGACTGGAGTGCATTCAGGCCATGTAGTTTACTTGAAATAAAAACACAAGTGAAATAGCCTTACACATGAAATAGTAGGTTAAGAATTACTTAAAAGCTGTGGCTCTTTGACACTCAGGATTTCATTATTTTGCCTCTGCGGCATCCTGGCCATCCCTGAATCCAGCTGTCATCCTTCGACTTCCTCTCCTCAGAAGACTTCAAAAGTCTCATTAATTAGAGCTGATGGGCAAGTTCAGCTTTTGTTTTATCATCCACTTCTTAAGCATTGCCAAATAAGTCAAACTTTTACCACAAGCTATACTAATACACAGTGCCTTCATTGTTTGGGCTGGGCAAGCATATAGGGATAAGTCGTGTTCACACCATGCTCACAAAAGCTGGATGAAAAGGAAGAGGTCAGAGGCCAATCCTTCATCTCCTCATTCAGGCTCAGGCTTAGACACTGAATGGTCACTGCCTGTTATGGGTCAGCTGCCAGCTGAAAAGCTAGGGAGGTGATGGCCTGAAGAACGGCTCTACATTTTTTCTTGTGAAAATGAAAACCTGAGGGGAAGAAAGTTGTTTGGGTCAGTGGGCTTTGAATCCAAGTGAATTGTTTTGATTTACAGGTGCTTTAGAGAATAGCAATGGAAACCAAGACTTTGCCCACTAGTGGAGGGACTCGGGGGCCAGGGCACACCTGGCAGGTTAACACCCAAAAGCTGAGTGCAGAGCCAGCCTCTTTTCCTGCACCCTAAACTTCAAGAAGAATTTAACCATTTTCAGTACTAACACTTAAGCAGCCTCAGAGCTGTTTTAAAGAGCATCACCTAATAATGACCATCTAATAATGACCAACAGTATAAGCAATTATACTGTTGAGGCCGGAGCCACACACCAACCTCATTCCCTCAGGGGCTGCTTGTTTCAGAAAAGCAAGATGGACAGTGCAGGGCCTGATAGGACATCACGGGAACCAGGCCCACTCCTGGAGGAGCCTCTAATCCTTGCTGGAGACAGTGCTGCTGTCCAGGAACAACAGCACCACATGCCTCAAGCATTACAATTTAGCTTTCCTACAAGAAGCAAGAGGCACAGTGTATCTTGCCAGAAGTTGGCAACCACAGCAGTAAAGCAGAATAAAACACAATTCTCACACTTCCAATTCCCATGTCCTCAATGTAATACCCATCAGCCTAAGTGTGGCTCCTGCAGGGTTCCAACATTAAAAGAAAGCCCTTGGATATTACCAAGCAGCGGACACCCTGGCATGATGGTCCATTCATCAAGGAACATCTCTACGGCTCTGCAGCTTGGGATGTCATGATGGCATGGAAACACGTACCTCGTAGCTCCCTGAGGGTGACAGCAGGCTGCTTTGGCGAACATGCTTCCAGCGCCAGAGGAGCCTCTTCTGCAATTTCAAATTGTCTCTCTCTCTCTCCACCATTTTCTGGCCCTCCCGCAGCCTCTCCAGGCCCTGCTGGTACTCCTGCAACTGCAGCGCCAGCCCCTGCCGGCTCCTCTCCAGCAGCTCTTCCTGGCAGCCGCAGGCCCGCTCCCGCTGCCCCAGCCGGCCCTCCCTCGCCTCCTGCTCCCGCTGCCGCTGCTCGCATTCACGAAGCCAGCGCTGCTGCTCCTGCTGGAACTGCTGCTTGAGTTTGCCTACGTTCGCCAGCTCCTCCCTTTGTTTTTCTGAGCTCCGGTATTTCTCTTGTTCCTTGAGGAGGGTGAGCCAGGAACCACGTCCCCGACCTGTCTTCTCATTCTCTTGCAGAAGTAACCTGTGGAGTTCTTTGTGGCTGTCCTGGATAGTTAATGCTGCCTAGACACCACAACAAAATCAGACACAAATGTTTAAATATTAACATTCACCCATTTCTGTACTTTAGCATTATATAAAAATGCTTCAACCTCCCTTAATATCAGTGCTTAATGCTGCTGGGGAGGTTACTCCTCGTGCAAGCAGAAAGCTCCATGTTCACACCTATACCAAGAAATGTTTCTAAAAGCACTCAACCATTTCAAGCACTTTTAATGAGGCTTATGGTTTGCACTTGGTGTTACTATATACAATGTTTATGTTACAGCTGGGGTTCTGTTCTGTCAGATGACGTTAAGACACATAGGAAAAATAATATTTCATGGTTTAAGAGGGCATTAAAGCACTGGTCTAGGGAACACTGCACTTGACAAAGTATTCCTAATACAGATGTGGCTTATACAGAGAAAAATGTACGATTTCCAGTGCATCTCATTCAGGACCTAAGGCTCACCTTGCTAACCTGCCACAGCTCAGTCCTATTAACGTCAGTCCTACAGGCACCTGCCAACACAGCCAGGTCATCAGGACCTTACTTCTACATGCAGAAGACCAAGATACCTGTGCCAGTTGAAATCTGCCATACAGTCATTATTTCAGTTTTGATGTTTCAGTAGCTTCTTTTACAACCAAGAACACTACAGGGCATCCCTTACAAGGATGTTGTGACATTATTTGCATTAAAGATTGTGACATCCACCAGTAGCACAAAATAAATTGCTGGGATTCAAATACAAAAGAAAAGCAAGAAAGGCCTAGGTCTACTGAGGCACTTAGTGCACTGCCTGTCCTCAGGAACTGACATGGGAATCTACTTGAGCAGACATTCCCAGAGAATTCCATCAGCCCCATTACTCCATGCCATCCACCCCCAACTGCACATTTCATAAAGCTAAAGACTCTTTTAGCTTTTCCCACTTTTTTTGGCTCTTCCCCCAGTACTGGGTCAATTCCTGTGATTTGTAAACAGGGCAAGGACAGTATGCTGTGTTTGTTTCTTTGCACCTATACTGCCAGTTTATGCAATTTTCATGGTCTGGACAATAAAGCATGATCCCTTTACTTTACTGCCACTAGTATTAAGCTATTTGTTTTTAATTTTCTCAACATTTTGCCTGATTTACAGGCCTTTTATTTTGCTTTTGCATTGCTTCAATCCACTTAATTTCTAAGCCTAAGGTTTCCAGAATTGTTAAGAAGCATGCTAATGTCAAGAAAGTTTAGAAGTTAAGTGAAACATTTCAAAATTAATCTTCAAATTGCACCTAACTGAGGGAAAAGTAGTTAAAATATTCAAACATGGCATGGAAGAGGCAAAAACTTTAGACTAAAGCCCTAGAGAATACACACAATAATCAACGGAGGTTGAAGTATCTTCAGTGGGTTGACTGGTCACCTAAGTGGCAGAGGTGTGGTTTAGCAGTTGCCAGGAGAATATTCTAAGCCAAATACTTACATTTTTTCAATATTTTGAACTATAATTTCAGAAATCTGTACATGAAATGACATCAGCTCAGCTCAAGCCATCATTTTACTTCCTCCCTAGACTTTAGACTGTACGTACATCCTTTTTGGGAGGGAAGTAATCTCCGAGCAAGCATTATTCAGTTCTTAAAAGAAACACATCACTGATGTAAAATAAAAATATATCATATGACAGCTTGTGCAACAGTCAGTAGAGATAAGTATCCACTGACATAATGTCTAAAAATAGTGCAAGATGAAAACAAACCTTAAGAAGTAAATTACCAAGACTAATTACTCTACAAAGTTAACAGTGGAGTAGTCACCTGTATGCTGTACAAGAGACGAGTTAGATTCTGGATTGCTTGTACAATCTAGAAAACAAAAGAGAAGGATTTTCAAAGCTTTGTCCACTATTAACTAAATAGTTACTATATTCTGTCTGGGGTTTAAATAAACTCACCTCTGTCCCTGTAGATCCTGGGAAACTCATACTTCCTTCCTAAAATAAACACACGTTGCTTTAAAAAGTAGTTCTTAATTTTACAATTGTATCATCTAGGTAATTTTTTTTCACTAGTGGAGACATTCATATTGCTAATATATGCAGTGCTGAGTCAAACTCTCTCGTGGGTATGTGAAAAAGGACAGAAACAATAATCTATGAAGACTAATAATTCATCAACACTGTAGTTTCCTTGGAAATCACTAGAGATCCTAAGCACAACTGTAAAAACAAAAATATTTCATCCACAATTTTAATCCTCTTGTGACTAATGCTACACAGAAGAGACATTTCCATTCACTCTTTGTTTACCTGACAGTTTTGAAATACAGTAACCAGACTTCTGTATATACAGCAGAGTGGGTTTAGATTACTTCTAGTAGGATGAAACAGCTCAAGACTCTTCAGAAATCAAGGCATTAATAGAGTAAGAAGCTGACAGCAGTTACATTAGTGGGTTATGGTGAGTGCCTTCGGTGAGCAGTGAGGCACAGAGCTAGGGCTGTGTGCCTGCTGTACTCCGGGAAACCTACTGGTATGGTGACTACCATCCACGGCAGCTAGGCTTGCTGCTTTCAGACAGGGCTCAGCCACTTTGCACTTTCCACCCTATCCCCTTTTTCCTAAGAAGCTTTTTAAATTTATGGGGTGAAGCCACCCATAATCCTTTCTGCATGAAAAACAGCTCCTCTGAGAAAGATAAGGTGAAACAGTGGAGAAATAGAACACAATCCCTCCTGAGGCTACACTGGAAAGACTTCCTGTACGATTTCTGTAATTTTTTTTTTTAGAGGAGTGGAGGAGGGCTTGGGGAATATTTGTTCTTTCTTTAATTCTCTTAAGTTCTCTACTGAGCCTCATTTCCCACCACAGAGAGCACAGCAGCTGCTCCATATCACTGCAAAAACTGGAAATGAAGACGAAAAAGGCCAGGCCCCAAAACAGAACTCACAATGAAGATGAAGTTCAGGAAAAAGGAGCACCAGCTGCTGCATTTCCTCCACAGCTTGCATTCTCCCTCATTATCTCCCTTCAGTATTTCCCTCCCCACACCTTCACCTCCTCCACTTCCTACTGCAGCCATGAACCCAACAACTTGCCCTGCCACAAGACACAGAGGACACAGCAGGGATGCCTCTGCAGCACTGGGGCAGACACACAGGAGCTCAGCCCTCCTGTGCTGGGCTGCCAACACAAGCAGCAGACAGGGAGGAAGAGGAGGGTGAAGAAGGGATGAAGAGAGAAGAGAAGAAGATGCAGGTGGGGTGAGGAAGAGTGAGTGTATGAAAGAGGGCCCATTCATTGAACAGAGGTGTGGGATCATCTCTACACTTTGTTTCATTCTTTTAAGCCCGGTTTAATTCAACAAAGGAGGTGTACAGGGGAATTCAAGGCCTGGCTAGCTTTGGCATGGCTATGAGGTAGCCTGTGGCCAGGCCAAGTGCCTATGGACTCTTTAATGCAGCTAGGCAGCACCACCTGAGGACTGGCCGTAGTCTGGGCATGGTCCTGGGCACCCTGCTGTGGGTGTCCCTGCTTGAGCAGGGAGTTGGACCAGATGAGCTCCAGAGAGGCCTGCTAACCTCACCCATCCTGGGATTCTGTGACTAGGGGATGAGCCCAAGGAAGGCATGGTCAAGCTACCCAGGGAAACAATAGCATTGTAGCTGCACCACTACAGCTTCAGAACAAGTCCTTTAAGTCCAGTTAGGTCTGAACCAACATATTCAGCTGTTTTACTTGTCCACCACCACCTCCCTGCCACTCTAAATCTTTGTTAAGAGTGATGAGCAGCAGATGTTCAGACCCCAGTGCAGGCTGCCATTCCACAGGTAACCAGCTGAAGACGCAATTACAATGCAGGAGCAGGGGGGTGAGATGGGGACTGCCTCCCACTACTGCCCACTTAGCATCCCAGGAGGAGCATTGTGTGCTCCTCCTGCTGCTCAGTCAGCACCTAATCCCAGAGCTAGGCGTTTTCAGTCTGGCTTTCTGTCTCTTTTCCCAGGCTAGCAGGTCTGACACCAGTGCTGCCATCCCACAACCTCAAGGCAGTGCACACAGCATCTAAAGGCAGGCTGGTGAGCATACTCTGCCTTAGAAAGCCCTTGCCTTTCCTGTTCTATTTGCACATTCTGCCACCTCCTGGTGAATCTGATTCTGCAATAGTAAGATGTGACACGACTGTTGCCCAAATAATAGGCTAGACCAGAATAAGGAATTGGGATGGCTTGCTGGAAAACCTCTAGCCCAGCTGTTGTTCAAAGCAGGGCTAGCTTCAAAGTTAGGTGAGGTTGCTCAGGGCCTTCTCCAGTCAAATCCTGGAAATCCCCAAGGATAAAGACCCCACTGCCTCTCTGGGCAACCTGTTCCTACTTGGTTACCTTACTTTGTGGTGATTTTTTCCCCCTTACATACAATCAGAATTTCCCTTGCTTCAACTTGTAATGTTTGATGCTCATCATGTTGTTGTGTACCTCTGATAAAAGTCTGGCTCTGACTTCTCTGTAACCCCAATGGCATTTTTTTCATGTGGAACTACTGAAACTTTTAATGGGGTAGATCTAAGCCCCTGTACCTTTTATTATTTTATTTCATTTCATCTAACTTCTGTGACCTCTCACTTGAAATTGTACCTACCCTGTTTTTTTCCATACACGCTTTTCTTTCTACTCTTCTAAACAGCAGTCTGGTAGACAAGATGACATAAAGCTGAACATGAGGTAAGGTTTAAAGGGAAACAAGCGTTTTAGTAAGAGTCTTACAGAAAGAGCTAGAAAAAACATCCAAAGTTTCAGGCACACAAGTCCTCTTTCTGATCTGATGCAGACATTACCCTAATGCTAAGCATCTACTTTTCTAGCACTTTGCTTTCCATTTCGTGCCATGTATCTTCTGTTCTTGTCTCTCCCTTTTATTCCTTTTGTGGTTCTGTCCCTCCATCTAAGGTCTACACAATTACAGTTCAGTTTATTTGCACATACTAATTCATACTGCTCTTGCTGTAACACTCTTTGCTGCTACCTTAAATTTGCCATTTATAATTCTGCCCAGAACTGACTTTTCATTCTGTTTTTTCCTCAGATTTGCTTAAGAGTTACAGGACTTTTTGAAAAATGTGCTGTTTCTCTTCTATTCTTTAATTGCTCCATTTTGTTCTAATTCAAAATTCTGAAGCAAGCTGGCGTAAGACAATCCATCCTATTTTATATGCTTGTTCTGAGGATGAAGCTCTTCCAATGCATAAGTCTTCCTGGCATTAGCTGAGGTCTATGTCATTGCAGGAGACTCATCATCCTGCGAACAGGAGGAGGGAGTAGAGGGAATACTATCAACTCCACAGACATGGATGTATTGAATGATGACAGCAGAGAACCAGGGTCTTAAGTGGCCCATACAAAAGCATTGTGGCTGCTATCACACCCACCAATCTGTAAGCCTGTCAGGAAAATTGTTTTGTGTTTAGATTTTTTATGATTTTTTTTAACTCATCATTAATTGCAGTGACCTCCACTAAATTGAATTATCTGGACTTGGATGAAATGTGCCTATCCCATGCTTTAGGTTTTGGAACAGTCTTTAGACATCCCTTAAACATTGGGACAACAGTTACATTCCCAGTGCCCACAGTCATAAATACAACACAGGAACAGAAATCAGTTACACTACCTTATACTTTACATTGTCATCTGACGTTTCCTTATCAACAGGAAATGTGCCTTCACTGAGATCGACGTCAGATGATTCTTCAACTTCCTTCATTTCTGCATCTAACAAATAAGACCCCAACAGGATGCAAGAGAAAGGTGTATCAAAGCATGTTCTGACTGCAGAAACAAAGGGCACATTTTTTTCACAGCTACACACAGGATGCTGAAAATACCTAATGCTCTAGAATTTTAGGCTGAGGAAAAACAAGTTTCAAAGTCAGGATGGCATGGCTGGGACAATCTGTTTTTCCTACCTTAAAAATCAGTAATACTTAAATTATGAAAGTTAAGATACAAATACAGCCATATCACTAAAAATGCTCTGCAGCAATGGCTTTTACAGGACTTAATTTGTATTTTTTTTGTTGCAAGAAAATCAAGTTATACCTTTTATAGCTGAAATTATTGCAATATCAATCCTACTTATGAGCCGGCTTTCAGGTCTTCAGACAAAAATTAGCAGCCAGGAAATGGGCTACACTGCAATATACATTTGCTGTGGAGCTGAGCAACAAAGACTATAAGTCATGTATATATTATGTATGAAGATATACAAATCAGACTCAATAATGCTGATTACAGACATATGATAAGGAAAATCTGCAGTGGATGCAAACAGTCCGTTTGCATTAGTGAAGTTATATGACAATTTACACGATCTGAGCATTTGTCCAAAGACAACTTTTGTTACATTATTTTCTATTGATTCTGCCATAGACTGAGAAAGCTTTCCAAAAAAACAATCCTGTATCAATCACTTCAGCAATATGAATACATAAAAACATCAAATTTTACTCACCACCAGGGAAAGACTCCAAGATTTCATTGGCACTAAGTCCATACTTCAAATTTAATTCTTCAGTATTTTCCTCTGATGATCTGTCTGTTTCACTCACTTGTGACGACGTGACAGCAACACGGAGACTTTCAACTAGAGAGGAAAACATGAACAGTTAGAGGCCCTTTAAATAGCTCCTTTATGCATAAATAAATGACAACAAGTTGTAGAATAACTTAGTCCGGAAGGGATTTTCAGAAGCCATCTAGTCCAAACTTCTGGTCAACTAAATTGGGTCACTCAGAGCTTTGTACAAGCAAGCTTTTAAAATCTTGAGGGATTGAGAGTCACAACCTCTCTGAGGGACTTGCTCCAGTTTTTGACCATTCCCACTGTAATATAATTTTTCCTTTTATTTTATTGGAATTCTCCATGTTCCAACCTGTGCCTGCTGTCTTCTGTCCTATCCCCATGCACCTCCAGGAAAAGTCCAGCTTCACAGAATCACAGAATGGTTTGGGTTAGAAGAGACATTAAAGATCACCCTGTTCCAATCCCCCTGCCATGGGCAGGGACACCTCCCACCAGACCAGGTTGCCCAAAGCCTGGCCTTGAAAACCTCCAGGGATGGGTCATCCACAGCTCCTCTGGGCAACCTGTTCCAGTGCCTCACCACCTTCACAGCAAAGAATTTCCTCCTTATATCTAATCTAAATCTACACTCTTTTAGTTTAAAGCCTTTACCCCTTGTCCTATTAATACACTCCCTGACAAAGAGTTCCTTCCCAGCTTTTCTGTAGGCCCCCTTTATTGGAAGGCCACTATAAGGTCTCCCCAGAGCCTTCTCTTCTCTAGGCTGAACAAACCCAACTCTCTCAGCTTTTTCTCATGGGAGAGATGCTCTGGCCCTTTGGTCATCCTTGTGTTCCCCCTCTGGACTCTCTCCAACAGGTACATGACCTCCTTGTGCTGGGGACCCCAGACCTGAATGCAGCAGTCCAGGTGGGGTCTCACGAGAGCAGAGTAGAGAGGGAGAAATCACCTCCTCCACCCTTCCTCCACCCTGGCCATGCTTCTTTTGATGTAGCCCAGGATACGGTTGGCTTTCTGGCATGTGATAGCACATTGCCAGCTCATGTTGAGCTTCTCATCAACAAATAACCCCAGGTCCTTCTTCTCGGGGTTGCTCTCTGCACAGCTCGTACTTGTGCTTGGGATTGCCCTGTTCCAGATGCAGGACTTGGCCTTGTTGAACCTCATGAGGTTCACATAGGCCCACCCCTTGAGCCTGTCCAGGTCCATCTGGGTGACAACCTTTTCCTCCAGTGTGTCGACTGTACCACACAGCTTCAGCAAAGTGTCATCAACAAACTTGCTGAGAGTGCACTCGATCCCACTGTCCATGTCACCAACCAAGGTGTTAAATAGCACAGGTCCCAATACCAACCCCTGAGGAACACCATTTGTTACTTTCTCCACTTGGACACTGAGCCATTGACCACAACCCTTTGAGTGTGACCATCCAGCCAATTCCTTACCTACCAAGTGGTACATCCATCAAATCCATGCCTCTCCGATTTAGAGACAAGGACATCGTGTGGGACAGTGTCAAATGTTTTGTATAAGTCCAGGCAGATGATGTCAGTTGCTCTTTCCCTATCCACCAATGTTTAACCCCATTGTAGAAGGCCATCAGGTTTGTCAGGCATGATCTGCGCTTAGTGAAGTCACGTTGGCTGCCACCAATCACCTCCTTATTTTCCATGTGCCTTAGCATAGTTTCCAGGAGGATCTGCTCCATGATCTTGCCAGGCACAGAGGTGAGACTGACTGACCTGTGGTTCTTTGGTCTTCCTTTTTCCCCTTTTTAAAAATGGGGATTTTGTTTCTCCTCTTCCAGGCAGTGGGAACTTCACCAGACTTCCAAGACTTCTCATATATGATAGATAATGGCTTCTCTGCTCTTCTTCAGCTTCTCTGTTATAGTCCTTTTATCTGGTTGAGGACAGTTGTAGGATCCACCAAGCCTTTTTACTTCAAGGCTTAGCTTTCTCAGCCCCTCCTCAAACATTACATTCTTCATGCGAGTAGAGGAAGGACCACCTCCTTCGACCTGCTGGTGACGCTTCTATTGCAGCAGCCCACAAGGCTGCTGGCCTTCTTTGCCACAAGGGCACACTGCAGGTTCATGGTCAACTTGCTGTTCACTAGGACTCCCAGGTGCACTTCTACAAAGCTATTTTCTATCCAGCCAGTATCCAGCCTCTACCAATACGTGGATTAATCCATCCCAGATGCAGAACTTTGCACTGACTCTGCCTTTTTTTTTTGAAGTTTCTCAGCACATTTTCCCAGTCTGTTGAGGTCTCTTCAGCACATTAATCGCTCCTCCTCATTTGCTGTCAGTCATTAATTTGCTGAGAGTTTATTCAATTCCTTTGTTACTTCACTAATAATAGGTTGAAAAGTACTAGTCTCAATATCCATCCCTAACTCCCTATTAGGGATTTCCCTCTCCCTTAACAACACATTGCCAGCTGGACACTGTACTGCAGATCAAAATCCTCTGAGCCCAGCAAGCCAGCCAATTTTCCAACCAGTTATGCAGTCCTTATGTCACCAACTCAGCTGTAAGGATACTGCAGCCAGTGCAGGCCACATTGATGGCCTTGCAGATATAAAGGTAAAAACATGCGCTGATCTCCACTCATCATAAAAGCCATCGGGTTGGTCAATTTGCCCTCAGTGAATACATACTGGCTGTTGCCAGTCACCTCTTCGCATGTTTGGAAAAGGCTTCTTTGAGTATTTGCTCCATCATCTTCCTAGAGGCTAAGCTGAGGCTGACTGCTTTGTAGTTCCCTTTATCTTCCTTCTTGAAGAACAGTGTAATGATGTTTGTGTTCTTCAAGTCATCAGGAACATCTTCTGATCACCTTGGTCCTTTGAAGATGATAGAAAGCATCCTCACAAAGATATTGGCCAGCTCCCAGAGCATACTTGGATTTATTCCACCTTTCCCATGGATTTGAATATATCCAATTCGCCTAAGCATTTCCTAATTCTATCCTTCTCTACTCTGAGTAGTGCTTTACTGCTGTAGAGTCTGTTGTTAGCTCAGGGACTTAGTATTTGTGTTCTGGAAAATAATCCTCCACAGATTGCTGTAAATTCATTACAGTGGGCTGAAAACACATCATCAACAGTAACAGTAGCATGAAAGAAAGTGAAAATTAAAAGTGGGCAGAATCAGCTGTGTCAGTATAGGCTGCTGTTTTAGATAAAATCACATCTATTACTGCATCACTACCTTATATTCTCCATCCAAAGACAAAGTCTATCAATAAACTTATTCTCTGACTTCATAATGATGATGGAGGTCAACCTTTGCTGTTAGGGTTGACAGGTGGTTATTTGCTCATATGTCTCACTCTAGGTGATGCTATAATCTTGCAGTACTTCATAGAGCATACCCCTATGCTGGATATGGCTCAGTTTATCAGGACTCATTTCAGCTAAGTTTAAAAGGAATGTGGCTAAACCTCCAGCTAGACAAGGCATCAGCAAATACCAGTCTTCCTTACTTCAGAGAACAGCACTGTAGGCACAAGGCTATCCAGCCCGTGCTAGATATAATGCAGAAAAACACGGCTCCTCTAACGGCAGGTGCATCTTGGCAAATCTGCCAATATCATCTGCAGTTTGGTTTGTATATGACCCTACATGATCCAGACCTATCATCAAATCAACCTAGGCTGGTGAGGGTAAGGGACCAGATGCAGTATCACACTGTATCCCGTGATCTTCTTCACAAGGCTGTAATGCAAGGAGGCCAATTAAGGAAACACTCCTTGGATACAATCTAACACCACGGTCCAGCCTGCTTACACATGATGTTATGCACTAAACATATCCCTTATCTCACAGTCTGGCAGATACCATCTTATGCACCTGACAAATATAAACTCAAGAGACTTTTCCTCAGCGTCATTTGCCAAGTTTTGACACTGCCAGCTCTTGAGACTTGGTAGAATTGTAACACAAGGCAACATGGCTGTATTTTGTTACCTGGAAATGTCTTCCCATTTGAAGAGGGCAGAAACCATCCCACTCTTCCCATACAAACTCACCTTCTCTGAGTGCTGCTGCCAGCAATGAAGCAGCCTGTGGAGTTTCTCCAGAATCCGGTTTGATAAGGAGGTGAGGCTCTACATGCACATCCTCAAACTTATTCGTATATACCAGTTGTGCATAGATATGCAGCTTGTCTTCCAAACAGCTGCAGATTTGCTGGTCCTGGTTACTCAGTGATTCTGTCAACAAAAATTGAATAGCATATTAATATCTTTTTAACCTGAAGGCAAAGCACTTTGGACATTCACACGTCTAATGTTTACACCACACAGACACTGCTAACGAGCTAGGCAACAGACTTGCACTACTCCTTCTGCAAGTGGCTAGGAACCGAATTCATCCCATAGTCTGTCCTGCCTGGCAAAGGACCAGGCAACTGCCCTATCCTGATGAGGTGGCCTTGCCTGTGTTCTGGAGCACTCAGCTACCTCCTGCTACACTCACAATAAGCAATGCTGGAAAAGCACTTGGCTCATTCACTGTCTCAACATCAAAGAACATTTACTCTCAGTGGGGGATGCCCTTCCCTGTTTCTCTCTCCAGGAAGGACATTGGTGAAATTTCTCTCCTTACAGCACTTAAAAATGTGGAAGTTAGGTGTAGGGGAAACAAGGAAGTGAAATTTGTCTTGATTAGCAATATTTTCAGACAAAAATAAAAGCAGCAAATGTGTACTGCCATAAACAAGTAGAACAGTACAGTTACTGCAGATTTGAGGTACTTCCACAAATAGGAATCTATCTGACCTTAATGCTAATCTGCTAATAATCCATTTTACCTTTTCTTTTGTGCTCACAGTAATGTAGTAAAAATATAAAGTACTTGGAAAAAAATGGTTCTTTTTCAGGCAACTCCCATCATACAATCAGACAACCCTGGCTTTCTCTGCTGTGACTCTGCATATTAAGCCATTCTGAATGCATCAGCCAACATGCGAATGTTATTCCTTCATCCTAAACTCTCAGGACATGGGAGGTCTCAGAGTGGCAGGAAAGGTACCACACCTTGACATTTCTGAATTCTGGATGCTTTGGCCTCAGCGATACGTCTGTCCTCATCAGATTCATTCGTTTTTCCTTCCTCTTGTTCCTCTGGACAACTTTAGAGATGAAACAAAGGTGGATAAAGCAAAATCTGAACATTTTATAATTATCTTCAGTACAGTGTTGCATTCATAATAAATCGCACAACATCAACACCAACTTTTGCTCCAATCTAGCAGCATGCCATTTGCCTACTTCTTTAAAAAGCAGTAACAGGGTATAAATAAGACTGAAAGACTCCTTTCAATCCTGATAAGGTTACATCATGTAGTGGTTGACCCTCTTGCAGGTTTGCAGCTCCCACACGGAGCAGTGCTTTCCCTGTCATTCCTAAGAAACTAATACCAAGGTGTAATTGGGGATTTATTCAGAATGGATGTATGGACACTTGCAGAACTCAAGAAAGCATCCAGTGCCAAAAGCAAAGGTGAGAGAAGCCTAAAATTACAGGTGAGGACATCTGATGGGGAGCAGGAAAGGTCTGTCGGTTCAGTGGTAAAACAGAAGAAAACGGGTAGTTTGGCAGAATTGATGGTGAGATTTCGGTGTTTGTGAACCCAGCCTCACAGGATAGATCCAGTGCAGTGCAGAATAGAGAGCACACTGCAACAAATACCCAAATGACCTCCTTTCTGCTTTGAACTGCCAAGGTGAAAACCAAAAACCTTTTTCTCTACCTTTCCACTGCATCTTGAATATGCCTCATCCAGCTGTTACGTTCCTCTTTGGAGTTGGTATGAATCTCATACATTTCAGGTCCTGCAGATGAAGCGCTGATCAGAAACATCCCCCTTTCTTCATTGGCTACTTCTCTTACTATGAGTTTCTGAAGAGAGATAACTGAAGGCTTCCGGTCCTGGGGCAGACAGTCACAGTATATTCAAAAAAATAAATGAGTTTCTCATAAAATACCATGCTTCTATAATAAGGCATTTTTTTCAATTAACTGAACTAATTCTCCTACTGGTATACTCAGCCTATGCATGTTCTCACCAAGTGTATGGCTGTGAGAGCTGAGTATTCAGACGTCTTTTTAAACTATTTTGTTAAATACCTTACAGTATTCATGAACAAGTAAAGCATTGTTTAAGTGCTAAAAAATAAATCCCAGAGGATCAATGATACTGACACATTGTACTTATATAGTATTTATAATAAGTTTGGGAAGTTCAGTCCATGACCTTTCATATATTTTATTCATGTTTACTACTACATTTGCAGTCAAATTATTCTTCTGTTTTGTTTAATAGAACCAGAAGTTAAAATTTATTTTAGATAATTGAAAGAGCCTGCTCTGCTTCCCATCCTCATAACCAGATGAGGCACATCACTAAACATCATTCTGTTGTTTTATCCTTCTTCCCCCCCCCGGAAATTACTTAATTTTGAAGATAAACCACATTTTCCATATACTGGTACATTACTGTTCTGAATATACTACCACGATTAAAGAAATTAAACAATATGTGAGAATAACCTAGAAAGGGATCTCACATTTGAGAAATACCCAAACAAAAATGTAATGTATATATTCAAAAGTCTGATAATATACTTACAACAGCTGCAAAGATATATTTTTGATCTTTTTCTTGTAAGAACAGCAGCACATCAGTTAGAAGCAGAGCTAAGGTGTCTTAAAATGAGAAAAGATTTTTTTTTAATGAAAGGTTATACTTAACACTATACTTAATTTCTTCTTTTATACTTTAAAAAGGAAGAAACCCTGATCAATAAGTCTCCCACATAATCCTACAGTAAACTAAACAGGAAATAGCTGGATTGACCTATGGTCTGCACAAAGCAACTGCAAGACATCACTTTGTACCTCCTGGGAAAGACCACACTTTCTACTATCCACTCTCCTGCAGTACAGTGCTGGAGCACTGGCCCATTGAAAGAAGAAACCCTCACTCAAACGTCCCCCCACATTTTCCAGGCCACTGACAGGCAACCTGGCAAAGAACAACTCACACAAATTTTGTTTTGCCTATCACAGCACAGTATGAAAGCATTTCTGGAGTAATAGTGAGCAGATAGCTTTGTAAAGCTTAAAACAAATATTAGTAAGTTTCAAAAACCAAACCCCAACATGTGATTAGAGTGAAAATCAGACTGTGGGCATGAATGTGAAAACTGGGCTCTGGCCATATTTGCCTCCACGTTTTCTTTTCCACTGTCTGTGTACCAGTACCACTGAAGAACCGCATGTAATTTTAATGCCGTATTTTCAATGGTCAGTGCTGTGAACAATATAAATATGCAAGTCAAGAATCTACATGGGATGAAGCTGCAAACTGTGGGAACTAAAAGAAGTGGCTGGAAGAAAAAATGCAACTGATAGTAGAATGTACAAAATTTACAGTTTCCCAGGTACTGTAGGCAAACTTGTTATTTTAAATACACAGTGGATTACCTATAAAACATGGCAGCTTTTGGAATTACTCTTCCAGCAATTTGTGGAATATTCTCAATACCATTCACCCAAAAATCTGTGTTTGCAATACTGTGTAACAAAATATTTTCATTCTTAAAGCAAACAATCTTTATATGTTACTTGCAAATAAAGAGTTAGAGGACTTTACTGCTAGGATGCAATACCTTTGAAACGACCAGTAGCTGTTTTCCAGTACACTAAACCTTCATGAAGAAGTACACTGTCTTTTCTCAATAAGTCTTGCTTCCTAAAAACATGGCCACTTTTCAGCTTTGTGTATGTTTTGTTTTCAGTCCGACTGAGAATTTCCAACAGCTTTTGCTTTTTCTCATATTCATTAACTTTCAAATCTACTGCTGCAATTATGTCCTTAATTAAACGAAGGGCTTTGCATAGGTCTTTATGTTCTTCTGTTCCTTCTGTAGGAAACAAAAAATAAACAACATGATAGTAACTGACATATTCAAGAGAAAATATTATTCCTTACTTTCTCGGAACTAATCAACATGATGCAAGGCTTAAATTGATAAATATGTCATTTTAACTTGAATCCAGTAATCAACTTACTAGAAATACTAGAGATATCTGCCTTTGGTTTACCTGTTAAAAGATGACAGGTACCTCAGATTTATTCATCAGTCAAAACTACATGTTGAATATTTCTGACATATTTATGAGCTGTTAGCATCTCAATTTTTTTTTACTGTCTAAGTAAATCATATATTACTCTTCTGGTTAAGAGTTAGAAAGAAATTAAAATAGGATTTCAAGGATTTCAAAGACAGCTTCCAAGGAAATTTTGCAACTTTCTACAATATAGAAATATCGTATAAAAACTTTCTGCGGTATTCACTTATTGCCCATTTTGAGGGTAATATCTGTAAGCTTCTAGCATTTCTATAATATTCTACAATATTGCAGGGTTATTCAAACTTTTTTTTGAAAAGACGAACAATAATTTGCCTAACTTTACAAGATCCTTCACTGCAACTCATTTTGAAGAACATGCACATACTTGCCTGAATTAATTCACATCCTCTATTCAAGATCTTTTGCTAAAACATGTTCTACTGGACTTCTAGGACTTACCTGGCTGGAATCCTGGAAATTTTCACATCCTAACTTTGGTAAAGACTATTTATACTAGACACACAGTTTAGGTGATATTTGCCTGAACAGTAGTTACTTACATTGCTGTGTTTCTCTACAGAACAGTGAATTCCATTCTTTATATAAATTGTATCAGTGCATATTCCTTACACTAGAAATTCGCTGTGATTCCAGACATGAAGCAACACTCGGTTTTTATTCACCTTTTGTGTACAGCAATATCCTTTCAACCAGAACAGGGTATTTGGTGATTCGCTGAGTGACAAGCAGAATGCATTCAGGGATTCCTCGGCGTCGTGCCAACAGGTTGCTGTTCCTCAGCTGTACAGACACAAATACACACCTTAAGTAGTAAATGCTTATCAAAGCACCAACTGACTCATAAGAAATATGATCTCAACATGCTAGACTAAACTGAAATGAAATGCTGGGTTATCTGAACCATCCCCAAGAAAGATTTGCTGCCCTGAGGGATGAGGTATGCTACAACAGAAACATGTATGTAATATACACTGGATGCCAAAGCTTTCAAATATTTGAAAGAAAAATGTAATTTATCAGCTCACTCATTAAGAATGAAAAAAACTTGCCATTTTTATTAACTATTAAAAGAGAGTTACTGAATATAATTTTGATCCTAAATTTTAAATAAAGGCTACATAGGGACCACATTCATGTGGAAACATACCTTAATAAAATTCTGGAATTTCTTGTTTTGCTGCAACTCTTTGAAGAGATTAACAGCTTCTTTCTGATGGCTGCAAAATTCCCCATATATTTTCTTCATTTTGGTTGCATTTTCCTCTGAAAACTGAAGAAATTAATAATTAAATTGTGCTCAACATCGCAACTAACAGAGAAGCGTATACCAAGGACTAATGTATTCTGTACATATACAGAACCTCTAACTTCTATGCTACTTGTTTCTCAAGTTCTCTGAATGTCACTAACAGTGCCTGTCACCACAGAACAAAAAACAGGCTAGCCATTTTAGGAGCAAGGAGAGGAAGGTAAGCTGTAGAGGGCACAAGCATGACAATCCTGCCAACAATGGCTAGACCAACTAGTATAACACTGCTTCTTTTGCAAACATGATCCCTTTGAGGCTTATTTGCATTCATCTGATCTCCCCATCACTTATAGAACAGATAACAACTGTTCAGCTTCTTTAGTTCAGCAGGGTGAGAACTGACTGCCGAAAGGTGAAAAGCTGCACTCTACTCATTGCAAGGAACTGAACTGTTGGCAGCAAGCAAGCAGAATTAGCTAGCAGTACTACAGCTACCATAAGCACATGTGACGACCCCTCCTCTAATGAGCAGCAACCCGAGATACACCACACCAGACCACTTTATGAAATGAAGAAATGAAAGGATATGAAAGAATATGAAGAAATTAAAGGTTTGTGTTCCATGATTAATTATTCACACTTCTGCTTAGCTGTTAACAAAATGAATCCATTGCTACTGTTTGAGCAATCCATGGGAGCAGCTTTCTACCATGAACAGAATCTCAAATTCATCACTTTCTTTGTCACTTGTACCATGTATGTACAAGTTCATCCCCCTGTTTATCAGAGTTACCTGTCAGTAATTATTTTCTCTCATTGCTATTTCACCCTGCAATAACCTGAAGGGGACAGTCTCTGAATTTAATAAGGCAACACTAGCCCTCTTCTCATCCCCTAAAAGGTTTCAAACTCAGTAAATTGTTTAATTTGAGAACCCTGAGTACATGAAGGATTAACAGAGCTGATGTCTCTACCTGTTGCACAAGAATGTCTCCAATTCTATTGATTACAAAATTACGGTCACTCCCCCCTTCACATGATTCCTGCCGTCTCTCCCTCATTCTCCAGAAGAATTGCTTGTGGATCTCCAGTAGCTCATCTAAGCAGGGGAATATCCTATCCACTGTGTTGTGGTCCAGTTGTAGTTCTTCTTTCATTCCCTTCCTGAATATTTCAGACATAATGAACAGGGTATGGATGTGATGCACTTCTGTTTGCATCAGCTCTGCAGTATAAAAGAAAACAGCATAGTGTAGTAATCACCTGAACATTTTAGACACCTTCTGTGATATATTATAGCAGTGTTCAAACATATGCTCATAATCAATTTTCTTTGTGAGCCTCAAACCTAACAGATTACGTCAGTAGGAAGACTTAATATATCTAGCTCTAGCTCTATCAGCTTTTTCAACTGTACCCCACTGCCCATGCCAGGATAGCAACTGATTAAACTGGGAACTGGATGAGGTCTCTTCCAACCTCAACCATCCCGTGAACAGGGTAGACATGTCTTTGGTAAACAATACGCTCCTACATTTGCTTAGCTCTAGAATAAGCCATAATCTGTGACCAAAAAAAAGTTCTTTGAGCCTTATTATTCTAAACTGAGCCATTCATTCTTCCACACATAGAATATGTCAGGTTCCCTCTATTTTCTACACCCAATTGTTTCCAAACTTACATGAAGCTTTGATATACTGACCAAAAATGACATCCTGCCTCTTGATGACATCCTTTTCTTGCTTGCTACAGAATGTTGGGTCCACAGCAAGACTCCAGGACTCTGCTTCAAACTCTTGTGCATACAAGCTGAGGTCAGTCCACTGAGATGAATCCACATCATCTGTGGGAAAACATACATCTCATATATACCAGCTGTATGAACATTAAGGGACACTCCTTTGCACACACACATCTATTTGTAAAGTAAAGGGGACACATCATAGGTATTAACTTTAAACAACTTCTGCAAATGCTGGCAATTGGTTTTATAACAGAAATGCTTGCCAGATGTCAATAGCATTACTGAAGTGCTGAAATGCAAATGTGACAGCAGGGGAGAAGAACAAACAAAGAAGATCTTTTCTCTGATTAAATCCTTTTATCCTTCTTCGCTTGAAGAAACCTTTTAAATTTAAGAATAAAATCCAACAGTTTCAAAAGTAGCTGTGATGTTCGAGGGCCACTATTCATTTTGCATATGTCCTGCATGGCATATCCACACTACATTTTGAGAACGGACTCCCTTCATCTTTGAAATTTAGCCTCACACCTACCTACAGAAAATGCCTATATCTATTCACCTCACAAGGATGTGTATCCATTTTAGGAGGGCAGTTTACCAGCAGGAGATAAGATTTGGAATCACAGAATGGCCAAGGTTGGAAGGGACCTCTGAATATCATCAAGTCCAACCCCCCTGCTGAGCAGGATCACCTAGAGCACACTGCACAGGCATCCAGACAGGTTTTGAAGATCTCCAGAGGAGACTCCACAACCTCTCTGGGCAACCTGTCCCAGCGCTCTGTCACCCTCTCAGTAAAGAAGTGCCCTCTCATATTCAGCCAGAACCTCCTTTGCTTCAGTTTGTGCCCGTTGCTTCTTGTCCTGTTGCTGGGCACAACTGAAAGGAGAGCAGCTCCATCCACTAAACAACCTCCCCTCAGCTATTTATCCTCATTCATGAGGTCTTCCCTCAGCCTTCTCTTTTCCAGGGTAAACAGGCCCAGTTCTCTCAGCCTGTCCTTGTACGACAGGTGCTCCAGTCCTCTCATCATCTTTGTAGCCCTCCTCTGAACTCAATCCAGTAGCTCCATGTCCTTCTTGCACTAGGGAGCCCAGAACTGGACACAATACTCCAGGTGTGGCCTCACAAGGGCTGAGTAAAGGGGAAGATCACCTCCCTCAGCCTGCTGGAAACACTCTTCCAAATGTACCCCAGGATACCATTGGCCTTCTTGGCCACAAGGGCAAGATTGGAGGGTACTGGGGAAACAGAAGGGATGTAGGTTTATGTTTTGCATTGCATGTTGACAATAGAAACGATTAGGCGAGTGCAGAAAGAAAGTACATTATTTCTGCAAGGATGCCAAATATATTTACCCTATTTTTTTCCAGTGGCAACACCACACAAAACTATTCTAAAATTTATCAAAGAGTTAGTTACCAGGAAGAAACAAAAAGTTTTATTTTAAGACTATTGTGTCTGATTGTATCACTTTAATGAAGGACTCAGTTTTAACTAGCAAAAATAGGTTGCTCATCTTTTATTAAGCACCTTCCTATATCAACTAATGATTTTTTTCTATTTTGCTCTTTGAATATAGGTTATAAAAGGCAACATTTGTATAATACTTCTCACCTTCCATCACAAATGAATCCACTGAAGGAAAGGTCCCTACTGACTGTAACATCTCCTCAGAACGTGACTTGGACCTCCAGAAACTAGTCTCAGAGTCTTGGTCAGGAAATGGCATAGATCTTCTATAGCTGGGGAAAAAATTAAAAAAAAAAAAAAAAACACCACAAAACATTTATTTAATGGTTGCAATTTTCCCAGAAATGCCGAATTATATATTTAGCATAGAATCTTGGTGGCTACCCTCTACCTTTCAAAACTGGCACTGGGGACACTTTTGGACAACGAGTGGGACTGTTGCAAGGCTTCCCTCCTCCCAGCAGACATTCCAATAGGCACAGAGGAAGAAGGATGCAATGAGGACAGCACAGTCTGTGAAATATCTCCAAGCAGTGAATCTGTGAAGCAAAGCACAAAACAGCATTTTGACAATGTATAGCATATATTAATAGCATAGTTAAACTGTAAAATGCTGTCTGGTTTTCTTATAGACCCATACCAGGTACCAGGAATGTCCTCCCAAACATGGTACAAGACTGTAATATTCTACCACAGAATACAAAGATAAGTCTCTCAACAAAGTGGAATAGCTCCAGTGTGGTTACTATTGATAAGAAAACAATGTCTAATCATACATGCTCTCACATTACAACCTGAACACCAGAAGACCCAAATATCTATGCATATGGTGAATGACATACTCAAAAGCACAAGACAGAACTAGCTATTTCTGATTTTCATTCCCGTGAATGATGAAGGAAAGATTGTGTTGTCATTCCCCTGACTTTTTCAAAGAGGCTTAACTTTGAAGTGTCACATTCACACATCCTAGCCTACAAAAATACTTACTTGCTATACCAGTTGGGGGCTTGCTTTTGTTATGGCACCTCTCGTGGGATTTCTGAAAAAGAATTATTTTTTGAAATAACAAATCACAGCTGACAGCACACTGAATAGTCAAGTTAGTAATTCACTTCCACGTATCATAACAAAAGGGCTTCAAGAAAATGGTCCTAAATGGTGTTCCTAATTTCAACCAATATCAAATAAACCTAAGTCAAAGTAAAACGTTATTTGTACTACAATACAAAACTGAATCTATTTATTCCAAACACAGTTACTGAGCTACTATAATATGCTTTTTCTATATCAATATTGCCATGAAGGCTGCAAGAAAAGGAGATCATCTTCAGGGCTTTATATTCAAATACACTTGAAAGACTTGTGGCAGGACGCTGCCCGAGGAAGCCTGGGCTGGGTGTCAAGAGGCAGAATCAACCCTTCTTCCGAAATGTGCTTTGCAAAACCTGTCGTGAAAGGCTGTTGTGCTTAGACATGTATTTCTCTTGAGGTGGTTCAGTGAATGTTTTCCGTATCTCATTCTTGTTGAGATGAGTCAACAAGAATGGTGGGGAAAGGCCCTTGTCTCCTCTTGACAAATAACCTATCAGTCCAAACAAATAAAATTGCCAGTTCAGCTCTCCTAATGTCCTCTAGTTGGCCAGAAATGTGTGCTATAACATGACAGCTATAAACAAAACAAATAAAAATATCTGTTTTACATCCAGTTTAAGCCTTGTTTACCCTGAAGACTCTGTATGGAAATATTCTTCCTGCAAGCCACCATGATACAAAACCCAGCTACACCAGAAAGACACACTCCAGTGATTTGAAGAATGACTTGCATCACTGTGGCACACTTCTTTGCTAGTCCCATTTTATTCCATGAGGGCAATAACCTTACACATCTATTTTTGAAAGTGACATATTTCTTACGATAACTTCACCATATCTGCATACCTACTTAAAGGGAAGCAGCCTGTATATTCTCTAGCCTGATTTTGCCCTGTCTGCAGTGGTAGCTGAACGCTGGGGGCGAGTGCCTAGGCAGGCTGTGGAGTGTCCTTCATGAGAGATTTTCCAGAACACATCAGAAAAACATCTGCCAAAATTGTTACCTAAAGGTCAGCTTGTCCCAGAGTAACGAGATGGACTAGATCACCTCCTGAAGTCCCCACCATCACTGCTTTCCATTATTACAAACATATAGGACCGCATTTCTGCAAAAGGGGTATCCATGACTTCGGGCTGCCTTTCTTTTTAATCCCTTTGTATACCCTCCAGGCACACCATTTCCCAACTTGCCCTTGCAGTTCTTAAAAAACACAAATAACACTTTAAATTTATTTTTGACCCTCTTCTAGAAATTCTAGTTCAAGCACAGTGCTTGCTCTGTTGCTCACATTAGACATTTTAATGCCCTTGTAATGGTTTTCATATAGACATTAGGTCTGGAAAGGCTAACTGTGCTTTCTGGTTTTTTCTTCACTTTGTTTCTAAACCCCTTGGAAAGCAAATATTCTCTTAAGAGAACAGTGTGGTGTATGAAGTTACCTTGGTGCAAACAGGAGCACACTCCTTACAGCTCTTATGGATAATCATGTTGCAATCTGAAAGAGAAGGTACATTTCAAAGCCTGATCCTGAACGGGGTCTTCAGCGTGCAGATGATGTTATTCTGAGGCTTCATCACTTTTCCTCATTCAGATCCCCTTACTAAAGTATCCTTGAGGCTGCTCTGATGCTACAGCCGGAAGGAGTCTCTGCCTGGAGATGGCTGTGGTCCCTTCTGAAGTTGTCATCTGCTGTCCTTACCCCCTTCTCCCCTGCCAACCTCAGCCCATTACATGAAGTAGGTACTTCCAAATCCAGGCAAGGTTTCTTTTTGACATAAAACACTGAACCAGGATCTCCAAAGCAGGTTTCAGAGCACTGCAAATTCACACACAAAAGCCAGCAACTACTTACAAGAACACTGAAGGGACTCCTTTCCTAGGAGAGCCTTTTCACAGGCCATACATGGCATAACTCCTGAGAAAGTCCCATTTATAAAATTATGTCTGGTCAGTTTCTCTTTATCTTTGGTATCTTTATTTTTTGTCTTCATCCCCAACAGCACAGACAAGAAAAAAAAAAGGGGTGGGGGGGTCGGGGAGAACATTAGGAAAGAAGATAAAGTGATTCAACCTTAAAAACACTACAGCATTCTCTTAAGAGCAGATTTTAAAACATTCATTCCTTGTCCTGGAAGACTTATAATAGTATAATATATTATTACATCTGACATTGTTAAAGTTCTAAAATGATAAAGGCATTAATTTCACTGGCAGCTAGGCCAGAAAGCATGATCACAAGGAAGACCAGCACTTATAAACCTGCAAAAAGGAAAGGGCCAGAAAACAAAATTTAGGAAGTCTTATTGACTTTCCACATACAAAAAATATTTTTGTTTGTTTGTTTGTTTGCATCTCCTTGAGGAGTGCAGGCAAACTCGTGCCTGCACAGTTAAAGCTGCTTTCACATAACCTTATACAAACTGTCTTCAGATATTAAATGACATTGGAAATAACCTATTTTCAATAAGTGTTAATGAATTTAATAACTTTTGACTATTTTTACAGTACTTCTATTGGTGTGAGCACACATTCCTCTGAGCACTTCTGGTAGTCATCCTTTAGGAGACCACACAGAAACACGTTCATGTATGGCTGCTGGACTGGACATATGTGTTCACAGCGAGCTCTGCCTCATGGAAAGATCTTACCCCAGCAGTAGTTTGCTAACCATCTTGATACCCACATATGTTAGGATATCCTGGGGCACAGCAGTGTGCATTAGAAAGCCTGCAAAACTTCTGAAACATCCCATAGGCCAAATCCACCTCTCAATCTTTTAATTGATGCCATTCATCTACACTTCAGGTATTTCAAAATTAAACCACAAATATTGTCATCTACCTTTCATAACATGTATGTTTGACCAAACAGGCCTTGAATCTGCAACTCTTTAATGCTAAGCAGCATTTACTCATACAAGAAGTACCATTAACTTCAAATAAAGGAAATTCAACTGATTAAGTGCCCATGTACAATGATTAAGTGCCCGTGCTACAGACTTGAGCACTTATTGAGAATGATTACAAGAACAGGAATATATCTTTTAATTTTATTTAACAGAGAAAATTATTTCTTAAAGGTAATTCAGATATTTCAACTTTGGGTAAACAATAAAATGAAATTATTAATAACATTAAAAAATGGCACCAGCACCAGTTGTTGTTCAGCTAAAGCTATTATTTAAAATGAAAGCTGTTTTTCTAATACGAAAGCCTTTTGAGGGTATTCTGCATATACTTTAAAATTAAAAGATAAAGACTGATGTTTCTTCCTATTACATGTTTTTTTGCAATAAAGAACAAGCTATGTCTACATAAAAATTTAGATTCTCAACTACAATTAATTTAATCAGTGACATAATTATAGATAATAATATAGACATAAATCTCAAATTACCTTGCACTTATTCCGCGTGCTAGTCATTCTGTTCATCAGAAAGCTGAAAGTCCGACTCACTTTACATTTTTCAGATTCTGCTTTTGAAGGTGCAATATACTTATTCCATTCCTCCTCCTGAATCCTAGAAACACAGACCGGGAAAAACAACTCATCCCAGTGGGAAACAGAGCAGAACCTGGATGGGGGTTGCTTCATCTAACATTTACAGCTACAGTGTTTAATTCTGGTTTTAGTTCTCGTTATTACAAAGATTATAAATACTCCTTTTTTTTTCTTTTTTTTTTCTTTTTTTTTTTTTTTTTTTCCCCGCTCGGCTCCCTAGGTGGCAGCACGCTTGCACAGACCCGCTCCCGGCTCCTGGGGACCCGTGCGCGACGAGCACCCTACCTTTTCTCCCGGGAGTGCTCGGGCAGGCTGTACGCTCGCTCTGCAAGACACAAGCAGGTAACCAACACTCAGGCTGGGAAGACACCACGCTCACGGGAAACACGCGACCTCCACCGGGCCGTAAGCTTGTCATTAAGCGCTTGCAATGTCATTTTAAAATTAGGGAAGCAAAAACAAATAGGTACATTAGAAGCAGCTTTTTCTAGGGTAACACCACTGCCGACTGGGCTGCAGTTAGCTGGTGGAACCTGACAGAACTGAGATAGACAGGTATCAGCAAATGCCAGCCTCTACAAACAGTCTTAAGAAAAAATTAAAAATATATATATTTTTTCTTAACAACCCAGACTTGAATGATTCATACTCCATTTTGCTTTTTAGCGGATCTGTCATAATATATCTTCATGATATTCTTCTAACATTCACAATTGCCTGTTTAATGCAGCTTTATCTAGAACACTATTTAAAAATAAAAAAATAAAAAACTTTTCTGAAAGAGGAACAGTACTAGCCTATGTTCTGCACAGACCATATCACTTTTTACAAGTTTACACCCTGGAAAGAGTGGAGAGGTCTCAAGGAGACACTTTTCAACCAACTATCTAGAAAACAAAACTAAATACATAATTAAATAAATAAATAGGTAAGCTGGGTTGTTTTGATAAATTAGAATTTTCTCTACTATTTCCATATGAGAAGTAATTTAGTTTTGCAGAGATTACTTGAAAAGTATCAGAAAGATAAACACCTAACCTGAAGCATCAGACTGTGCCATGTTTAAGGTTAGATACAAACTTAAACACGCTCCACTGAATCAGCATGTCTTCAGACAAACGTAGTTCAGGTTAGCAAGAGCCAGAGTACTTATCAAAGAAGCAGCGAGACCAAAACAGCATCTCAGTTAGCTGCCAAACAAAACCTGTGCAACAGGATGCTTTCTGAAGACACGAAGGCCATGGTGCCCAAAGAAGATGAAGGCAGCTTCATGCAAAACAGCGCCGTGGGGTTGTCGTTGTGGTACTTACTACAGGGGTGGAGCAGAGACACTGACTTAGAGAGTGTAAGAGCCTGAAGGAGGGATCGACCATTGTTCATGAGCACACCATCTACAGAGCAGGGACAAATCCTTTACTGTTACAGCCTGGTAATACCTTCTTGAATAAAAACAGGCAGCTGTTTTAAACCTGAGCATATCAAAAAGTTTCCCTCAGAAATGGATGGGGATTTCCCATTTTTTCATCGTACTTGGTGTGAGAAAGACCAGCCTGTTGCCATCACGCATTCCTCTATTTGGCTTACAGCACATTGCCATGTACAGGGTCAGCAGTGCCTCCCTCTGGCACGGCCAAGCCCTAAGTGAGATGCCTCATGAGCTGGCAGCTGGGCAGAAGGGGCAGGTTTTCAGCAGGCAGACACCCAAATGGACCTAGACACAGTCCCTCTGTAGCCTGCAGAGGACAGAATGAGTTAGCCCTCTCATCCGTGGCCCTCGCTCCCAGCAGCTGGTGAGTGCAAAGAACGCTACATTTGCAGTGTGGGCTGCACAACGGCTTGTTTCCAACGGAGAAGGAGAAGGTTTCCAACAACACAGGGAAATGTCTAGCACTGACAGTCCTAGGGGGAAGGGAGGAGAGAATGGACAGGATGTGGGCTCAAGCCCAGATCAGGTTGGAGCAGGTAATGGTGTCTGGATGAAATTTAATGTTCTGTGACACCAACGGCCCCTTTGGCAACAAGGTCAAAGGAACTCGGTTTTAACTCTAAGCACACACATTACAAGGCTTTGCTTATCAGCCATCCTCTGCTTCTGTGACATAGTTTACTTATTTCCTTCTGCCTTGCATTTTCAAAGACTTTTCACTAATCTGTCGGATACAAATAGTTGCAAATACATAAGTGGCATGACAAAATGCAGCACAACTACATGCTGCAGCACACAGTACTCATTTCAAGGGGACATGAAATCTTACTCAGAATAAAGCATGTTAGAAACAATTTGTAAAAATTACAGGTTAAGCAGAAAAGTCATTTTTGACAACACCAGAATAGAATGTGATGTTCTTACAGAATTTTCTGTGGGAAAACACCTGTTCACTCATAAATTTGACAGCTCGGTCTGATCAGAAACAGGCTGAGCCCAACCCTCAGCCTGAACAGCATTCAGATACCATATGCATGAATCCCCACCGAGACACCTCCAACTTTGCTTGAAGAAGAGGGTGGGTTCTGATTATGGAAAAGACCACAAAACCACCAATTTTAGAGATTCCCCAGGATCTAAGGGAAACTGGGGCCACTCGCCCTCTCTGACTCTGCTTCCACATCATCCTTAGCCTTCTTTCAGTCTCTATTGGGCACACTGCAGGAGGTTAGGGTAAGGCTCTTTGGAAAAGAAGATTACTGTCTGCATTACCTTTTCTGACTAATGCTCTCACTGTCCTGGTTTATATGTCCTCCTAAGAATCAGCTGCTGTATTGGGGGATGGCATGAGGGGGTAGTACATGGGAGAAAAGCAAGGGAAGATGGTACAGGAACCTGATGGCAACCAAACCCTTTCACGGGCACTGGTGAGTGTGTGTGGACCTTGTGCACACAGGTACCAAAGGGACACAATGGGCCTGAGTAAAGACATCAGCACTGGGTCTGAAGCAGGCAAACATGGGTGCAGATGAAAAGCAAAAGCAGAGCTGGCACTGACCTTCATTTGAATCACCAACTGTGAAGTCCCGAGGAATGCAAGGTCTTTCTAATACACCTTTTGGCGAGGAGTAGGAATAGGAGCGTGACCGAATTCCAGAAACTGAGCATTCCTACAAGAAATTGCAGCAAATGAGAACCTGTATTGGTTTGAAATTTGCCAGCAATGGAACCAAAATAAATCAGTGGCAAAATTTCTAAAAGAGACAGTTGACCGTACGCATATATTTACTTGGCTTCATTAAAGTTTTAAATTCAAGTACAGGTTTTGTCTACTTTGAATTCTTAAGAGAGCCTGCCATACTTCTGACATAAGAAATTCTGGTATATTTCAGGAAATGTTTTTTGGGTGCAGGTTAGACTAAGCGAAAGCTTACATTTTTCTCCAGTTTGGTGGCAAGCACCATCCAGCCAGTGTTGTGCACCATTACCATCTATCTGATGACCAAGTTATGTTTTTTTCCTATCGGAATCACTAATTCTTTGTGGTTTAATACCACAAGAACGTTTCATATAGACTAACACCCTGTCCTGGTAATTAGTGATAAGTCTCGAAAGAAAGCAGTTAGCCTCTTTCTCCTTTTCTTCCGTACTTTTTTTGATTGTGCTTGAAAAGACATTCTGATCCCCAAATATGTCAATGATATGGCTTGAAAGGAACCCCCTCTGATTTTTGATACATCATTTAAATTTCAAGAGAGGCTACTCCTAAATTGCTTATACTGCTTTTAAAAGTCTCCCTAACAGAATTCAGTGCTCTTGCTGGACTTTTTTTCTCCCTTCATGTAATTATTTACTGAAGGTCAGATAAAACTATAGTTTCATAAGTAGCCTGCCTAATAAAATATAAATAATCTCTATGAATATAAAATAACTCTGTATGTGTGTCAGAATTTGACAGAAATGGCACCAAGGTCTAATGAAAACAAATGTAGCCAGAGTGCTTTAGGAAACTGTAACCTGGAGGAGAGATCTGCACTGGTCCTTGTACAAAACCCAGCTGACCCTCCATGAGTCCAGCATTAAGGCAGGCAGCAGACTGGATTTATTCTTTACAAAGCTGTTACCCTTTCACATAACTACAGCTGGTTAAACATTTTCTAACTCAATATATTTTGGTTGGAAAATGCTTATTCACTGAACCTGATCTATTTCCTCTGAAACAGTTCTGATAAATGATGCTTTTCCAAAGCTGAAGGCAGTCTCTGGTGGCCCCTTCCCTGGGCTGCTGACAAGCCTGGCCACAACCATGGAGCTCCTGCTCCACACCCCTGTCCATGCTGCTCTCTGGAGAGACTAGCAGCCATGACTTCCACCTGGGAAGTGATTTTTCACTTTCAGATTCCAGGAGTTCCTCGTATGTTTTCAGTGACTAATTTAAAAGGACGACAATCCACATCAAAACAGTATCAGATACCTTGGGCTGCAGACTGGTAGATAAGGCACACGATTCTGCCTGACTGATGTTAAAATCACTGCTCATCTCAGAAGAGTCTACTCCATCTCTGCTGCAAGCCTTCACATCTGAAGGGCCGAGGGGAGGGGAGGGAACGTGGGGTCTGTCCAAAACACCTTCATTTCCTTTGTTTACTTCAAGGTCATCAAGACTTGAACTGAAGCAGACAAGAAGGTCTTTAAGTCTTATGGATTCTACGAATCAGTCTCAACCTCAATGCCACAAAGCAAGGATACATCTGCATACTCTGATAAATGACAACCCAAACCACCACGATTGTGTCAGGCTAAGTCACACTCTGAGTGCCCTCTCATGTTTCCAGTCACCTGGTCACTTTGCACAGGACTCATCTGACCTAACCCAGTGGATCTGCAGTACAGATATTTGCATTGTCCAAGTCACCCAGATTCCCACCACATTTAACCACCTCTAGAGGATGATGTTCAGAACCATGATAGGCATCTCCCTTAAAAGGAGATATTTTGTTCCACACAAGTACCTGCCTATCTACATAAACAATAAAGAGAACCAAGACAACTAGCTCAGATCTCAATAGGAAGATACATAGACGCGTGGATTTTGCTGTGTATGCATGTGTGTTTATGTAAACCATACCATGCGGCTACTCACAGAAGTCTTTTCTACACCTGTGAATTGACGGAGGATGGAAGAGAAAACAGAGATATGAAGGAGGGTCTGAAATAGTTTATGAGATTCATTTCAAAATATATACATTTAAAAACATATGTAGGTGGTGAGGCACTGGAAGAGGTTGCTCAGAGAAGCTGTGAATGCCCCATCCCTGGAAGTGTTTGAGCCCAGGTTGGACAGGACTTTAGGCAACTTACTCTACTGGAAGGTGTCCCTGCCCATGTCAGGAAGTTGAACTAGACAGTCTTTAAGGTCCCTTCCAACCCAAACTCTTCTGTGATTCTATAAACATATTCAAAAATCACTGGCTAAATCAAATATCAAACATCTAGATAATTTGATTGGCAGGGGTTCCTGTACAGAATAGGACAATAAGACTTCTCAGCAGCATCAGGCTATGAGGGGTCACCCACGTTGGGTCACATTGCCTGCACATGTGAGTTCATGGTCTCTTCATCAGTGCTACTGGAAAGACCGGTTGACTGCTTGCAATAACATTCCAGCCTTACAACATAAAACTTTAAGTTATGTGTGGTATTTCTAAATAGCCAGAGTTTCTACCAGAAATATTAGCACAATAACTTCTTCCCACACCACTACAATTCAGTTTGCCAAAGGAGGAATCTATCAATACTTTCCAAAATTACTTCCTTATTACATTTCTGAAGACCATCTTTCACAATGTTTCCAAGTAATATCATATGTGACTTCTCAGAAATGTTATTCAACCATATTATCAGTTATTGTCATGTTTTAAAACTGGAAAAGCAATACATGTCTATGTCAATAGGCAAGCAGTACATGTCTTACTAGGGGTACCTTACCCAGGAAATTTTTCTGACATAAACATATGTTTTGAAGATCTACTAATTAACTTGCCACATCACCTCAGACCATTCAAGGAAGGTGCCACTGAAATTACATACTGATTTTCTCATTTTATGTACAATATTTGAATCATTTACAGTGTGGATACATCAAGGTCAATCACATCTCTCTGAAAATTCATATAAGCTCTTAAAGCTCATATATAGCTACCTGACCTCGGTCTTAAAAAGTTAGGAATAACTAAACAAGTATAGGAGAAAAAATGTTTATGCTAGAAAGGCAGAAGATTATTTATGGTAGTCTGCATTTTATCCCCATAGCTTGTAAAACAAAAAGGTCTGAGAAAGATCATCTTTTAGTCTAATATTTGTTGCCCTATCTGCAGCAAAACATTCCTCCCAGTGGGATTTTATAGTTGCTTAAGGAAAGCAAAACTATGACAGAGAAAATGTTATTGATCACTTTGAATCACATTGATCAACAATGATGGATAGCCTCTACTGCTTCCTTTCCAAGTGTTTTTACATAGATATGGTGCCCTAGCTCCAGTTAGTCCAAACACTCCTGAAAAGTGGAATACAAATTCAAATTTTCTTCTGTATAAGAAGGAATGGACTTCAGGTCTCTTCTACCCAGAGAAGCAATACAGCATTTTTGTTGTTGTTGTTGTTTTGTTGGTTGGTTGGCTTTTGTTTGCTTATTTTTGGTTGGTTGGTTGGTTGGTTTGGTTTTCCCCAGGGTATTAACCAATTGCTAAAAACAAAAATTATCATTTCTTCTTCAAAGCCCTCTCTGTATTCCTGAAGCCAGCCAGTTCCCAGCGTAACCTAAAGACATTTGAGAGAGAGTTCTCAGAGAACTGGCTCTGCTGGCCTCAGACTTTTTGTATCAGCACAAGAGCAGAAAAGTCTGAACCTATCAGAAACATGAACTGTACTGTGTACTATGTATTTTGAGATAAAAAAGTATATGAATTCATGAATATGTTGTTCCTTCCATACGTCAGTGCCGAGAAAGAAAAGACTCCTGCAGAATTCAATGGATTGTGAATTATTCCCTTAATGACAAATCCAAGTGAGAAAAACTCGGCGTGAAATTGCAATTTCTGACAAAAACACCACTATGAAAACTTACAGTGAAAAGCTGGTTCTTTTTTTTTTTATATATATATATATTACATACTAGAAAAAAGGTTAAAAACATATAAAATTTGCATTAAAAATTAATGTACTTATAAGACACCTTTTGTTTGTAAATAAAATAAAGATAAATAAAAGTCTTCATAACTACCATACAAAAACAGATCATTAAGACAATTCAAATATCAGTTAATGAAAACAGTGATTATACCCTGCTAAAAATATTTCTTACTTCAGATTCGGCCTCATCTTTTTAAATAAAAGGTTATCGTAAACAATCCTTACTCTGGCCATATTATTGAGTCAATTCCATACCTTCTTTTTTTCATGTCAGCATGAAGTTGACCTCGCTCCTTAATAAATCCATGGGTCTTGAATGGAATGTAGGAATCTGGTCCATACAGATCAGAAGGTAAAACAGTATGCCTTAAACCTACATTTTCTCTGTTTTTTACTGATATTTGATTTCTTTCATTGGGATCACATCTATATTGGTCATTCTCCTCCAGAGATGGAGACGAAGAGCTCTTTGCCATTGACGCTGAGTTGGTGGAATTCAAACATGTTTCACTGCTGACACCATCTCCATGAATGTAGTTCATCTTTGAATCCCCAACCTGCAGAGAAAAAGCAAATGCTCGTAAAATGTAATAACACGATATATTGTCAAAGAACAAGGACCAGATTAGTTTGCCATTCTATGGTTATTTCATTTTTTTTCCTCTGTCACTTTTTGTACCATGTGAATTTATAGCTCCATCTTTTTATAGCACATGAATTGAAGACAGATTATATGGCTAAGAAGTTCTAGACCTTGTGCTACTTTTTTGCGTGACAGTAGTAACGGATTGAGAGTAATTGATGGTAACAAAAAATCTTGAAGTCAATCAAAAAATATGCATAATACATTAGTGTAGGGAACATATGAAAGAAAATTCAAACTGTGCAATTTAATTTGGAAAAATAAGCCTATACATTATGCACTCTTTTATGTTTTCTATACTGGTTCTCTAACCTTTGAGATAAAAAGTGCGTGACCTGAAACTGAGGTTCTCCACATACGGATGAGAAAGAAATCTCTCTTTTTTGTCGTTAAGCAGTTGCAAGCATGAGGCATCCCTTCTCTGGCACAAAACCAAGAATGCAGCTAGAAATTGTTTTCTCAGGAACAGGGATCAGGGTTTAGATCCTGGTTACAAACGAGTAATTCTTTATGAAAATAAGGTTGAAATTTCCTGTCAAATCTAAATAAGATATTCAATACAGTTTATTGTCAGTCTTTTAGTTAGACACCACTGCTGTCTAGATAGATGCAGAATAATATTGAAAAGCCAGTGAAGACAACCTCCCAAAAGCACCTGTATAAGCAAGAAGAAATGAAGGAGTAGAAGTGTTTCCAAAGTCCTGTTTTTTCAGATGATTCATTACCTTCTCTGCAGCCCCACTTGAGATGTGTTATCCCATTCATAGCAATGTTTCTCATCATAAGAGATGGAAAGAGCTGCTGACATTTTTACAGCAGTCCATAATTGCAATCAAAGGTACTTCTCTTGTGCTGTGCAGATGAGATGCATAAATGAAAAATTCTTCTCCCAGGTTTTACAGCTGCTCCTCCCTCCAAAGTTATCACTGTGCAGGCAGTGTTTCCACTCCACACAACCACAGGGTGGGTCAGTGGCACTAGCTGAGCAGCGCTTAAAGGAGAATTTTGCCCCAATCAGCAGTTTAATGAAGTTAAAGTGGCTACATGTTGAGCTGTGAAAGGGTAGTAATCCAAACTGAAGGTCCCACCAGCAATATACTCTGGTAACGTCTGCATTTCTGCAGCTCTGTCCTTACCACCACAATATTGTTAAAATCAAGGATTCCCTGATATGCATAAAGAGTACCCTGCTATTTACTCACTCCTAGGTCATTATTTCATGCATCTCTCAGTAACCTCAGGTGCATTTTGAACATACTGACATCTGACAGAAACTTCTGCCTCAGCAGTCATGAGAAACTAGGACTGCAGTGTGTGCAGTGCTTGAAGCATTTCAGGAATGGGGAGAGGGAGAGGGAGAGGGAGAGGGAGAGGGAGAGGGAGAGGGAGAGGGAGAGGGAGAGGGAGAGGGAGAGGGAGAGGGAGAGGGAGAGGGAGGAAGGCACAAAGGCACGAAGGCACAGGAGAGAGAGAGAGAGAGAGAAAGCGAGAGAAAGAAATCACACTTCAAAATCTCAGCCTTTTTACATTACGATCTTATCATTTCTTATTCCTATATTCAAACTTTCACCCAAGGCAAAGCCCATAGTACATTACAAACAAATAGATCACTTCAGCCTTCACGAAAATGCAGCCACTTGCTGCCAAAATTTTGCAGCTGTTCAACTACACACGATGGCTAAGGTTGGACTAGTCCCTCTTCCCCAGGTTATGATACATAAGTGTGACTGTGAGGAGGTATTTCAGGTGCAACGCACTGATCTAAAACACAGTTTGGTCTGGACATTCTCTAACCTCCAGTGCTGCTAATAAATTGATAAGAAATGTGAATACTAATCCAGGAGCTCTGCATCAACTCCAAAACACTGACTTCAGCTTCTCACCTTTGTGTGAAGTTCAAACATAAACTTACTTGGTCTACTACCATGCAGTTTGCATATACTTCATCTCTTCCATTCAACATGGCAGAAAGTCTGGCTGCAGCAAAGAAAGTAGGTGGAGTTTTTAGCTTCTTAAGAACATCAAAGGTAGAATGTCTCTGCTCTGGAAAAAATAAATTGTGGAAAACAGGCAATTATTTCTCAAACCATTTTCTTTTTTGTATAGTGTCATAAAAAAACGGAAAAGTTTAACTATTAAGCACCAAATCTTAAGATTACAATTTGAGAAATGTTTGCATGGCCTCTCAAACATCTGCCAATTTCTTAATTGCCTAACACTTGGTATGTATTTCTAGAAACCTATAGTCAACAAAACTAGAAAAGATACCACAAAATGATTCATAAAAAGTAAGTGTTCCTGCAGCTTGGCTAGGAAAACCTTCAATTTTCCTACCAAGCTAGAACTTTGTACAGTCTGTGGCTGCAGAAATATAACCGCAGTAAATAGAACAAGATTTATGGGCTGGTATGGAATATGTAGGATTCTGGCCTATATGTTAAATATCTAACATCAGATGCATTATACGAACAGAATACAGTTAATTTGCAGCCAAATAATGACTTCGACAAAGCTTTCTGCCTGCTGGAAACAACGTAATCTTAAACCAGTTAAGTAAATCACTGTTCTTAAAACAAACAAACAGCAACAAAATTGTAAGAGAGATATAAACAAAATACTACTGATAGTGTCTTTAGAGGATGACAGAAATCAATTAAGGTTTGATCTGTGAACATAATGTTTGGGATGAAGACTGCACATGATCTGCTTTTGCTACTGAAATGATAAACAATCAGTTTCAACAACGATCAATCATTAACAGAATTTAAGGACTTATATTTCTATAGTATGTTCATGACTGCAGATATTACTGAAAGCTGTGTGTGCTGACTTTGTATTTCAGAGTTCTGAGCAGCAGAAAACATAACCAAGTGCTACAGAAACAGTCAATCTGTCCTGTAGGCACAGTTCCCTTGAAGCTGCTTTTGAGTATGAAGAGCATGCACCAATCTAGCACCTGAGCTGGTCATCAAGGCCTCATAGTATCTTCTGATTGTACAAGGGGCAAAGTTTCACAAAGTGGGAACCAGTCCAGTTCTAGAGAGTGTGAAAACAGGTATATAAGATATATTTCTAGAACAATGGTTCTTCTGGAAGATGCCATGCTTATGGCCATCAGATTGCAAGAAGAGTTACAAGACACTGGATTAGAAACTACACTTGGCAAGATTTGGGACATTTGTTCCTTCAAAAAAAAAAAATCCTGGACAACAGCCAAAAATGCAATGCTACACCACAGCTTTTATTTCATTTTAAGATTCTATCTCATAAAGCCCATGAACAGTAAGCTCTATACTTAGAAAAAACTGGAAATTCCCATTTAGAAATGCACACTATGAACTATTTTGTTTCTAGTCCTGGCAGGCCTTGTGGGATCTCATACCATTAAAAACATCCTTATACCTCTCATTTTGCTTCTTCCCTCCTGTAGGATTTTTAACATGATTTTAGTGACTGCCATCTTGAGACTTGCTAAAGCTACAAACCATTTCCTTATGCCTGCCAAAATCTTGAAGTCTTTGTTTATAAATAGAGTAAACCATTGTTTTCTACAGCAATTCATCAGACTTTGGCAGCTAAAATCATAAGGAAATGTGATTTGGCAAAACAGGCAGTGCTTTCTTGTGGCAAGCAAAGTTTTCCGAGTGCTGATCTTAAACCAACAACCACTGAAGAAAAAGATATCAAGCTCTACATTGCCTCTTGTGCATCCACTCTCTCCACTGCCTTCCCCAGGTATGTGCCTGGTGAGTACAGCTGGAAGGGTGGCATTTGGCTCCTGTGCTCGGCTGAAGGAGGTTCAATTATATACCCCCAGCCAGTCTGCTGTTAAACATGCCTCTAAATATTCACCAGAGTTTTAAGTGGAAAGACGAAAGAAAGCAGGGCATTTGGGGCTTTGTGATGCAGCATGATTCCACTGAACCTCCTTACCCACTTCCCCCTCCAATTTCAAACATACTTGAAGTGATGACCACGTTACACTAACTGTGTTAACCAGAAAACCATTTCAAGACTTTGCTGAATGCAGGGGAGAGCATTATTAATTACACATTGACTGTGCTAGTAACTTATTTCTACTGGAAAGGCCAGCTTAGTTTAAAGGGGGACAAAACCATAGAAAATTTCCACATCATGCACTGAATTCCTGGAGCCCCACGAATTGCTTCCAGCCTGCATAATGAACAGTTATGAGTCATCATCGGTCTTACAGGGACCATCAATACCTTTCATCAGTTTAAAATGACAGCAGGTAGTAATAGTTCACTACACTTGGTGACAGTGTTAAAGCCCAGAAAGGCCTTTTGTTGTTGTTGTTTGAAAGGTTAGGAGTATTGACTAAATGTATTTTCAAACACAATATCTCATAAATATCCCCCACCCTACCCAGTCAAAGGCGTTGTTATTCCCATTGCAGATGCAAACTCTAGCATGGTGTATGAAGAGATGGTAAGACCAGCATCTCTTCTGGCAATGAAGGTGTCCCAAAGAGATCTAGCTCTGAAAAGTGTTGGTAATGGACTTCAGGATGCTTATTAAGGAAAACACGACCCAAATATGACACAGAAGAATAGACCCAGCCCTCTGCTGCTGAAACAACCCAGCAAGCACACCTCACCAAGCTGATCCTCCTTCTCAGAGCTGAATGCTCTGTGACAGTATCCTGTGCCACAGCCACCAAAAAGGAATAAAATAAAGGCATGTCTCCCTTTAACAGAGCATGTGGATCTCTGCAATCTGCCTGGTAAACAGACAAGAAAGATGTATGCCTTGTTTAGATGCAGGTGAACAAAAGCCACAGTGCTGGGAAGGATAATCTCCAAACATGGATAAAATAAAAGATGTGGACCACCGAATAACTAGGCACAAGTTCTCTACATCTCCTGTTATGTCATGTTGTCATCAAAGTTATTCAGCAAAAGCTGCACATTTTAACAGGCACAAAAGCTCGTGAAAATACTTTAACTTCAGAAAACACATGATCATCATAGCGGTAATTTAAAACATGCTTAATACTGGCAT
The DNA here is from genome assembly GCF_964034855.1 of Anser brachyrhynchus. Lineage (NCBI taxonomy): Eukaryota > Metazoa > Chordata > Aves > Anseriformes > Anatidae > Anser > Anser brachyrhynchus. The sequence goes on from NC_137697.1 coordinate 22,328,089, forward strand.
AAGATGTATAGCCTTGAATGACCTGTTTTGGAAAATGGTCCAAACCAGTATTATGACCAAAGTCATAATACTGACTTTTACCACAAAAATCAAAACTTAAATTTTCTGAGAAGGCACATAGCAAAAGGGAAGTGAAGTACATCAGTGTGACCAAGCTGAGAGCCAGGAAAGAAATTACAAATTCCCCTCTTTAGATACAACGAATAGTTTTCAGACAGCTCATCACATTTACCCCCAGCAGTCCAAATAGGGGTTAATGTGTAACTGGAAGTAAGAGAGGTACGAAGTCAGAGAAGAAGTGGAGACAACTAAATGCATGGGTCACACAGGACTATGGAAATGTTCCTCTAAATCCAGAGGTGGTCACCTGAATTTCACAGAAGTCCACAAATTCCTGACAAGGCACCGAAAAAGCAATATGCATATTTGGAGATGTGGACTGTATGATTACTTTCAACCAGGTATCTTCATTCCTAGCCTGGGGTGTCTTAGTGCTTCATTCAGACAATGCAACCACTCCTGGGAGTAAAATTAAACAAGTACATAAGAACAGCACTACACTGTGAATAACGTGAGGTAGGCTTTGAGGTGCTGTTGTCACAAACCTGAACGTGACATTTAAGTGTCCTGAATCTGTGGAGTGGAAAACTAAAGCACTGTGTTTCCCATATACATTGTGGAGACAACCAGGAAGCTGTATGCTAGAAATCTTATCCAGGATGTTCCAGACGTGATGCTACAGTAGCCACTAAGAAACATAGACGATAAAGGCACTTTTTAATCATTGCCTTTGATCTTTGTCACCTAAACCTGGAAGAGAAGAGAGAGATCTCATCCACTGTGGGATTCACAGCCTTGACCACCCTCTCTGAAGCAGGTACCATAGCTGTTTGCAGTAAATCAATGAGTATAAAGGCAAAAATAAGTCGGTGACTCATTTTGTACAACACCAAAATGCAAAAACTACATTTCCAAATTAGAGTATGCTTAGTTTCTTAGTATGCTCTGTCCTGTGAAGACTGAGAGGTCTCCAAGCAGGGACAAATGCTGAACTGGGGGTGAGAAACTTAGAATTTGAAAACACTAATGTACATGATGCAAAGTAGTCTTCAAGAATTTCAGTTTTCGAATTTCCCACCAGAAGTCTGCAGAGCTTCACTAGCTCCCAGGAAGAGAAACCCCAGACCATGAAACCTACAATGGGCTTGGGGCAGAAGAGAGGAAACTGGCATTTATTGCCCAGATCAGCCAAAGCACCCAACACAGGTACATAACTCTTCATGACTTTTGGGGTGGGGAGGAAGAATCCCGCACTGCATCAAGCCAGCTCTCAGGGTCTCTTGTTCACTGAGACCCGAACTCCTACGTGATGGAAACGCAGCTGCAAGGCACCATGTCCCACACCTGGCCTTGTGGAAAACGTCTCGTTCTGCTTGGAAAGGAAGCCACCTACACAGCCATCCCACAGCAAAGTGGAGAATAGCTCATCCCCTCACAGAGGTGCCTCTCCCACCTCACTTGCTGCTGGGATTTCAACACCCCAGACACCATTTGGAATTTATCACTGAAACACACAGGTGCACCCAGAGCATCTTCTTGCTTCAGCAACACAACATAGCCTATCACCTCTGCACACAAGCCACATGTGTTGGCATGCTATTAAAGGGGACGTGAAGCAAGATGCAATACTCTAACATGAAAACATCAGGAGTGTATACAATGCTATGTAACAGATAAAATATCTAAGAATAATAATGCTGTCCTAAGGTAAAATAAAGAACAATCAAAATGCCATGGAGAATGGGTGAATAGCTACAACATATACAGATAAATCAAGTACTCATGAGAGACACAGACTGCACACCACACAATTTGCAATCCTTTTCATCTTCTTTACAGATTGTGTACACATCCATACACATTACAGAAACTCCTCTGCACTTGGGAAATAATGGATTTTCCCACGAATAAAAAGTTCATAAATTGCTGTGTATGTTAAGAAGTGCACTCTGTACACGTTTTTTGCTCTAAAAGTTAAGGTCAAAGTCTGAGCCTGTGTAAACAACATGATTCTCCTCACCCACTGACTTTAATGACACTGATGGATCTTGATTCTCTTATTTGTTCTTTTCCCTTTCTGAAACAAAAAAAAAGCAATTTTATGAAAGGAAATGTAAATTACATTTTTTCCACTCATTGTCTTCTTTTCTTTGCTTCTAGATGCAGGAAAAATATCTTTCCTCGTTAAGGCTTCTAATGATAATTCTTCCTAACATAAATTTGCAGCCCAGTGCCTTTCAATCTCCTTAAAACTCCCTTTATCATACTGACAATTTATAATGCTTCCCTCTCAGAGGCTTCTCCACAAAGACAGACAATATCAACTGCACCAGGATCTGTGCAGAGAACGACTGACCCTGCCGTCTCTTTCTTTTACAGAAAGCAAAAGAGTTCCCTCTTCATTCTGATAAGACTTCTGTACATAATTTAAAAGGTTCTCTTGTTAGCTGTTGAGACATATTTGAGTTACAAAATTCCCCTTAAGTGAAAACAACTGTAGCTAGCAGAACTTTCTGTAGCTGCAGCAGCGCCGTTTTGCAAGCTCCCAGGACACCAGAACTGCTTAGTGAGAGCAACACATATAGCCTGAAGAAAAGAAGTCCTGAGAGAGTAAAGAAATAAAAACAATTTTAAAGAACAGCACGTAATTTGGAGAAAACATTTTTCTTCTCAACAATTTTCAATAACGTTATTTACAAAAGCATAACTAACAGAGAGGTAGACTTTCGACGAAAAGGAAGAAAATCTATCTCATTACAGCTGTCGATAGCCACCTGCACACAACCAGACAATGAAAAAGAGGCAGAGCTAGTAAGCAAGAATCACTTAAAAGAAGACAGCTTTTTCTACCTTGTTTGGATGCCCTTCTTCGAATCCTCATTTTAGGCAGGGAAGGCCAAGAGTAATTAAAAGGTGAATCAGAGTCTGAGTCCATTTTTTTGCTCAATAAGCACAGAGCAGATTCTCAAAGTTGCACTTTGTTGTTCTCAATTGCAAGTCAAGTCTAAGAGTGATGTAAAATAAAGGAATGGACAAAGAAGGATCAAATTGCCCACTAAACACAGGGGAGGGAAAAGCTGTAAATGTTTGCTCTCTTCAGGCGTCCAGGCATGTAGACAGATCAGGCTGCAAATATTAAGGCAGAAGCAAGGAGGTTAAAGTATGAGAGCTTCGAGTGGAGCTGCTGCATCGTGGTCCAGAGCTATTTGAAAGGTCATTGTGTGCCAATGAATCATTAACTCACCTTTCCATTTTGATGTAAATGAAAACAATAGGAACTGAGTAAGGAATGAGAAAATATGTCTCAAAAATAAACAAACCAGCGCAATGTTTCTCAAAGCTTTGTTTCCACGTTAAAACTAGGATTTACAAGAACTCTCAAACTGAGGATAAGCAAAACGCTGGAAACGAAGAAGAAAAGATTAACAGTAAACTAAGAAAACTAGTCTATCTGCTGGACCCTTTATTACTGCAAAGTAATGCCTCCCCTCTCAGTGTTTATGACTTTGGCAGACCTTGGGATGTTGCAGCTGGAAAGCACAGATAACCCACTCAAAAGCCTGTCGCTCCCATCTTTCTAGCTCAAATGAGCGTAAAGCTTAAGTGTTATATAGAAAGATTACAATGTCATTAGAGGAGCTCTCTTTCCAATAATATTTAGTCTGAATAGTGTTTTCTCCTTCACACAGTCACCAAGTGAGACAGTGAATCATAAGGATTTTGTAGAGCTGGCACCTTTACAGCACTAGTCTAACCTCATAGCAATGCACAATACAGCTAGTGACTAATTTACAACAAATCCTCCATTCTTGTACAGTCTCCCTGAACAACTCGCAGGCAATTAGTATTCAGTAGGAACTCATTATCCCTTCCCCCAACATCTTTACACTACACAAACTACATTTTTTAAACAGACTCGAATGTGGCTATACAATAGCTAATACAAAAATAACATGTCCACTGTTTCTTAACCAGCTCCGCCAAACATTTCTTTTAGTTACCCCACAATGCATGAGTTTTTGTGTTCCACATAAAGGAGGAGAGGGAATGTGGATCAGCTTAAATGTCAGTTTTTGGAAGATGATGACATTTGAGCTTGTTAACATTCTTTACTTCACTTCAATTATTTTTCAGGCTGCTGAGGTCTGCAGCGCTACTTCTGTATTATGTTTCAAGTGATTCCTCAATCCACATTGCAGTCAGAGATAACAATGTATTTGTTGAAAGAAGATCATGCAATTCAAATGCAAATTTAATTCAAAGCTCATTATAAAAGTATCTATCAGGTTTTCAGGGATAAAACAATTATTATATGAGCACTTCATAAAGTGCACAAATTACATAAAACACAATTGAAGCAGATCATTGTTCTGCCCTTCCCTTAACTGAAGTTCTGCCAGCTTTGTTAGGCCTGGAAAGAGTAATTTGCCCCAGACGCTGGAAGCCTTAGACTTTCACTTTAAATATTAGACACTCCCATAGACTTTGTTTGATTTATATATATAATTAACAGCCCCAGGGAATCACAGCAGACAATGGATAACTGAAAATACAGAGAGGATATAAATCCATGGTTTAAGCATCCACTTCAAAACATCTCTGCTCCCTGGAATGTCAAGTTCGAGAGGCACTGATGGATCCCCTGGGCCCACGGGAACGCAGGGGCGGACGTTCTCCTGCGCACCTGCACTCCGGCCGGCCCCCACTCACCAGTTGTGGCCACAGTTAAATGAAAAAAAGAGGAAAGGATGGAGCATATTTACTGGGTAACTTGTTCACTTAGGAAATGTCTTCCCAGCTGCTCCAACACAAAAGATTTCCCCTCTACACAACATTTTTCCCTAACCAAGTGCTCTCTTTATCACCAGATATATTTAATGACAACCTGAATACAAGCCTGAATTTCAGATGTACTCAGGGCAGTGCTCTGTGACTGAACTGGTGTTCACATTTAAAGAGCACTGTAAGTTTTACACTGGCTTTAAAATTTCTCACCTTTCAATTTAGGCAATTACTCTTTCGTTCTTGATGAGGAATAGTATTATTTTTTTTTCCTTTTCTCTACATTGGCCAATTCTGACTTTTTTCACCCAACTTTATATGATCAAGGAAAATGTACTTGTTCACTTCCACTGGTCTTCCTTTTATCTATAGTTAGTCCAGAGAGAAAATTAGAACTGAACAAAACTCTCACAGCGTGGACATGCAGCTGACGTATTAAATGGCAATAAAATATTTTATATGCCAAGATATTTACTTTTCTGAATGACCTCTGCGTGCTTCATAAATGCTTTCACTGACTGTTTCAGCTATTGCCTGCCCTTAAACTAGCAGTGTTAATTTAGAACCTCCAAACATAAATGAGTAATTGAGGACTGTTAAGTAATTTTTAAACTGCAATCCTATTACATAATACTTGGAGAATCCTGCTTTTAAACTTCTGCTGTGATAAAAACCTGATCATTTACTCCTGCTATTCATTCTCTATTTCTTGGGCAAATCTTAGGCTTTTTACATACTTACTGCAATCTCCCCTGAATAGGAATTTGCATGAGAATTTGTCAATTGCATTCTGAAAGTGCAGATAAATTATCAACCTTATGCCACTATTTCTGAAGGGCTAATTGAATACCACTCACATTATTTGCTCTGTTTGGGTTTTTTCTTGCTTGTAGAACTTCTTTCTGCAGCCACTGAAGACCTCATGCTGCTTTTTGCCATGAAGAAGGGCTTTGCTTTGCCTTACAGTCTATGGCTAAAAATATTTTTCTCCCCATTCTTGCACTTTGGGGGATGATCCAATCTACATCTCACCTCCCAGTCATCATCTCCAAAGTGGCAGCATTTCAGTGGTGGTATTTGCATGCAGCTGGCACAGAGATTTGGCGGCTTATAAGATAAAAGGTGCTTTCTAGCTGGAAAATGTTAACCTTACTTTCCTTGTAAAATGTTTTCAATTATGTATATCAACGTATAGATGTTAAGTGAAGATAAAGAACAAATGTTTTTTGTGTGCATTACCTAAGGCTAATGCTTTTGATAAATACTAATGCAATGCCTTAAATTCTTTCACCTAACGCTTGCCAAAACACACCCATATGATATAAATGTTTTTCAGAGATATTACAGTCTATTGTCTGTTGTCAGACCGCTCCCTCCACTCGTGGCAAGACGGAAGGAAGTACAGGAATGTCACCAGCATTTACAGTTTCCATGGAACAGCACCATCACCTCCCCAGGGCACTTAGAAGACAGCCTCATAGCAAAGTGGTGTGGGGGATGTGATCTCCCTCTCCTGAAACACTGCTAAAACAGCCCCATAGCTGGTAGCTAGCTCTCTGGCAGGCCAGAAAGAGAAGACCCCTTTGAGTTAGGTGCCCCTTTCCCAGATGGAGAACAGATCTACAAGGCTAATGACCCCAGAAACAGGACTGGTGATGGTCTACATTGGGTGTGGGTTATGAGAACTGCATGAGCAATGGCTTTGACAGAAATGCCCTCCCCAGTTTGCTCTGAACAGTCCTCACCAACATTAGGGACAAAGTTGATTTCCCCCAGCTTCATTCTGTCGCAGGACCAGCAGAGTTCATTTCCCTAAACTGTGGAGAAGACTCTGACAAGAAAAGATAACATAGAAAAGGCTACGTGCCTTTCTCCGCTGACTTCCGTGACCCACAGGTCCATGTGACTTTCCTACCATCTTCGCTCCACTGTTTGTCTAAGGTCACAGAAAGAACCTGCCAATGTACCTGGACAAAATATCTACATTACCTGGCAGTAAACCTAATCGCTGTTTTGAAAATTCAGCAAATGTGAATTAAAGGTGACTGAAAGCAAAGTGCTACCAGCCAGTTCCCACACACCATGCACACTCCAACCCAAATGTTCTTTCCACCTGCCCACAGCAATTATATGGTGATTGTGAAGATTGCTGCCAGCAACAGCATCACAGTTCCCATAGGACAGCTTGTCACAAAAAAAAAAAAAAAAAAAAATCTTTACCACCTCTCTTCTCTGACAAACACCTGGATCTTTCTCATAGAAGTTTACACTGGAATTGTCAGAAAACTGCCACATCTCTCTTCTCCCCCTCTCCCTTACCCAAATCATTGATGAATACACTGAAAAACACAGAACAAAGTCCAGATCCTTAAGATCTTGGCAGATGACCTCCCCAATTTGTTTTTATGATCTTTCTTACTGCTGAGCTTCCAACGGGTAATTCATTCATTCAGTTTAGAGAACTGTCTTTTCTGATGTATTTATTTCCTTTCTTTGTGCACAAGCAAAGGAGATCTGAGAAGGCCTCCCACTAGCAACACAACAACTTGGAATTTAAACTGCATAGCAGTGGATCACAAAAAGATTCAGGCAGCATTCACTGGCCATCAACACTGCCCAAATTTTGACAGTATTTGGTAGAACCTGTCTCTTTCATTGAAACTGCGTGCAAAACTCCCCGTCCCATGTCACCGTCAAGGGGAACACTGCAGGGAAGGGGAAGAGCACTGGAGAGGAAGGGGGAATTGCGACCTTCCTGTACTGCACACATTTGTCAGCAAACACATCTGCTTTTCACTGTTTCAACCCCAACAATGCTACAGGTTAGTGCTAGCAACAGCCCTATGAAAGATCATCAGTGTTTATCATTATGGAGCCTCTTCCTCTCACCACCATTTACAGAGGCAGATTTTTCTCTACTAGAAAAGCCCTAGGTGAAGGTAAGTATCAAAGCCAGGTAAATTCTGATATAAGATTAAATGGCCCTGAGCCCTCAGTCCCCTCATCTCCTACTTGAAATTCTTGCAAGCATTCTCCACCTTTCCATTCAAGCAGCCAGTGACAAAACCCACCCACATTAACGTCCCCTTTTCTGAAATAAGCATCTCCTATCAAAGCTGTGTATACAAACATCAGAAATATTAATAAAACATAAAAATAAAGATGTGGTGCTATAAATTTGGGTTGATTTTTTCTTTTATTTATTTGTGCAATTTCTTGGGCAGTAGTCTGAAGATGAACCAAGATACTACTTTCACAGAGACCCCAGTGAGAGTGGCAGGCCACCTGACCTGTCTCTAAAAATGCTGTTGTACACAGATAACAGAGTTTACTGAAGCACTCGAGTCACGGCCGACGGCAGAAGAAGCAGAGCCAGTTTGCGTGCACTGCGTTCTGGTTCACTTTAAGCTAGATTGCCAGTCCAAGCATTTTTATGCTCCATTGCATTTATTTCCCCAGGGATGTATCCTTTTACTAACTCCAGACAGTGCACATAGAATCACAGTGTTGTAAAAGATCCAGACTGAGAGGAGGCCATAACATCTACATTTTTATCTAACTCTTTAGCTACTCACCTGCAGGTATATTTCTAATTACAATGTGAATTATAAAATTAATTTTAAGGCTGTTCTGCCTATTTTTTCTTTGAAACTAGGATGACAACTTCAGTTAGAATGGATATAATGAGAATAATGTTTTCATGTTAAAAATACCATGTTTATGACAGTCAACGAAAGCTGCATCATTCCACAAAGACCTATTGGCAATACTTATCTTTCCTTCGAAAAGCAACTGCTTCTAAGTTTCTGGATATGCTTTCCTTTTTTTTTAAAAAAAAAAACCATATATATATATATATATACACACACATATATATATATATATATTCACCTGGTTGTTTAGGATAACAATCTCAGTGTGGGTAACAAGCTCATCAATACTACTTTCATGTGACAGCAGTCATTATGTCATTATGCCCTGACTCCCGAAACAACCACTAAGCAGTTCCAGCAACGTACATAGTGAGATAATTTGACTAAATGCTCTCCTTGTCCAGCATCTATTCACATCAAAAGGGTAGCTGGGATGTGCAGTCCAACTGTGGACAGAAAGCTCATTGCTGTTTGTCTCATGTCTTGATGAAAAGGTCTCCTGAGTTTATTGGCAAAAGCTTGAGAATTAAGGGCTAGGATAAACAGAAATTTCTTCCTGGTTTCTGGTCCACAAAGTCTTGTGCAAGTCCCAGTAACGCAGACAACACACGTGGCCGTACATGAAAGCACACCAAAGTTTGAATTGGACCTTGCTTATACTGAAGTTTTGCCAATGTCTTGGTTGTTGAGTCTACAATTACACTGGCAACCTGAGCAGCCAAAAAGTTCACCAAAGACCCGTTTCATTAAACATTCACTTTTCCATGTTTCAGGGAAGATTTCAAGGGAAGGACTGCTTCTCAAGGAGGAAGAAAGCTGAGAAATGTGTTCATTTGTGCATTTTCAAGACTACAACTGTTCTCTTCACTATATAGTTCTGGAATACATTTCATATTTAAAGAGTAGCTTGACATTAGATATATCCCAGATTGTTTATTTACGTTAGCGTGAAATGAGACTGGGCAGAAGACAAGCAAAAAAGCTTATTTAAACATCAGAAAAAAGAGCCTCTTTTTGAAGGATTATTTTGTTGAGCAAATTTGTTTTGGATTTTAGGCAGAGGAGAAGGACAAGTTCTGGGAAGCCAGACAGCACATGCTTGTAGCTTGTTCATTTTTCTTTCTGTCTTCCTTTTGAGGTTAACTTGAATTGTAATGTCTCAGAAAATGAAGAGTGGAGGAAACTCCAAGAAACAAGAACAAGCTTGTTTTACTGCTTAATGCTTCTTCTTCCAGATTTCTCCACAGCTTTTTAATTAAGCTCAGCTGAGGCTTACATCCCAGGAAGATTTTTCTTCCCACATCTTCTCTAGCTCTCAACTATTCAGCTATCTTCAACACTCAGTTGTTTATAGACAGTTTAAAAAAAAAAAAAAACCAAGAAAATGTTTTATCTAATGACATTACAAAAAAAAAAAAAAAAGGCTATATGTTGTTCAAAGGTTGTTTCTGGAAGGGTTCTGACAGACCAGATCCAGGTTAAGTGTCTGTTCTGCAAGGTGCAAGGAACTACACAAAGGTTTTGCTCAGTAAAAGAAGCACCATAAAGATCTATGAGAACTTCAGTGAAAAAGGGCACAGTATAAATGCCACAGTCATTAAAAGACAGCTGCATCAATAACTGCAGTTTTCTTCAGCTAGTATTTTTCTCTGCAATTTTCAAACCCATCACATTTCCAAAAAAACCAGTCTTAAAAAAAAAAAAGCCTCCTTCCACTGCAAATCCATCTTCCTGAACTTCTTCAGCATATCTTCAATCACTTAAGTATTGCAGTGCCTCTTTCTCATCTCATTCTTCATGGTCTTCCTTACTTGTGATGAATAACAGATACAGGGAAAAGATAATTGACATGCCCAAGGTCATGCTGAATCCGTAACAGAACAGAAACTGAAGTAAAGGTCTGCAGCTCCTGGACTGCGGATACAATGGCTGGATCACACAGCTTCTCCCCAAGCATACAAAAGCGAAAGACCGGATTGGGTGCTACCATGCCAGGACTGCAAACACAAAAGATCTGCCTAGCATTAATCATAGGATTCTCGTAACTGTCTCAAATAGGCAACACGACATATAACTTTCACTTTTATCTGTCAATAACTATAAAATTACCTCCTGTGGTTCCAATCTCAAAACAGGTACAGTTGACTCAGAACTATTCGAAATGTAAATATTCTGCCCATTGAAGGAAAAATAAATAAATAAATAATAGAAGGGAGTGAAAAAGTTAACCTTGATCAGTAAAAGAATCAATTATTTTACAGACCTAACAAAAACTGTGTTGAGGAGGGACTTTAGACAGCAGAACCATGCTTTTTTGTATTTAAGCAAAACAAAAAACTTTTTAAGTCTTACCAACCACAGTAAGGAAATCTAATTGAAAAAAGAACAAAACAGCAACATTGAAAACAGATTCTCTGCAGATTACAGTGCAGCCCTACTGGTTTACACAGAGAAGAAGATCATTGTGTTCTGTTCCTTAAACTGATCTGTGGTTAAACTAGGATTTCTGTGGAACCATGAAAATCAAAGGACAGACTCTACTAAAAACGTTTTACAGCTGCCTGGTCACATACAGAGAACCGCCAAAAATTTGGCATCAGTATTTTTATCTCTCAAAGTGCAAAACCTGGCTTGCAAAACCCTTTCACCACTGGCAGAGCAAACATACTAGATTACACAGACACCAGTAGGTCACTGGCACTGTAACTAGGAGAACAGGGAAAATATTTTGAAAATTTATCATCATCCTGCCTTCCTGAAGTTATATTTCCTTGGAAGAAAAACTGGGGGTTAGATTTTTCTTGTTGGAAAAGAGAAACTTTTGCAGCTTTATAAATGGCCTTGCGAACATCCTCTTTCCAAACCAGCTATACAAAACAGGAAGGAATTATAACTCTTTAAAAACACATGCCCTGCTAACACCATCACATGCCCAACAGTAACAGCATTCAGCTGTCACCTCCTAGACTCTCTCCCAGAAAGCACAGGGCTGCTGACTCTTGAGGATGACAATGCTTGGCAATAATACATATGCTTATTATTGAAAGAAAAAAATAAAATCCTTTATTTTCTTGCTTCCCTGTTTGTTTCTTTCATTCACTCTCCCCAACTGGATATTGTTTTTCCTCTCTCAATCTTTCCAGTGCGTTTCTTTCACTGAAAAAAGACTTTTTGTGTTGTTTTTTGTTTTGTTCTTTAGCAACTTCCGAGAGAGAGAAGAGAGAGGGAGAGAGAGAGAGAGAGAGAGAGAGAGGTGGGGGAAAGGAGACTGGCAGGTGTGACTAGCACTGAATTCAGGTGTCTCTATGCCATCCACTGTTCACCCTGTTCCAGCTTTCTCTTGTGCCCCCCAGTGTACTCCTGTTTTTTCAATTCTTGAATATGACAAACCCACTTCACCCTAGGAAAAAGCGTATGCAGTTCACATGGCCTCCCATGGGTGTTCCTCACCTCCCCAGTACACATCAGGGTGGGACTCCAGGTCCTCTCCCTCAATTCTGGAGGATGTGGAGCCTCTTGCTCAGCAGAGGCCAAGGGGAGCAATTTTTCAAATTGAACTCTGAGAATCAAACAGTGCCTGAGGCAGCCAGGTCCCAAACCAAATATGAAGACAAGGAGCAAGAAGACTTGGCATCCTTTTAGCACCCTACTGACTGCTGTGAGCACCCTTGCAAGATACTCCCAAAACTTTGTTGGGTGAGCAGAAAGAACCACATCAGTCAATACATTTGAAATGGCAGGGCTGTGAAGACAGAAAGCATGAACAGAACCCCTCCAGGACCCACCACGCCTAGACCAATTTTTGGATAAGCTTCTCAAACCACGTGGAAAAAGAGTGAGAAGCAGAAGCAGAATAACTTACATCCATTCAAAGAAACCCATTCAAAGAGTACTGGTGTTCTTGCTCTTAGAAGTCCTCTTTGATTTACTCATCCAACTTCCTAGTGAGATTCCAGAGTTTGCTCGTTTCTATTCATTCTTCCTCACTCAACCCCCCAGCTGTTTTCCCTCTTCCTCTCCCCCACTGACAACCATTTCCATTTCTCTTCTTATTCCCCACTGTGTGTTCTTCCTGCCAAAAGAGTTGCCATTTAAAAACAATGCCAACCAAACAATTTTTTTAAGTAGTTTAAAACAATTCAGGGTAATAAAACTATGACATTTAGCAATATGGTTATGTGAGTCAGGTTAGAACATATACTGTTTTATATATTCAAAGAAACCCATAAAACCAGCTTAAGGCAACTTATAAATTTTAGGTTGTCACTAAACCCTAATTTCATCCCTTTCCCTCCCTACCTTCACCTTTTAGTGCACATCCAAGAGCACCCTTAGCCCCAGCTTGCACATTAACCCTGTCACCTCTCACACAAAATGCTGATGGGAGGCCTTCCAAGCTCTGCTGAGGTCAATAGCAAAAACCCATCAAATGTCAGCACTACAAGCTGAATTTCAGCTGAGTTCAGTAGTCAGAGACGGGAGATGGGTGAGGAGAGCTCACGACCCACATAGTAGTGAGACCATGCTCCAGTATTCACACAGAGTGAGCACATTTTCAACTACAGTGATTTACTGAAGTCTGTTCTAAAACAAGTGGAATAGACTTCACTGCAGCTTCTCCACATGTAAGTCAACCTCTTAGATGTATTACATGGTGATTACAATTCAGTGAAGAGAGAGAAGGTTCATTTTCAGACAGGAGGTACAATAGGTAATATTTCTGAGTTTAATATAAGCTAAGCATGTGCTCAGGACAAAAGGTTTATATGTTCACATTTATATGTGTATATACACATTTATCTACGTATTTATAATTTATTTTTGTAAATGCATAAGATGCCTAAGAAAATAAGCTAAAATCAAATATTAAGCACCTAAATCTTGTTCCAAGCTGTATGCAAGTACACCATTTTTTCACCCAGAAGCTCCTTTGAGAATCTACCATTCCTAGCTAGCAGTATGAACCACAGCCAAAGTCTCTTGCTTGCTCCTTGAAGGGGACCCAGGATCTGCCAACAGCTGCCCATCCAAGCTTCAGAGAGGAGAGGGAACTGTTCTGAAGCCAGAGGGCTTGGCTTCTGTTATTGCTGTCACATCCAGCCCTATGCAAATGATGACTTAGAAGGAAAATTCATTTCATGGGTAAGAAAAAAAAACTATCAGCTATAATTTCAGGGTGGAGAATTTCCACTCTGCAGCTTTTCAGCTACCTTCTGCTTGCTCCAGATGGTGTAACCGGAGCTTAGACTGGAGCAGATGTGGCTTCAGATTAGCAAACCATAATCACTCCCCAATGGCTCCACACCCTCCTACACTGAGATGCAGCCCAACACTTTGGTCTTCGTTGACAGAAACGATTTGATCATGTGGGACGTAACATTGCAAGCACATGCACTGCATTTTTGTGCAAGACAAGGACTGCTATTCTGTGCTATGCACAAAAGTACTAAAGCCAGTATAACCATGCATACTAATATTTTTGCTACTAGTACCAATTTCGTTATGCAGATCCCATATTACTTGAATGGGAGAGCAAGACAAGCATTTGGACTTGCTGCAGTACAGGCATTTGACCCAACAACAACTAGAAATATTGAGAACTAGATGATGATTTTAATGAGAGATTATTAAAATAATCTGCTGCTTTCTTATCTTACAACCATGTCTCTGAGTTTATGCCAGCTCATTTCTCTCTAACATATAATGCCTCTATTCATGCATGCACATCCCCCCCCTTTGCACACACACAGGGCAACTCTTGGTTTTGCAGCCACCAGAGCCTGCACACAAGTGGTCTGAATGCAGCCATCCTGAGCTCAGCACTGGACCACAGGCAAGCCTCTGCCTGGCACAGCAGCTCCCACAGGCCGAGCTCAGCTACTTGTCTTTCTCCTCCTTGCTCTGCTTTGTATGCAACCATGGTTGCACTTTCCATTTGGAGCTTTCCCTAAACTTGAAAATACTCACCTTTCCATTTGATTTTCATTCTCTAAATGCACTGTCTTAATCTAGTTGGCTATATTCTCCTTCCAGCCCTACAATGCACTTTGCACTGTTACATCTAAACATTTCCACATGCTTCATTTAATCTACAGTCACATACATTGGATCTATCAGAAGTCATTTTCAAGATTCTTATTCCTACAACAGTTGATATTCTGCTGAAAAATCCTAGGATAACATGACACTGTTGGATGCACTGTGTATGCACACTAGAAGCATTTTGAAAGAGGTTCTCTCTTTGACATAGACATAACTCATTTGATCTTTTGCCAAGCTATGTTGCAATATCAATGATATTCACCTTTTTAAAAGACACCGCCTTGTGGCATCAGAGTACGTATCAACAGCTTTTTGGAAGTCAAAATGATTAATTATTTCTTACCTATGTCCAAGAGGACATGATCTTCATTTTCTTTAGAACGAACCACAGCATCTTGGAAAGGCTAGAAACAGAAAACTTTAGCTAGATCTTCTAAGATTAATAGTTACATTTGTGCTTAGTTACAAGCTGTGCTTCAGGCTTTCTGAATTCAGTTCAAACAAAATCAAGCAGCAGTCACTTCATTTTAGTCATTTTAATAAAGGCAACGGATAGAGAATGCCTCTCCCAGACTGATATGAAAATGAATTATAAAGCTGACCCTGTGGACTCAAACTCATAGTCAAAGAAGAGACCAAACCATATTTCACTTTCCATGCAAACTCCTGTTTTCTTCCTTAAGAAGTTTAACTGTGCCCAGAGTAGCCAGTAGAGTGCTTTGGAGGAAAGAGACATTTCTGAGAGGACTCCTTTAATGCCTGAGCTGTTCATGCCTATAGCAGTAATATAGGTCAGCTCATTCTCTATAGAGTGAACTACAGACTTTCCACTAACATAAAAAAATAGGCAGTCAACACAGTACCAGAACCTTCTACCACACAGCATGATTTGTGAGCTAGCACACTCTGCCCCAACAGACATTATCAGCATAGACTCAGAAATTCATGCACACTGCAGAGACATATTTTTAAGATGACACAGATTGCAATCTCAAAGGAATGGTCAATCTTCTTTAGAGCTGGCACTTAAAAGAAGTGAGGGGGGGGGAACACATTCCAAATCAGGATGTAATAGAAGGGGCAGCCCAACAACATTCCCAAAATTCAAATGTTAATTAAAATCAAAAGTCACCAGCTATGCAAAAGATAATACCTTTACCAGATTTGCCAGATTTTGTTTCTGTCAACCTAAATAATTTAACTTCATACCCAGTTGAGTTAATAATCAAACTTAAACTTCTGGCTTAAAAAGGTGTCAAGAAAAAAAAAATGAAAGAAAAACAGAATGTGTTTTCTCAAAAATATTTTTCCTCCACAAAAGCTGTTTGAGACCTCCATGTAAAAGACAATGGGAACTGTTATCTTTTCTACAGCAAGCATTTTTCTCAGTTGAAAACTCACAGTTACCCAAGAAGTCTCTCTCAGGTGTAGCAGACCATGCCACCTCAAGGACGAAGCAGATGCTCACAGGAGACAGGTTTTGACTCCGCAGACCAGCAGCTGAGCCGCAGGCTGCCTAAAGGCACTCAGGATGGCCACAAACACAAGAGCTTTCTGGTCGAAAAGCAGAGCTTGCTTCTGTGACCCATCTTTCTGGCCCACAACCACATAACAGGTTCCTTCGAATGATAATCATCTGCACACATAACTATTCCCACAGGATAGGAATGGACAGGAAATATTGGCTGGCAGACATTAGTCACCTTATTTGTTAGCTCTGAGAGATCCTCAGATAGCCAAGCAAAGGTTGCTGCCCCTGAGCCTAAAGGGAGCTTAGCTACTTGTATAAGGAGAAATCTGTACCTTCACATCATCCTGGGACAATTCATCAGATGTCAAGTTCACAGGACCTGCAAAAGCAAAGATTCCTGCCTTTAACAGCAAGCGAATTCAGTTTGGATTTGCTTTGGCTTCTGCTGCTGGTCTCTCTTCTTTTTCAGATAGGAGGGGGAACAACGAGCACACAAACATGCAGGCAAGCCAGAACAATGGACTTGTGCAGCCCATGCATCCCCCCAAAAGAGCATTCCCGTGGGCAGCAGGCAGGCTAGATGCACAACAAGTGCTATGTTATTGTCATGGGCCAATTATGAACAAGCTATTGAAACCAAAGGCTAGGAAAACATGGTGACTTGTCGGGCAGCTGCTGATGAGCCGCCAAAGTGTTCAAAAACCACTGTTTCTTGTTCTGTGCTTTGCACCAACTCTGCAGAGCATTTGGGATCTGTTTCTTTCCCTGAAGAGATCTTGTGTATTTTCCAAAATTAGACCTCACATCTTCACACAAACACATACACACACACAAGGGGAAAAAAATAATTTCTGTCACTCTCTCTTTTACAGTTTCTTCTCAGAACTGTGGGAAAGGACACAGCACACACAAAACCAGGATCACACTTTGCAAGTTTTGCCCAAACAGCCTCCAGCACTATTGTGAAACAGCAAAGGGGAGTAATCTGGCTACAGGAATGCAAATGAACACCAGAATCACCCAGGCTTCCAGGAACATTATTATTTACTAAGTATATGTTAAATAATAACAATTATACCACCAGAGTTATGCTGGTAAATATGCGTTGTTTTTTTGTTTTGTTTTTTTTGACTGAATCTTTCAAATTGAGGTTCAAGTCTGCTGTCACCTACACAAATCCCTCTCAATTCCCCACCTCCAGCAAATCATTAAACTAAGCATGACTCAGCAGCTGATACAGGGTGGTTTGGGGAAGTGCCTTGAAGAATGGTAGGTTATGTGGCAACTCAGTCCCTTCCTAGTATTGCATGAGTATATGGGGAAGGGAAGGGAAGGGAAGGGAAGGGAAGGGAAGGGAAGGGAAGGGAAGGGAAGGGAAGGGAAGGGAAGGGAAGGGAAGGGAAGGGAAGGGAAGGGAAGGGAAGGGAAGGGAAGGGAAGGGAAGGGAAGGGAAGGGAAGGGAAGGGAAGGGAAGGGAAGGGAAGGGAAGGGAAGGGAAGGGCCCAGTGCAATCAGAGCACCTGTAGTCTCTGAACTCCGCACAGCCTCTGGATGCTGGTGTGAGTCAGAATTGCAAAGGCCTGGGTTCATGCTGATCAGTATCTCAGCTGCTAATTCTTAATTATTTCACCTTCTTTAATGAACCTGCTGCAACAGTCAAATACATACCTTGCATTCCCCTTCCCTTGCATTGCAACACTGACAGAGTCCTGTGCATGAGGTGCATCTGCATCCATCCTCACACAAGGCTGGCAGGCACAGGCCACCCCAGCTCCCCGACACCTGCCAGTAGCATGAAGCCCTGCCAGCTTCTCCATGCTGATTGCTGGCTCTGCCTCAAGCTCTCTGTGTCCCTTCACAGTTTTGTTTTTTGTTTTTTGTTTTTTTGTAACTCTGACCACAGTAACTTACTTTAAAAGCTTCAGTGGGAGAAGTGCCATTTTTGAAACATCACTTCCAGAAAATGAATGTCCATGTTCTTCCAGATTTTTCTTTACAGTACTGACATGAAATTATTATCATCATCCAGTCTTAAAATTCTCAGAAGAAAAGCTGTTTCCTCTATAGCTAACAGTTATTATGCAGAAGCAAATGGCTTATACCTCCAGATAACAGCATTCAGTCTACTTACAGACATGGAATTTTAAGGTCAGAAAACAGAGAAAAGGCACAAACTACTGAATTAACCAAAATACCATCCACTTCACCTCTTGTTCTTCATCCTTACCGGATAGTGTATCACTCCATGTATTTTAATTTAATGAAGTTGCTTTGAGAGATTCACTGCTAAGCTAGTAGTATCAACTTACACCGACCCACTACTTTCACTTGATTGCATTTCACAACAAGCAATGTACTGCTATAGCAACCTCTTGCAGATAAAAGCTCAGGGCTTCTAAAAGCATTGTGTTTTAAAGGACTGTTAATCTTGACTTTAGGCCCACTCTGAACGGAGTGGTTATTTATTCTCTAAATGGCAGCAGTTCTGAAATCTGAGGGGGGATCCTTTCATGACATTAATGCACCAACTAATATCCTAAACTTAGCAGCCATTTTGCAAAGGAGTTCACTGAATGCAACTGAGAACATAGTAAAAAACACTCTGTTAATCGTTTCATATTAGTTTTACTTGTAGAGGTAATGATTTTAATTAGATCTACAAAAAAAAAAAATTCTTTGTGTGTCCTGAATGCCTGCCGATGGAGAGTGGAGAGCTGGAGAGTATAACACAGACTACAAGTCACCAGTACTGATGATTAATGAATTTTCAACATCTGGATTTGGTGGTAGGTGGTGAAAAAAAAAAGAAAAAAAAGAAAAAAAAAAAAAGAATCCTGGCTGATAGAAATGTTGTGACTGAGGAGGATACCAAAACATGTGAAATTAAAAAAAAAAAAAAAAAAAAAAACTTTGCTGCCCATCAATGTGAAAATAATAATAAAGGGCTCCCCCTGTATACATGTAGACAATGCAGAATGCAAAAAGTGCAAGTCTGATCAGCTTGTTACTGATTTGTTTGACACTACCAAACCAGTTTCACAGTGGTTTGTGTGGTTTATTGGATACTATTAAAATGTGGTGTACTTCTCTTGTCTGAAATGAGATATTTTTTTTTAAATCCAAATCAGGCACAAAACAGCTCTGATCCATAAAGGCACAAAACTACATAGCTTCCACTGAAAATACAAAGAGGTAGGCGTTCAAATATCTTTGTAGATCTTGACGTGATATATGTACTATATGAGGATCTTTACAACCAGAATCCCAAACAAGAAGCCCTGCAACCAGAATCCAACCAGAATGCAGTCCATCCCGAACTCATGATTCTCTCCCGGGGCAATCAATACCCACTTTTGTTCATTAACTGCTTGCCCCAAGTCAGGCCAAATAAAAACTGCCTTTGGTGAAAACATCAAAGTAATTATCACTTAGAAGTTGTATTGCCCTAGTTAGTACCACATATAGTGTTACGATGCCATGCCATTCATTTTCTATCCATGAAGAGAAATACAAAGATCATGCTGGTCGGAGTATGGCCCTCAGAGGAATATACTGAGTCAATGTGCATGCTGCATCATCAAAGCCATCCACATACTCTGTAAAGGAAACTGCCGTTTACAGTTGCAATACAGATGTATAGTTTGCAACTGCTAACTGCTGTTTATTGTTTCTCTGCAAATTTACCTTCTACTGGCATGATAATTGCTGCCTGAACACTGCTGGAGATATTAGATATAAAGTTCCTTTTCCAGCACTAACAGCAGTAACCTACCTTTTTACCTGTGAACTACATTGTTTCACTGGTTTATCTATTCACCGAAAACTTCTAGCTGATGCCACCTGGAAATACAGTCCAGCCTGGTAGGGAGCCTGCCAAAGGTTTATGCAAGTGCTCATATTCATGCTGCTCTCAGCAGGGCTGCCACCAGAGCAGCCACTTAGCCAGACCAGACACTCTCAGAGAGCTCACTGTTCTTAGCAAGACACTTGATCTCAACATACAGCACCAGCCTCATAAGCAAATGGATTAAAAGTTTTAATTAATTTCTAACAAGCATACATCAAATATCCCAACTTCCACACTCCTGATGCTTAGGAATGTCTTTTTGTTGTGATTTTCTTTTCAGCTCTAAGTGATCCTTGCTCTAAGGTACATACACAATGATGCATCTTGGCAATGAAAGAGAGTTCTGATTGGAAAGTACAGTCCTGCAACCCTTATGGAGGTAAACCACTCAACAATACATTGAATGTTTAATAGAAATACATGGGAGTTTTGCCACATCAAGACATTTGGCCTGGATCCCAAAACTGTTCACACAAGAAGTTACTCTTTTGTAATCCACTCTGATCTTTATTAATTTGATTCATTTTGCTGGCATTTTCAGGCTGCAGTGTTCATTCAGTTAAACACTGCCCTCTGCTGGAAACTACTGACATTTTTCTGGCTTTTGCAATAAAGTTAATTAAGGCCTTTCCAGTCACTATGCATGCCATAACATTTTTTGAACAATTTCAGTTTGACACTGGAAAAACAATGCTCTGTAGGGAGTATAATGATTTACAAATCTCTCATAGTGTATGATTTGTGTATTCCACTGTTGCATACTTACAGGTCTCTAATGTCATATGTAACATGATCTTCCCAAATAAATAAATAGTGTATGAATCTATGCCAACTTTCCAGAACTTTTAGAGAGTTTAACAATATGGAATAAGAAACTGTACCTTCTACAGAGCTTGTCGTACTGCAGGGCATTTTTGGACCTTCCACTGTCTCAACTCGGTTTGAATGAATACTCTATAAAAAAGAAATATATATCAAAATGACAGTAGCTGTATTTGATATCCATGACATTTAGGTAAAAATTTTAAAACAAAATCAAAGACTAGCAAACAAATAAATTATACATAATACTAAAAAAGCTTGACAGAGGTTCCACAGAATATTTTATCAGTTTCCCTCTCTCAAGAGGAAAATTACCCTATGCTTACAGTAACTTCCTTCTCTATGAGAAAGGCAGCACAGCAGTTAGGTAGAGTGGCTCTGTCCAGAAGCCTGGTTAACCTTGTCAGCATGCCTATAAAGAGCAATTTTTACTGATAAGAAATACAAAGAGCCTAAATCAGGACTAAACACTGACTGCATAGCAAACCCAGCCTGCAAGCAGGAGTCCCTTGCTTGTCTGACCCTTCACTCAAGCACACACACAGCAGGCATTGCTCTGCTGTCAATGAAAGGGGGGTGGTCAGGTCCAGTCACTTACTTTAGCAATTACATTCAAAGAATGTAAGAAAAGGGAATGGAGGAGAGACTGTCTCCTTTCAAGTAGTTAGTTTCACCTACAGTTTTACTGCTTTTAATCTTTCCATCTACAGCTAGGATTCCCATGTATTTGTCATCTCTCGGAGCAGCAAGCAGATAATGGCATGGTAGTTTAACCTCAAGAAAGAAAGTTAGAGATGATAATGAATTATTTTGATGTCTGAATTTTGCACCCAAATTGCTTTGAAAGCCACACAGCTATCATTCCAGCTCTTTCTCCCCCTTGGTGGTCCCAGTTACATTCTTCTCAGCTCCCACGCTTTCCTACTCCTACAGCTACCTGTCAGAAATAAGTCATTGCAGTCAACTCCTCTTTGAGAAATCAAAAAATCTATCCAACACCAGGCTACAAAATTACTTTTTCAAATGTAAATTATCTTACTCATTTTGGACGATTACTCTGTTTTGCCCTCTTTTTATTTTTTTTTTTTTAAACCCTGACACCATTTGATGTGTGGACTTCAGTCCATGGATTGCTTCTTCTCTTGTGGAGGATGCTTCCTCTGTGTGTCTCCAGCAAACCAATCACCTCTACCCACTGGTTACAGCTCTGCTGGAGGTGCAAGACAAACCTCAAGCTCACCTTTCCACTGCTGCCTCCCTATGTCCTCCCTCCAACCCACCCTCCTCCAACCCTCGCGTGCTCCCTGCAGCCTCACTGATGGATGCTGCTACCTCCATGGGGCCATTTCTGCTTCAAAGAGTTTTAAACTTGTGGGTTTAAACTTTTTTGAATTGCACAGCCCCTGGGGGTTTCCAGTGAAGGCAAGATTTCTGCACGAGTAACTCAAGCTTACTGACAATCTTGTTTGTTTTAACTTTTCCATTGCTCTTTCAGACTTGCAAGGAATAGTGAAGGGGCTAATAGGAAGCCACAGCTAGGGAGTGAAAAACATAAATGTGAAAGATCAGGATTTGCTTGTGTGAATAAACACAAAAGTAGCTTCTGCTGCTCCCTTAGCCATCCATTTCACACACACAAATCCAGTGCTGCTTGCCACCATAATCGACACAAGCTCTTTCTGTTTAGTCCATGTCTTTTTCTGACTCAAACCAAAAATAACAATGTGGGCATTTATACAGTCTCAAAATACAGTAAACTAGATTTACTGTCTTGGAGCTAAATGTTCAAGTACAGCTGTAAATTCTACCTCTATTTTGAAACTACATATCTTGAAATCTCTGACACCCACCTTATGCTTTGGATCCAGCTAAGGGCTGCAAGTCATTTATAACAGAACAAAAATTAATTTTACTTTACTTGTTGGATATAATACGTAGTCTAAACATGACAGTTTGATTACCTCCCCACAGACATTTCAGGATGACACCTGGTCTGTAGAAAATTAACCAAACCCTGTGACCTTCCTAATTATTCTGACTTATTTCAGTTTCAATAAAAGAAGTGCAACACTGATGCTGGGATGGACATAGGGTCCCCACAAAGAAGAATCTAGACTGCTACAACTACAGGAATGAACAAAAGGGAAAAGCACAACTGAAAGCTGATGCGCTTTTTTCTTTAAGTACAGAATTTTGCAACCTCATAGAGTTTTTGTTTCTGAAAGCTGTGCAAACATCTACCATACCACACTTTCTTTCTCCATTTCCAATACCGCAAGAAGAACTAGGATTTGATGAGCTTAAGAAAAAGCCAACGATATAAATAACAATGCATTCCTCATTACAGTCTTGGTTTTGCCACTGGGTTTACTATCGTTTCCATGGGAAAACCACACACAAATTGTAGGTATTCTGCAAGCTACAAATACAGAGTAACTTTTTTTTGTATGGGAGCAAATCAAAATCTTGGCAGTAAACACACAAGATTACACACCAGGGTTGTACAAAAAATCACACCTTACGTTTTTGTGTTAAACATAACAAGTAGCTTATGTTCTGTTATAAGAACATGTGTAATATAACAAATGTGACTCAGGGAAAATTAGC
Source organism: Anser brachyrhynchus (assembly GCF_964034855.1). Lineage (NCBI taxonomy): Eukaryota > Metazoa > Chordata > Aves > Anseriformes > Anatidae > Anser > Anser brachyrhynchus. The sequence continues at coordinate 22,351,373 of NC_137697.1, forward strand.
ACACAAATAAGGACTGCTGAAATTAAACAAGGAAAAGGAAAGCTAAACTTTAAGACCAGAAAACGAGAAAACCCTGACTATTTTCAGTGTCTTTTTAGCTCACTGATTTTATGTCATGAGCTAGAACTATGATTGAGACATGCAGTCTCAATCCAAAATTATAGGTGAGCACCTGCACTGCTATTTAAAACCTCAGGTTTTCAACTCCTAACCTTCTTAGTTTACTTAAATTTAAGCATGTCCTGAAGGTATCACAGCAGTGCTCCAGATACCTTACAGCAAAATAAGACCCAGTGCACCATAAATTCCTCCACAGCAAAAGTCCATAATCTGTACTTTCTTGCTGTTTATAATACACTGGGGTTGGTACTGTGAGAAACTAAGTTGTGTTTTTGCAGTAGAGAACTAATTTTCTGTATTCCAAGGTAGTTGGGTAGTCATAACAAGGAGAAATGCTAAGTAGATAAGTGGACAGTAGAAGGCCTCACTGTTCCAAAATAAGGTAGAAGCTTGAGAAAAACAGGATGAGCAGTGTGAGAACAGTAAAACAAAGATCACAGGTTCTCAAAACATAAGAAAGGGGAAAAAAATGAAAAGGGAGAAATTAAAGGGTTGAAAAAAAAGAAAAAATGTACATATATGGTATAGAGGAGCGTTGAGTAGCTTGTGAACCTGTAGTACTCAGGCAATGAGGAAACAGGGGAGGTGATCAGGTGTCGGGTAATAGGGAATAAAAGGTTATGATTTGCTTACTAAAATGTGCTCCTAATTGGCAAGACACCTGCCATTGCAATCGCGAATAAAATAGCTTCACAGAAGATCCTGTCTGAAGAAAATTGAGATTTTTCTCACAATACCTGATAAAGGCTCGCAGGCATTACACTGGTACAAAGAAAGATGGAACTAAATTAAATATTGCAAACTACCAACATGAATACAGTGGCAACGTAATCGAAGAGACAGAGATTTCAGGAGGAGATATACACCAGGAAGTCCACCACTAACCAAAAACAACTTGCAGTGTAAAGGAAGCTTTGATAAAGTTCTCAACATCTCTCACTCTCCAGCTTCATATACACGGTGAGCTGCATTTACACACAGTGGAAGCCCACAGCAGTAAACCTTCATTACACTAGACATGGGTGAAACAGGCAGCTTCAACTAGAAGGCTATTCAAAAAAAAAAAACAACCCAGACTGAAGAGCCCACAGCAAGAAATGAGTGAAGACAACCTATGAGTGCCCCAGGCTGGGCTGGCACCCACCTTGTAGAGCAGTGGCCTGTTCCAGAGGTACTTTCTGAAGAGCCCCACGTCTGACTCCAGCAAGTGCTCTGCCGTGTGGTCCAAAGTCAGCGTCAGGGCCGCCGCCGAGCGAACAAAGCGCACGCAGGCACCCTCGCCGATCTCCGCTGTGGAAATGTCAGGCGAGCGGCTGCCCTGGGAACTGGCAAAAACACGCTCCTTGAGCCAGGGGAGATGCTCTGCGCGCAGGTAGGGTGAAAATACAATCGCAGCGCCATTCCCGCTCCCCTGTAGTACAGCCCGCCAGCATCCCAGAACGCTCGCTGCAAAATCCTGAGGCAAAATAGCCTGAAACATCCACTGAAAACACAGCTGGGCAAACAAATACTTACCAAGGACTCCTTTCAGGACTAGGAATCTTCTAGCGATTGGCATGGAAAAAACAAAGACTGCTCTAGAAGTGGTGGTTAGTCACTAATAAAACAAGCCAGTGAGAGCAAGCTGTGACAATACCTATTTCTCCTAATTGCTGTCAATTAGCAGTAGTACCTTTTCCTGTTACTGTTGCCATATATAGCAGTAGGACATGACTGGCAGCTAGCAGATTTGTTATCCCATCACAGAGAGAAAAACAGAAAGTGTCTCAAGGGAATACAGCATTGTTTGGACATTACAAACAATTCATAACGTACTGTACTGCTGTTTTACGTATTTTTTTCAGACAAACTGAAATGCGCATAATTCTCACATCAACTATACGCTGCACTGAACTGGGACTGAAAGAGCCCCACTCAAAAAAAAATAGAAAAAGTAAAGTATTCAAATTCTGGCGTATTTCCCCATATTTGCAAAGAAAACCAACAGTAAGAAGGGCTCCTGGCACTGAGCATTTGGCACTGAGAGACACACACATCAGGCAGAACCGCAGGTCAGTGCAGGGGAAGCTCCTGACAGCTGAGGCGTGCCAGAAAGCACTTGTCCTTGAAGTCATCTGTCGGTCTGGAGGAAGTCTGGCGAAAACACAGTCATCACTGGAGCGCTGGGTGTGCTACCCTCTCCCTTAATTACAACCTGAGACTTTACAAAGGCCACAAAGTTGCCCAAAGCCTTTGTGAAAGTCACGTCTCTGCACCTGTGTGCCCCCCCATATGCATTTTAAGGGATGCCTTTACTTGTTAGCAGCTGGTGTGGGCCCAGCTAACCCAAAGCCTTTTCAGCTTCTCATGCTGCCCTGCCAGCGAGGAGGCTGGGGGTGCACAAGGAGCTGGGAGGGAACACAGCCAGGACAGCTGGCCCAAGGGGGCCAGACGGGTGTCCCATACCACACGGTGTCATGCTGGACAATAGGAACGGGGGAGTTGGCCTGGGAGTCTGTCACTGCTCGGGGTCTGGCTGGGCATCAGTCAGCAGGTGGTGAGTTGACTGCATTGCACATCACTTGTTTTATACATATATTTAATTATTATTATTATTATGTTCCCTTCCTTTTCTGTCCTATTAAACTATCTTTACCTCAGACCAAGTGTTTTACCTTTTTTTTTCTGATTCTCTCCCCCATTCCACTGCAGGGAAATGAGTGAATGGCTGCGTGTTGCTGTGCTGCCTGCCAGGTTAAACCACAACAAACTCCTGTCAGACAAGTGTGTTTTCTAACAAGTCCAGGAAAAGGATTATTTGTTATTTAATAATTTCTTTTTACCTCTCTCATGAATCCAAAATTATGAAATGCTAGAATACAAACTCTAAGGCTACAAATTAACGTTTTATGCTATTTACACGACAGCTGTAAATCACGACAGTAGCTTAAAATCACGCAAGTGCATATGTTGATACTAACACTGTTAATGGATTTGCAAATGTGATGAAGGATACACATCATAATCTTGCTTTACTTGTAAACAAAAGTTTGCCACTTGAAGTGGTAATAAAGACAAGAAGTAACAGAAACCAACACAAGACAGAATCATAGGCAAGTCTTTTGAGAAAAAATTACTTCCCACGTTCCTTAACAGATGAAGAGTTTTTCAGGAGAAACAACAAACCATTATACTCACTTTGTGAAGACCTCAACAAGTTTGGAGTGCCCATTTTGTAAAGCCAAGTCTAATGGTGTTGCTCCATCCTCATTAGGTAATGCTAATGCCAATGACCCTCCAGGCTGCGCTGCTAAGAACTGGGAGAGTTTAACCAAGCCTAATTTCATCACAAGATGGAGAAGAGTTTCTTTCTGTGTAGGCTCTGAAAAACACACACACAAAAAAAATAAATAAATAAAATCATAACTTAAAATCATAACTACCAAAACTGGTATTTTGTTGGCTAGGAAGCATCAAAAGAAACTTTTTTACTCTGAAGAAATAGCTCAGCTCAGGTTCAGACCCATTCAAGTATTCAGGCAGAATCCATCTTTCACTGAAATCGATAGAGTTCAGCGCTTAATTGCATCTGTGGAGCTAAACCAGGACATACAAATACTATCTAAGTCCAGGAGGTAAAGAAAACACTTTGAATTACATAATTTCAGTGCTTCTCTCTTTCTTCATGTATAGTATAGCATTCAGCACAAGGGATGTCCCAATATATACTACAGAAGATAGCTGAGGCAATATTCCAGCTGCTGTGCACAGCCTCAGCAACACAAAACATGGCAGCATGGCTAAGTATTTATTTTATTTTATTGTAATTAAAGTGTGTGATTTTTTGGGGAAGCCTGCTTAACAGCATGCTAAGACATCCATAGTGGTGCAGTGAGGCATAAGCTATCACACCTGTGGGTAAAGCAGGCACAATAGTTCTTGTGTCTCTTTTTGGAAAGGTGGCCTCACCCACCAATTTCTCCTCTTTGCTTTTTAACACATAATCACCAAGTTCAACAGAGGCTGAAGCTTAAAATAAAGCAATAGACAACATGGACTAAATCATGTGATGCTGATTGTCCTTCACTTCAGCCATTTGCTTGACTTACTCCAAGCAAGATTTATCGTCTACATACATTTTCAAACACAAAGCCTCTAGTTTAAGGGCAATAAATGAATATTAGCTCAAGTGCTACTAAACATATTCCTTACATTGATATTTTGGTATGAAGCTAAATATTAGAGTGTTTTCACAAGCACCAAGTATACCAGTAGTTAATGTACTGCTCTCAGAACAACTGGCTGAAATCTATTAAGATTCCAGTGATTTATGATACTCTAATGACATTTATCAGTCCAATTCCATTGATTTTTTTTCTACCCTATTACTCAAACAGTTCAGAATATATTATTAAAAATAACATTGTTCAGTGACAAAGGAATGTTGAAGCTCCTAAAGCACAGGTATATTTTTAAAAAAATCCTTCCTCAACCTTCCCTCCTACCTGTTGGCTACCCAATACATGATCTGGTACATTAACTTGCCCATGCAATATTTATTTTCTCCCAGGTTCTGGTCAGTAATGTTGTTCCTTGGTCTCCCCATTTCAGACTTCAGGCATAGCTGTGTCCATCTGTACACATGATCTGCTGCAGCATCTCAGGCCACAGAGCAAAGTAACAATCTATACGTTTTTTCTCAAAGGTCTGCAAAATATTTAAAATTTCAGTCTATGGAGACAATGATTATTGCTGCAGTTTTATTGCCAACATTAATCATTAACAGAATGATTTAGAGTATTTACATATGTTTTAAGTGAGATGGCATATATATTTCAAAGTTTTCAAGCACATGCTACCTTTCAGTCTAAGCACTGAATCCAACTCAAGCATTTCCAGAATCTCTTTGATAAACAGGGATATATCATAATATATTCACTTGTCTGTAGATAAGCCAACACTCAATATTTTGCTGACTTGGGGCCCCAGCTATAGGTAATACTTATGATTGGGCTGAAACTGATGGTAGTTGTGAGATGCAATAATTACACTTTTTGTTATGAAAAATACACCAAGGAACTTTTCCATATATCAAATCTAGCACTTTTTCCTAAAATCAATATATTTTTCATCTTGCACAGAAAACAAATCACAGCAGAAAAATATGTTTAGGCTTTTTTTTTTTTTTTTTTTTTACATCAGCTGTGCAAAATACAAACAGCAGCATTTAAAATACATAGCATAACCATAAAACAAGATCTGTTTCTTATCTAGGGACCATCAATACACCCATTTTTTGCAAGGAGACACCTAGCCTAGCTCCAGTGCCATCTGCAAGCCCACACATGCTAGCCCAGGCTTTCAAAGCCTCTGACCTCTTTTCAGTCCACCTAGTCTGAAACACACCGCATAAATGGCTATGTTTCTGGAAGGGAAACTAAGGGATGTGTCAGAAGAAAGAAAAAGTGGGGGGAAAAAGGTTTCTCAGAAGAGCATCAGTGAAGAACTTGGCTCCTTTTGCTTATCTTCCACACAGACAAGCTCAAGAATGACCAGGAGGAGGTAGCATTAGAAACTCCCTTCTCTCTCCTTTCTGCTCTTGGGGATAATGTTCCCTGCTCCATCTTAGCACTGCTGTGTAGCTAAGGCCAGGGCCAGTGTCCCCTCTGCAGCCTGTCCCAGGTGTAGCAAGGGATGGCTGCTGCACATGGCCCCTGCCTGCGTGGGGCTGTGCATGTAATGCACACAGAGCTGTGTTCATGTATGGGTGCCAGCATATCTAGCAATAGCCAGCCGATGCTGGCTGAGAATTCACAGCAAGCTTTAGGACACGTATGCCTAAAAATGAATCACCTGGTCCTGCAGGGTCTGGATGACTCACAAAGACAAGTGAAGGTGAGAGCCTCAGAGAGAAGCTTCACAGAAACCCACGCAGTGAGCAAGTGTCTAGCTAAAGTCAGCCCACAGGCAATACAGAGCATTAGAATCTCAGTCCAAATCCCAGCTTCAAACAGTGAAACAAAGGATGATGTGCCACTTCAGAAATGGAAGACCTCCATTCTACTTCCTCCTCGGCCAGATGGGACGTGGACCCACATCTTCACACTTCTTCAGGTCCCCCCCTTCAGATGGGTGCACAGCCTGTCTGCTCCATTAATGAGTAATTGAAAGTGGCTCACCAACTATGCAGAAGAAAATTCAAGGGACGCAGGGCAGAAGGAGACCACAAAAGCAGCAGCCTGACTCTACTGCAACAGAGCACAGCTGGGAACCAGACACCAGCGTTTCCATGTCTGGCATGCTTATATATACACGAAAGACTTCGAGTTTCCTGGAGATGCCCAGGAAATTTTGTGGTATAAAACACAGTCCCAAGGACATATTATGCGTTTCCAGACTAAAATGTTCACTAAAGCATGGGCTTTCAGAATTACTCCTTGCTCGTGAGCTCTTAAATTCCGCTGAAGTCCCACTTTAGACATCAAATTAGGACACTTTGGATGATTATAATTTGGCCATTTTTTTTCTATATAAGCAACCAGTGCATAAGCCCATCTAATTAAAACACATGCAAATGTTTTAACCAGTATTAAGTACACTAAGCATCTGATTATATATTAACCACACCCCAACCCTCAGATTAAAGACAGAAATAAAAGGGCAAACTCTACTCTGAACTCCACTGCCTGATTAAAACTTTGGCCTTGGGTCACTGGGTTTCAATGTATATTGTAACACTGTAATTAATAAAACAAACAAACAAACAAACAAGCACACACACACACAAACCAGAGATAAACTTACACTGGGCAAAATAAGATTAGGACTTTTCTGCTCAGCAAAAAAGGGAGCCCTTAGGAAGACTCCCATAACCAGCAGTAGCCTACTCTAAGTTCTGACACTGCAGCAAATAAAGTTACACTTCCGGAGGCCAAATCTTAAAAACAGTGTAGTGTGAATAAGTCTGCCACAGAAGAACCTAGTTTTAAAATTAACTTAAATAACACTTATTAATCTCTGTGGTCTTAAAACATGACTTACAATAATATCTTCTGTTATCTCACCACAAATATTCTGGTAACTAATTTTTATATGTCCAACCTAACGACCTTCATCTAACACTAGCCTCAGTTTGCTCATGGCTACCTTAAAAGCATGTTGTAGCAGAGCCAGCCTGGCAGTTCAACCAACTGTTTTCACAAGCACTTAGTTAAAAGCAGTACTTAGATCCCTCTGCAATGTTCAACTCCACAGAGTCTTTGCTGGGCTACCCTCCTACTACTCCCATCTGGCTTGCCTAGGAGCAGGCAAAACCTGATGGTGATTACTAACAGCTTCAGGATACTAAAATCTGAAATATAAAGCTTAAGGTCTGCAAGATAAATAGAAAGGTAAATGAGTTCTTTCAATACAAGGAAAATATTTTTCACCACAAGGATGGTCAAACATTGGGACAGGCTGCCCAGAGGGGTTACAGACTCTCTGTCCTTTGGAGGTACTCAGAACTTCACCCTGAGCAACCTGATCCAACTGATGCTAGCCATGAGCAGGGGGCAGGAACAGACCACCTCCAGCAATCCTGTCCATCCAAATTCTGCATTCTGCTATGGTTCTATTTATGATTAGCAATACTAAAGGGGAAAAAAAAAAAAAAAAAAAAAGACTTGATGTCCAGTAATAGGTTTTTATTTTAACTAGATCTGCCTGAAAAAAAAAAAAAAAGTAAAGTCCTGATTTTTTTTTTAGCAACTTTTTTCATAAGGATAGCTTCCAGTTTCAATTCTTCTCTTTTACTCCTCCTCTTCTGGCTCAATGTGCCTCAACGGCACGGAACAAATGGCATTTTCCCACATTTTTTCATTTTCATTTACTCTTCCCTTGAGGAAGATTTTTAATGTGGCAAAATGGCAAAACAAACAGAACAATAAATAAAAATACCACATCAAGAAACAAAAATAAAGATGTGGTGAAAAAAAAACAAGTGGCATAATTCAGTGAACTTCATTCAGAGGCCAAAAAATTGAAGAAAAGCAGGAAAGAATGAAAACATAAGATTTCTTCAACAAATTCATATTTAAATGGTATAAAATACCATTTTCCATCAAGACACACAAAAAACAATTACTAACATTTGAAAGATGAAATCCTGGCTGATTCATACAAGGTTAGATACCACAAAGCAGGTGGTGCTGTAAAGGATATGCACTATCAGGACGTTGTTTTGCATTGCATCCCGGTTCTCCAGCCAAAACACCCTGTTTGAGTTACACTGAGTTGAGCCAAACACAATCTGTTTTAAACATTAAATAAATCCCTTTGTTCTTCCTTGCACCTGAATCTCTTCCTATGTCCAAAACAATAAACTAAAAACAAATATTTCTCTCTGACAGAAATGACTAAGCCCTTTCTGGGCTATGAATCTCATTCATTTCCTGGAAGGAGACTGAAAACTCAAGACTTGTGGCTTGAAAAGCAGAGGGAGACATCAAAACAGTCTGACAAATTCCAGTTTTTCCTGGCTTCATTCTTTTATGTATTACTCTTATTTTTTTTTTTAATTTTCCCCTAGGTACGAGTTTATAAAGAGGTCTTCTGTGCACCCCACTACTGGAGAAACATACATATGTGCTGAACTCACACGGCAAACGGTTTTGTGAACAGACAGCAGTGAGGCATGTTGTGACACCTAACCCCTTTCCACTTACTAACTGGTACATCCCCTTTTTCTTTACTCTCCCTACTCCTCACATCATCATCTCTCCTTCTGTACGGTACCTTTATTGAGTAAACTGCTGGATTTGGTGACCTGTGTAGATCCCTTCCAGCTGTAACTATTCCAATCTATTCTGATACCTTTCAACCTACTTCAGGCAGAGCTGGCCCAGGCCCAGGAGGTGGGTTACAACAGTCAGGCACATCTTCTGCTCTTGGTTTGGCCAAACCCAACCAGCAGCCACCAGCCTGACACTGAGGCATGTTTGAGTGCATGCAGTGTAGCAGGACCATGATTAGCACCAAGCAGAAACAGTAACAGGATTTACAGTGAAAGGGAGCAGGGGAGGGAAATGAAAATGTCAAAAATGCAACAGAAAACAGAACAGTGTTCCCCAAAAGCAGCCTATAAAACAGAAAAGTTGGATACTTCAAGTCATTCTGTGAGAAACTAAGTTGTGTTTTTGCAGTAGAGAACTAATTTTCTGTATTCCAAGGTAGTTGGGTAGTCATAACAAGGAGAAATGCTAAGTAGATAAGTGGACAGTAGAAGGCCTCACTGTTCCAAAATAAGGTAGAAGCTTGAGAAAAACAGGATGAGCAGTGTGAGAACAGTAAAACAAAGATCACAGGTTCTCAAAACATAAGAAAGGGGGAAAAAAAAAAAAAAGGAAAAAGGAGAAATTAAAGGGTTGAAGAAAAAAAATGTACATATATGGTACAGAGGAGCGTTGAGTAGCTTGTGAACCTGTAGTACTCAGGCAATGAGGAAACAGGGGAGGTGATCAAGTGTCGGGTAATAGGGAATAAAAGGTTATGATTTGTTTACTATAATGCGCTCCTAATTGGCAAGACGCCCGCCATTGCAATCGTGAATAAAATAGCTTCACAGAAGATCCTGTCTGAAGAAAATTATTGAGATTTTTCTCACAATTCCACAAGACCTATTCTTAGAAAATAATTACAGAGCATTTATGAAATAAAATGAAAATTCTCTTTGTTCCTGAAAGAGAATTAAACAAGTATAGACACTGTTCCCTTCCCTATGAGCCACAGCTAATTTTCATAATTCAGAGTGTAATTTTATTGCTTCTACTAATAGCCTCAAACCTAAAAGAGCACCCTTCCTCGAGCAAATAACTGTAGTAGTGACAAAGCTGGCAGCAAACGCTCTTGTTTCACTACCAGCACAGTTATGTCACCCAGACAACCTGACCTCAGCCTCCCAGCAATGCCCTTAAAGCAAACTGAGACACCCTCAGCCGCCTGTGTGTAATGCAGATGCCTTGCAGAGTCCACACTCCTGCACTCCCGCACCCATTCTGACAGTCAGGGGACAAAAGCCTGAGCACGCCAAGGATGTAAGAGTTGCAGAGAGGATGCTGTATCCATGCCTAATGGCCTTTGGGGGCTGCCAGCCCTGAAAAACTGCCCTAAGCTGACCCTACTAAAGGAAGCAAGGAGATATTCTCTGAAGGTTATTGTGGAACATTTCTCATCCAAATGAATCCATCTTTTCATCTTTTTTTTTTTTTTCTGAACATAAAAACTGTGAGAGGATTCTCCTTTTCTGACCAACCTTAACAAGTTACTTGGGCTAATATTTATTACAGATTAGCTTCCTAAATTGAGCAATCCAATCTTCAGAATGAAAATGTCCATTACGAAAGTACAATCAGCAAATAAGCAGCTTCTCCATCCCTGCCCCTCTTTCCCCTTTCCTCAAACCCACCAAGGAGTAAGTGTCCAAGCACAGCACCTCCGCTGGGTCCTCAGTTTCCCCTGGCAGCAAACTGGCTGTGGGCCAGGTGATCAGACTGTCTGACTCTCTTTTGTGAGCAGGCATTTTCTGACATAGCTGTCTAACAGGCACTTATTACAAGTGAGGATTACCAGAAGGTTCGTGCTTTCTTGTTTCCTTTGTTGAACTTTAAATAATGTGGATAACAAGTTCTGACCTGTGCAACTGCACTAAATTCCTGAATTATTTGCAATGCTCCCTAGACAATCCAGTCTCTCTCTTTATCCAGTACTTTTTATGTCTTATAAAGGGAATACAAACACTTTTTCCAAATACCGTAGCTCCTATGAATAAATTATTCTTCCATCTTTCCATCAACCCGTACGTCTCTAAATCCTCATAAAAATGAAAGAGGTCCAAAAACACCAGATGGTGCAACAATTTTCTCAAGCCATGTGTCACTCAAAAGTAATTTTTTTCTAATAAAAATAGCCCAACAGGTCTGAAAACTGACAGAATCAGCAGCAATTTAGTCTCACAGGCATGAGATCCTAACTAGTGATGAATGATACCACCCAAAATCTTTCATAATACTGATACTAAAATGAACATCCTGACACTGTCACGTGTCAAGACACTAAACAGACCTTCACGACAAGGAATTTCAGGGACATCAGGGAGGGAAAGAGGGTCTCCCTCTCTTTTTAGCTCCTTATAAATCCCATATTTCTCACCCAATTTGATCTTTTTGAGGGGGTGTCAGGGAAGAAGCATGGTGCTGGGGCAACCTTTCATTAATTCATGGTGGAACATGATGAACCTTCTTCTCCTCTTCCTCTCACCTGTCCAAGGCCCTCCTTCCCCAGACCATTCCCTTATCCCTCCCTCTCCTTCCCCTGCATGCACAGGCCTCCCTCTGCCACATGCAACCCATGGCTTTGCTCAGCCTCTTGGCACTGGAACAAAAATACTGGTACGGGGACAAGAAGTGGGTTAGAATATGAGTCAGTGCTTCTCAGGCTCAGGTGAAAGAGAATATGGCTGTGAGACAAAACAAAAAAAAATATGCTTTCTGAAAAGAAAGAGAAAGGATACAGGAGATGAAGAAGAATTATACAAATTGATTAGAAGAGACTAAAACAGATGGGCCTCATGGACAGAAAACAAAGGGGAAAAAAAATAAAAGACCTATGTAGAGACTTTTAAAGTAAAATGCTGAATACTCAGTTACTTTGGGTAAGCTGCTCTCCTGTCAAGTTGACTATATATACTCTGAGATGACAGCCTTCCTTATTTCTGTATGTGTGCACATGGCCATAACCAGTTATTTGAGCCAGCAAGGCCATTCTTGCAAGCGATGCATTTAACAGACTCCACAGACTTCTGTCCCAAAAGGCCCAGAGTCAGGACTTCTCTAAGTATGGAAGGCTCTCCACCACCTACCTGCATTAACAGAGGCACAGCAAACTCCGCTCAAAGACCAGGATCCATCTTGTCCTGGTTCAGCCTCAGTTTTCTTTGCTGTATCAACACATCCTTACCATAGCACTGGCAGCAACACATTTATTGTGCTGCACAAAATCTGACAGAAGGAAGAACTACGCTACATCAGGAGTGGAGGGAAAGACAGAGGGAATGACATACCACCCTTGGGCTGAAGGAAAAACTGCCCAGAAACCTTTTGGGAGCCCTCAGTCAACAAGAGTTACCAGCCTTTGCCTTCTTGCCCAACAGGGACACCCCTTACAAGGACTTTGTCACGCTGGGAGAGGAGGGAGCCAACCACCCAGATGTAACACAAGCACTGCCTGGAAAGCAGGGGGAAGATCCCCATTTAAAGCAATGCCTGAGGTATGAATGCAGATGTGACCTGCACACATCAATGGAGAGTACTGCATCTGGGTCAGGGCAATCCCAGACATGAGCACAGACGTGGAGAAGAACTCATTGAGAGCAGCCCTGCAGAGAAGGACTTGGGGGTTCTGGTGGACAAAAGGCTTAGCATAAGCCAGCAGTGCGCAACTGCAGCCCAGAAGGGCAGCATGTGGAGGGAGGTGATTGTCCCCCTCTGCTCTGCCCTTGTGAGGCCCCGCCTGGAGTGCCGCATCCAGGTCTGGGGCCCCCAGCACAAGAAGGATGTGGGTGTGTTACAGTTGGTCCAGAGGACGGCCATGAAGTTGGTCAGAGGGCTGGAGCACCTCTCCTATGACTAAGAGAGCTGGGGCTGTTCAGCCTAAAGAAGAGCATGCTCCAGGGTGACCTTACTGCAGCTTTTCAGTACTTAAAGGGGGCTTATAAAAAAGGGAAAGCAACTTTTTGCTCTGGCAGATAAATGACAGAACAAGGGGAATGGTTTTAAACTAAAAGAGGGGAGATTAGATTAGATGTTAGGAGGAAATTCTTGTGTGGGTGGGAAGGCACTGGCACAGGCTGCCCAGAGAAGCTGTGGATGTCCCATCCCTGTAAGTGTTCGAGGCCAAGCAGGATGGGGCTTTGGGCAACCTGGTCTGTGGGAGGTGTCCCTGCCCATGGCAAGGGGGTTGGGACTGGGTGGTCCTTAAGGTCCCTTCCAACCCAAGCTGTTCTACGATTCTATGATTCCTGGTTAGACACACTCCCCACAACAGGCATGAACGACCACTGAGTCTGAGCAATGTAATGTATAAATGCTGCAGTACACCTCAAAATTAACAGCTAGCAAACCTAAAAATTCATGAATTTTGCGATTTGGGTAGCAGCTGCCCTGGCAGAGCTCTGCCTGGTACTGGCTGTGCTGGTCTCTGGTCCCCCAGACTCACAACACACACAGCAGAAACTCCCCCATGTTTCAGGCAAACAGGTAGGCATCTAGATTTGGCCAAGCATCTCTCATTAGCTCTGGTGTCCTGCTGTTACTTCTGGGCTGGGCTTCAGCTGGTTTTGATAAAAAGCTTAGCAAAATCTGTGAAAAAACTACAGTTGATTTCTTCAGGCTTTGAATCAAGGTCTTCACTGCTACAAAACAGTCATTCCAGAAGTTGAGCAATGTGAACAAATATTTACTACACATGAAAATGAAACAAGTAAATCCAATGTCTAGCCAATATTTGAATGAGCCTTGGTATTTGTTTTTACATCTCTTGAAAGAGCTATTTACAGCAGACAGACAAAAACTATCCTTCTCCTGAGGAAGGCAGTAGCAGATTTCAAGCTGACTGTCATTAAGAATTAGAAAGATTTAAGACAGGGAAAAACCCTCACCCAGAGAAATGGGCTAAGCGTTGTGTTTTCAGTTCCCAAAAGCTTGCATGAATCTCTCCTTCAGTTTGGCTCATATGGAAACTGCCTGTCCTCCAAATTTTAGCAATTTAAAGTACTAAGAGGAAAACAGCCAAAAGTACCAAATTTTCAATGAAAAACATGTGAAGCCATCAAGTTTAACACTGTTTCCAACCTCAGCTATAAATCAGCTCGGTCTGCAAAAAAAATTACACCCTTCAGCAAAACGTAACTACAGCTTTGTGTTTGCAATGAAACATGAAACCAGGCAAATTTCACCTGATTTTGTTACAAAATTTTTCAATAGCATACCCTAATGTAAGGTTTCATGTATATTTTCATTCCACTTTCTATTAAAAAAAAAAAAAACACTCAAAACTTGGTTAATGATACTCTCCCCTAAGAATAATCATAGTTGCAAGTAAAGCATAAATACTGACAGAACTATGATAAACAGTATGCTTACTCTACATATCCAAATGCCTACAGTAACACATTATTCTGTTTTATGACTGTATACTTTGTCTCCTTTTTGTCTGCACAATTAAAACATTTCACTTGGTTGGAATCACGGTAGAGATACTCTACTACTACAATTACTACTACAATTCTTTTTAAGAGACAGCCCTTTAATCTTGTAAAAGCAGAGTCTTTTTATAAAAGCTATTTTAACAGTGAGTCAAAGTACAAAAATCTTACGGAGAGGCTGAGTAACAATAGCCACAATTATTCTTTTTAAAACTTCTGGGCACACACCAAATCTCTGAGTTCCCCTCTCATACTTAAACAATTTTTCATCATAATCACAAAATAAAGCAGAAGGATTGGAAACCTTCAATAAAATGCTGAGAGACTCTACTCTGACCTATGCAGGAAGTCACCACTAGAAGCCTTCCAACCTGAAATAAAATCTTACCACCTTTCGCGTAGCTTCCAAGGATGCTCCACGTTGACGGCAATTCTTCATGAGCAATGGCCATTGTCAAATCATTATCCAGCGACTGCAGATCTTTTATTGTTAGCCCAAACTTATCTAGTAAAACCTTGTGACTAGTGGCACTGAGGCATTCTGTTTGATTGACCAGAAAACGAGACAGTTTGCAAGACAAGTTCTCCCTGTAGGTGACAGGACAGCTGCCGAGGATCACAGGTGAGTATCCCCTTGTGTACATTAACACGGAAACAGAAACTTCTTCCTGGCATCCATGGCCTAAAATCATAATGTAAATTAATCATTAAAATTATATATGTTCAGAAAATTAATTACTTTTTCCTCTTTTCTCATCCTGTAAGAGCTGTGACTACTCATCCAGAATTACTTTCTTTTTCCCTCTAGTTAAACCTACTTTTTGTCAGGCACCCACCAAGCATTTCTGCTGATGAACTTGGATTTGACTAGACTCTGAACTGCCAGTCCTCCAGTTATACTGAGATAGTGCATTTTTAAAGCAGTCTTTCTATATGAAGGTTCTTCAACTACAAGAGAAAGAAGAGGTAACCATCTCAGTACTAAACACCACAAATCGAAAACATGAAGGCACCTGGATAAGAATTGCAAGAGACACCCATGAAAAGAATGTCACAGTAGCATGCAACATGAACTCTGAGGAATACATTTATTTATTAACACACATTTTTTTTATCTACCCAGCATCTTCATGCAGGCCAAAACCTAGATGCTTTTAACAAATGCACATTTCATACTTTTGGCAGGCTTGATTCAGTGCTGTATCAACTGTCTAATTTACAACCATGACTGTCAAAGTCCAAGGGAGTTTGACACTTAAAAACCCACCCCACCTTTCCTCTTTCTTTGCCATCTAGGTGAGGATAGGTATCACACATCCATAAGGTGTGCGCCCTGTACTCACACCTCTTGCTGGAGAGCTGCCATGACGTACTATGGGTGCAAATCTAAATTTCCTAAAATAGCCTCCCAAAAACTACAAGTATATATGCAGTCTAATATCTGCAGAAGCAAGCATGTGCTTACCACGTCTGCAGTTGTTTTTGAAGTGCTCTGCATTCCCTTATGTTTAATTTGGCCACTATGAACCAACAGTAACTACACCAGAGCTATGTTTTAACTTCGCCTCTTATTTTCATCTGCTAATGGCCCCTGTTGAGATCAGACAGAGGATTAAGCATTGCCTGTAGCCTCCTGTTTTTATCCTAGCTGAGAAGTAATCATTTAGTAGTGTCATTTCAGGCATCTCAGAAAAATAACCTTGCTACCCTGGGATAAGTCTAGCACTGCGTTTTCTCCCATTGTATTTGATGACAATCTTTTAGCATTTACAGACTAAAGCAGCCACCATGTAACAGCAGCAACCTTTCCCTTGTTATACATGTTGGTTACTCTCAGATTCTAAATGTCCTTTAGAAAACAAGAACAAATAACAAGCGGAACCTACTGCCTAGGTACATCATGTTTATAGCCACCTACTCCACAAATGAAAAGGTCACAAAGCACACGATAATGACAACAGTCAGGGTTTATATTACACCAGCAAGAGGGACAACGCCAAGGCCAAGAGAGACAACGCCAGCTGTAAGGGAGCTCAAATCCCCTCTACTTGCAGCAAGGCACCCCCAGATGGTTTTCCCCATGGCTCAAGCAGAGCCCCAAGCAACCCAAGCCACCACCACCTGGGCCCTGCATGCCGGGCTGACTGCTGCCTCCAGGGAAAGCCCAGACAAAAACATGAGTTTTGCAGATGTTGATAATTCCCAGAGGCAAAACATAGGCTGGAACTGCTGAATAGAATTAAGTCAGACTAAAATCGATGACATGCCTGAAGATGCATTTTCCTACACATCCTACTATGTGTACACCCAGGAAAGCCCTGCCTGTAGCATTGTCTGTGTCTGACACCATGCAGGTACAGATGGCTATGGAGGGCAGCATCACTTATGGCCAGTTAAACTCAGGCTGCATCCTAAAGATTGTCATTCAATGCCTACATTTCCTCCACTACAGAGCCATAAAATAAGGTTACCCAAATCACCCAGTTATGCCCAGCTTCGAAATGGAGCTGGGGTATAGCAAAAAGATCAGAAATATAAACACGAGTAACACTCACCTGGAACTAGGGACCGAAGAGCATTGTCACTTATCCGCTCAGCAAACATTATATGCCTCTTCATGGATCCGTCATAAACAAAGTAAAATTCGGCATCCTCTGGGAGGTAAATGCCTTTCTCAAATTTTGCATTTATAGTCACCTGTCCCTGAAAAATGAATATGTTTTCACAAACATCCAGTAGATTTCTCATTTTCAACAAACTCATGAACATATACTTCCAAAGCAAACTTTTTATAACCTTTCCAACTCTATTATACAGAGTCTGTGACCCAATGACAAATCTGAAGTTTTCTACTTCCCCTTTGAAAATAATGCTGTGTTTATGCCTATACAAGCAAAGGTGATTTAAAAATTCGTCTTTAAACAATGCCTTTTAGCATACTCCTTTCATCCTGACTTATGCAAATATATGGCTTTCAGTTAAAAATGCCTCAGAGCAAGCGAATCAATGAATCTGAGTATTTTGTTATTTACAAAGTATTCTTTGTGTTAAAAGAAAAAAATAAAAAATAATAAAAAAAAGTGATTGAAATATTTTAGACTTGGTTTACAAAACAAAAGCACTGTTGCAACTCTACAACTGAGTTTCAAAGAATACTAATTCCCAGATATCTACCCATGTGTGTTGTTTCTTGTTTTGCTTTGTTTTCTTATAGTAAACAGAAAGCAACCAGCCAAGAAAAGTCTGCCATACAATGGCTTCAAAAAAGAACAGGAAAGGGATCTGAGAAGCAGCAAACAATAACAAGTGTCTGACATGTTCAAGGGAGGAAATTTAGATGAAGTTGCATTTCCTCAAAGAGGAGGACAGCTTGCTCCAGCATGGTTCGTGGCTGCCACAGTTGCTCTAAATAAGACTGGATTTGCCCAAGCATTATCTGAATTGGTGTTTCAGGAAAATACACTGCAGAAGAATATCTCATCATTTCACACTTCCAAAAGATGCCTGTGCCCTCTCTACTCTAAACAGCTACTGTGACATCGGCTCCATGAGAAGTATGATAAAAGCCTGTACCAAAGCATAGCACGGTAGAATAGAAATTTCCACGGCTGAGAAACACAGTTGTGCTCCTTTTCATTATTTAACAAATGAGCCTCTTTGTGCAAACATGCTGGATAATTTGTGATCAAGTCAGAAAAAAGAATTGCTTGGGTGTTTCACCGTCCCCACAACCTCCAGTGACGGCAACACTGCAGGCCACTTCTCTCAGTCCACACGCAGTGAGACCCTTGCCAGCCCCCTGCAACATCACGTCTTTGACTATCTTCCCCAAGGACATCCTTCTTGTCACTCATAACAACGCAAATCCTGCGTTTGTTTTCCTCTTAAACACAAGCGCATCTATTGAGCTAGAGCTGAAGAGGCAGAATCTACTTTCAGACACACAACATCTTCCTTAAATAGGATTCTCTGGCAAGATTAGATGTAAACAACTTTAGGAGACTAGCACTCAGAGCAGACGTGTCTGTCATCCACAGAAATTGATGCTTATCTCTTTTTATTAGCCTGAAGTGTTACTGTAACTGCTATGTGCTTTCTCCTGCTTCTTTTTCACACTGTTATACACAGAACTGCTCTTCTTATTTCTATTATTATTTGTAACTTACATCTTTTTTCTTTTTAAACTATCATTATTTCATCTTTTTATGTTAGCTGTGAATAGGGCTTTTTATTGGTTGAGTAATGCTATGGATGGCTATTCTGGGGAGATAGGAACAGGGTAAGTCCCTGAAATATCTCAGATAGCTCCAAAGACTGCTCCAGTATGGGCTTTGCTGTCAGCAGCCTGGTGCAGAGGAGCACAGGTGAGTTTCTTCCACATGGGCCATCACTCACAAACCACCTCTAGACCCTCTGGACCCCTAAGGCTGAAGGACTACATAGGCAGCCAGCTTTCACTCTGCACAACTGCAAGAACAGGGGAGATATTTTGTGGCAGTACTTCTCATTCTATAAGAGGACTCTTAGGGGAAAAATAAAAAAAATAAAAATAAAAAAAAGCTTAAATTGTAACTGTTGTCTTACACTGCTCCTTAAAATAAAAAAAAAAAGGCAATTTAGACTCAGTAAAGATAGAGGAACAACTTAAGAAACACTGATCACACTGCCTAATGTACAGATGTGAGGGAGAATTTCACAACTCCTTGTCTTCTAAAGGGTGGAGGGAAAAAGCAAAAGGGAAAATACAGTGCAAAGCTCAAGTGTATATGATAGAGCTTGTTCATAAGCCCTACCTTACAACCCTTCAGAGGAAGAAACTGCTAGTAATTTAAGGAAAAAAATTACAGAAGAAAGGCAAATTGGCAGCTATCTTGTATCTGCCCAAACAATTAAGTGATTCATTTGGAAAATTCCATGTGATTCAAAAAAAGGAGGATTAAACCAACTAATACTAGAGAAAACTCAAAGATAAAAGAACCTTCACAGCTGAATAGAAGGCTGCATGCTTTCTGATGCTGGATGATTACCACACCTGGCATCAGAGGCAATTATTTCACAAAACATAAGTTCCTATCATCATCTCCAGCACTTCCAAATTGCACCCATCCCATCTACAGACTTCCTGACATCATACTGCTTAATTCCATACTCCTCAACTGCCTCCACTAAAATATGTATCAGTTTCCACTAGTTGTTCAAGCCACTATGTGTTTTTGTTTTTTTCTCTAGCATCCAGCTCCCAAGCCAGACCAATATGCAGTCTTTCTAGGTAGAAAAGGAAAAAGAGGAGATGAGGTGAAAATGACAGCTCATTTTGCTCTTTGCACTTAGTTTTTAGATGTTTGACCTTGCTTTTAGCTGTATTTAAATCCAGACATTCAAGAGCATTGACTTTGCCATGTACTCAGCTCTGTATACAGGCAAGCCACTGCTTTATTGGGAGCTATCACTCCCAGTAAGCAGTAAGGTCACTTTACTGGTCACGTCAAGGTCTGGGGAAGTCACTTGTTGGAGACTAATGCAGAAAACTTTATTAGGAGAAACAAAACAAAACAAAACAAAACTTAGGATATCCTAGGCCACATAAAAACAGCCTGGAAGGACTACCAACATACATATACATATATATATTAAATTAAACAAAATTTCAGTGCCACAACCACTTCAGATTATCATTTTTTGCAGAAGCTGTTAATGCTCAGTTTTAGAAAGATGCAAACAGCTTCAGAAACATGTACCAGCTTGATTTCTGTCAGCCTCACTGCACATACAACGTAAGCTCAAATAGGCAGAAACCCAGAGCCCTTACATTAGCCTTTTGAGAAAAAGGCTTATGTTATTAGCATAAACCTGAGGGATAGTTTACACCTTTCCATTACACCCACCCCTGCAAAGGCAGTGACTTCCCTGGTCCCTCAGGGGGAAATGTGCCCAGCCCAGCCCCAGAAGCAGGCTGCAGTGGAAGAGCAGGCACTACCTGCACAGATCGTTCCTAAGTAAACAACAGCACAGCACAATGCCATGAGTCCCACAACAAATTCCTACACTCTCAGAAAACGTTTGTTCAGTAGCACTACTACTGCATCCAGTAAAAGTGCTTGCTCCACTGCTCCCCGTTCCATTTTGCAAGGTGTAAGCCAAGTACCTTCTCTTGTGTAGTTCTCTAGAGTGCACAGACCTCTGCCATTGACCCACTGCTGAAGTATGAAGAGATTAAAATTAGGGTTATCAGCACCTAAAAGTAGGTAATTGAGCCCTAATTTAAATATTAACAAAATGAGATAAAACAACAGGAAAAAAAAAAGAAAAAAAAAAAAAGGATGATGTACACATGACCTTAACTGGAGACAACGTGCTCATAGAAAGCGATGTTTGTTCTGAGCCCCTTCCACACAATTAAGCTGAAAACACATCCTACTGGCATATTTCTTTCAAAACGGTGTGTATTTCTAAATAGAGAACCAATTTAGGCTTAATGTTTATCCTTTTGGTGCTAAAACTCAAATGAGTAAGCCACACTGGCACCAGAAAAGTGGCCTGAATACGAGGTGGCTGTGAGAGTATGGACGCAGAGGACTTCTCTGGGCCAGGTTCCTGAGAATCTACCAGTGGCTAGGAAGCTCTGCCTTTGACATTATTTTCACCAGCGCATTGTCTAATGACAATTCAACCTCTCTCCCATTGTTTACTTTCCCTAACAAGCCTATTTATATCCTGATGAACTTGGAAAAACATAAGAGGAAGTTACAGGTTTATTTCCATGTGTAGGTAAGCTTAAGGATGATTCTCAGCCTCCACATGGACCTTAGATTGTTAAATCCCCTTTCAATAAAAGCAAAGGAAAGGATGTGCCCCCTTCACCATCTCAGGAAATAAACACAGCCCCTGGTCATGACTTGTTTCTCACAGAAATGCTGGGGAAAGTTCTTGCCTTCAAGTTCATACAGTGTTGATTCTGGCAGACTTGTACAGGAAGTAAATTTTAAAGTCAAAGGTTGTTTGTTGAGACCAACCTGACAGTATATTACTCAGATTTACACTCAGAACAAGAACAAGAACCTCAACTTTACCTAGCCACCACACAGGAACAGGAGATCTCTCAAATATAATCTGTGCTTGTAACAGCCAAGAACTTTAGACAGACACATCACCATGTGCAACTGCAAAATGTACCACAAAAGTCACTGCAGACCAGATAAAGTTCTTGTCAATCACCTGAAGTGCTGCATGGACCTTCATTTAAAAAATAAGAAGAAGAAGAAGAAAAGAACTTCATACAGAGTACATTGCAGTATCCCAGTTATCTCAAGTTCAAAATTAAAGAGGCACAGACCACCTTCCTACAGCCTGGATCAAGAACTAAAATATTAAAATGTTCAAAGAGTAGAAAGAAACCGGTGTTTGGAACCAGAGCTCCGGGAAATGCCACATGCATCGTGGGACTGGAGAAGACGAGGCCTTTCCAAGCCCTCAGAGATGCAGCATCTGGCAGAAAGTGCCTATGGGCAGGGGCCAGAAGCTCCTGCTTCTGTGAGCTCCCCCAAACATGTCCCACTTGCAGAAAATTCAATACCTTCAGCGTCAGTCAAGGAGAAAGGCTTTCAACTAAAAATTGTACAGAAGAAAGGGCTATTTTCCTTTAAGAGCTTCTTAAAGACTAAGAAACTTTGGGTGCAAGCCATTTTCTTTAAAGAGCACTTGAGAAACTCTCCATCCGTACAAGCCAGAAGGAGATTTGCTACTGATTTAATGACAGCCAAGAGTATCACTGCAAACCCTGAAATAAATTAAATTAAATTAAATTAAAAATAAAAATAAAATTAAAAATAAAAATAAAATTAAAAATAAAAAAAATAAAAATAAAAATAAAAAAAATAAAAATAAAAATAAAAATAAAAATAAAAATAAAAATAAAAATAAAAATAAAAATAAAAATAAAAATAAAAATAAAAATAAAAATAAAAATAAAAATAAAAATAAAAATAAAAAAGAAAGAAAACAAGCTGCACCCCAAATTTTGCAGGCCCTGGGCACAGAATGGGATCAGGGAGGTGGGGCAGCAGCTGTGGGGGTATTAAGAGAGATGACAATCCTACTCCAAGCACATTAAACCTGTGACCAAGCCATTGTTTGGCAGGTTTGACATCTTTGGGATTCATGAAGAAAAACATACCTCTTATAACCAGTGAAAAAGCTGCACTGGTACTGACGCCAAGAAGGAGATTAGGAAGGTTTATGTTTTTAACAGGATTTATAGTTCTAAGCACTCTTTCAGTGTAACCAAACAGGTTTTTTTTGTTTTTTTTGTTTTTTTCTGGACATACGTTTTTATCTGGCTTCTCTAGGGTGCTTGAGAGCTGATAGGGATGGGTTCTGACTGTGTTTTGCACGAAGGCTGCATGGAAGAACCACGCCACCATCCCAGCAAGAAAAGCAAAGGGGAAATGGAAGTATCAAACCCTCGAGGCCTAGGCAGGCAGGACACATGATGGTGACACTTCTAGTGCATCTGATCATCCTGCCTCCTGATAAATTAGTGGCCCTTAACCTGAACAGAGCTTCTTCCTTTTTGAATTAATTTAGGTAACATCACTGTCTTCACTAGCAACCTGCCCCAGCAAAGCTGGTGCAATGCAAAAAGACCTCTAGTGGCCTGCCAGGCCTGGCTCACTGCACCGGATAACTGAAAACGTACTAACTGATCCCAATTCTTCTACACTCAGCCTGGGTAAATCTATGTTCCCAACAGATTTTTACCATGGAAATAATTACTTCCATTGTGATATACACTTAGCATACATCGTAAAGTGCGCTAAAAATATCTTTATCAAGCTATATGAGCAGCATAATAGCTGCAGAAATACTGCATGAACACAACACTTTCAAGGATATTATCTGTAAATATAACAGTATAAGTACACCCCATATATGCGGCTTGATGGTTCCAGGAAAATATCTGTGCACAATGGTAAAACATGGTGCCTTTTTGTTCAAAAAATGCAAGTCCCTACATTCTGAAGTAAATGCAAATCCCTAAGCATTGCTAGCAGTAATGAAGCTTTTACCCTCTATGTAAAGCTGCCACTACAATTTAACATAGATATGCATGTTGAACAGTGCATTCCAGTATAAACTCTAAGTCAGGCTCATAGACAATGTTATTTCAGAATTGTATTTATTTCAGATAATTATAGCAAGTGCGTTGAAACTGTTGTTTAATTTATCAGTCTTAAGATGAGACCTCACAATCATGCACCAAACTTAAGGCCAGAAGAGAAAATCCTGTTAATGTAACTTATTACACTACAGTATTAAAGAGGCAGGAGAATTTTCTCACTGATTTTCTCATCTTTACGCAGTCCTTGCAAGAGTGCAAGGTCTGCTTTATCTGACCACAGCAAGCATATTAAAGCATTTCTTCAATGTTCAAAAAACTCACTTAAGAAAATCTTTCTATTTGAAGGTGAATTGTTAAATATATTTCACTTGTGCTTAGATAAGAGGAGTGGCATGATAGTTTCCCTGAGCAGCCAAAGAGTTTTAATGACCTTTATTATAAAGCTTAGCTGCAACAATCAACAAGCCTACACAAAAGATGACAAAGCAGCAGTAGAGAAATTGTTAACACAACAAGGTTGTTTAACACAAAATAAATTACTTAAGTCATTAATAACAAGGACAAAGTTATAAACATGTCTTTCTAACATTCAGTGATATGTTTGTAATATTCACTGGGCATTCCTTGTAGCCAGACTGCAGTAAATATTGTGATGGACTTGTTTAAGAAAGCACATGGCCTATTTTAAAGGAATGCGATGGGATTCAAGGCTACATACACAATGAAACAACAATTACACCCAGGGAAGGAAAAGAGCAACAAAGTGAAAAACAAAACGGGAGATAAAAGGCTGAACATTTCTGTATAACCATTAACACTCTAACTGTATAGCTAATAACATCATAAACAAAAATAGCTATTTTTTCCCCAGATGAACTGTTTAGCAGAATAAGCAACCAAAATAATTCATATCTTTTATATCCAGAGTAACAGCACAAGTTTAATTCCACATAGACTGGAGATGAGACATGATGGTATGGTCATACTCAAAACAGTATTACACATTGCCTAAAAGCCTTCATGCTGATATTTTTGTTAAAATTATATATGTGCATAAAGGTGCTTTGAGAAGAGCCATGTCCTCTGCTTATACAAAATGGCAAAACTCCACCAGCACTACAAGAACCTCTCTCATTCACAGCAGAAAAAAAAATAAAAAATCAGTCTTCAGCATTTGCACGTGTGAACAGGAAATGCTTGAAACAACAGGACCTTTACACTCCAAGTATTTTTAAGCTCCTTTTCAGCATGAGGTAGCTTTGTGAGAAATGCAGAGAAAGCATTTCCACAGAAACCTCCAAGAACAATTAAGAAATATCTGTCCCAGGTTCACTCTGGGCAAGACAGCAAGAGGGAATCCCACTAACTGGCAATCGAGGCAGCTCTCAGTTCTTGTCAAAAGAGCAGGGAAAAAGTGGCTCAGTGACCACTTGGGTCTCTGAAATGAGCCTGAAGGATGCTTCCAGCAAGGTCTAAGGACAATCTTGAGGAGAAAAGACCTAACAGAGAAATTCCTTAATGAAGATTCATTTGCTGCCCTCTTTCGATATGGAGTATCAGCAGGTTCACCATTTTGGTAGAGATGCAGTGCCTTTTTAAAAGGGAAGATAAGTGTTTGCTACACCTATTGCCACCTCATCAGCTGCTTAACAACCAGGGGTCACACATCCAAATAAAATGGAAAAAAATAAAACATTCTAGTATATCCAAACAGATGACAGAAGTATGCTCCTCCAAGCAAAAATAAATAAATAAATGGGGATTGGGGGGGGGGGGGGGGGGGACTGGAAGAGATCCTGAAAGGTCAATTGACTGCACCTCAAGGCAGGACCAGCTCTACTGCAGGTACTTCTAAATTACGGGTTTTGTTTCTCACGTCCTAAAAGCACCCTGCAGACTGTCACCTGGTTGGTGCTAACCTGGAACATCTTCCACCCAAGCAATGCTATGCTCGGCCTCTCCCGTTCGACAGCTGGCTCATGCGACAACTTTTTCAAGAGCTGAGATGTTTGGCCTTACACCTCTTTGGTCTTTGTACATAGTAACTGGGTGAAATGTAATGGCCAGCAATGTAACAGAAGGCTGCACTAAATTGAGCGCTGCCTTCAGTACCAGCCTTCACACACAAGTTGAGTTCTAGCCTGTTAATGCCTCTGAAGCTGGATGTTTTTTTATTTATTTTGAATAGGAAGGGAGATAAAAGGTCATGCTTTATTTCATTAGGCTTTAACAGATGATCAGTCTTTAAATTGTGTGTGTTTTCGGTCAAGCTTATTGCAATACTCCTCCCTCAGTGACAAACTGAAGTACATTGGCTGTTGTGGGAGTCTTTGAACTTGCATGCATGGGTATTTTCCCACAGCTGGTGCCTCAAATTAAGATACACCTTCTGCCACCTCCCTAGCTTAGATACTGACCTTCTTCACAGACAATGGCAAAAAACAAGTTTTGTGGTGGGAACTGCAAGACTTGGGCCCTGGGAAAAGGAATAAAGGAATAAGAATCCTTTTTTGTTTTGTTTTGTTTTGTTTTTTGTTAAAGCAAGGGTCTAAAATAGTGCTTTGTTTGCAGGTAAAAACAAACAAGCAAGCAAGCAAACAACCAAAAACTAATACAATTCTATAATTCCACTACAAAGAAGAAATCCAGTAGCAGGTAAAGCCATTTATATATCTGCAAGTCTCTACACTGCTCTGTACTTCCAAGTTACCTCTATCATTTTCCACATTAAAAAGAAATATGTAGTATACATATTGATGCAACGAATTCAGTGCACATACAATAAACCCAGGTGCTGCCCAGATCTTTGTTTTCTATAGCATCATCTCATCACAACAAAATGCTCTCCCCAGTCCCATTTATACTACTGCACCCCATTTGCTCAGCCCTTTGCTTTTCACTTAGTTTTTGTCAGGTACTCCAGTTCACATTGCTTTCATCCCTGCTGCAAAACTCTGTCCCAGAAAAGATGCAAAGGACAAGTACAGCAGGAGCTTACAGTTCATCGAGCTTGCAAGGGAAGTATATCGTAATACTAGGCTACAACCATGAACTATGCCATGCAGCAAGGAGGCAGTCAGAAACGAACACGGCTAGTATGTAGATATGATGTAAAAAATCCACACTGAACTGCTGTACTGGTATATAGGGTGACTGCAGGGCAAAGGATCTACCCTATAAGGGTACTGAAGTGATTAACCCATAAAGGAAGATCAAGAGGCACATAAATCTAGTATAACCTGAACGATCAGCCGTTTCAGGAATATATTCTGGTGCCAAGCTCAGAAATTCAAGGACTTTATAGGATCACAAATACGTGGCTGGATTCCCCCATGGTTTGGCTGCAGAAACTCAGAATTTAGCCAAAAGCAAGAAAACCCCCAAATGACTTTGCAAATCATAAAGTTGAATAGAATGATTCAAAAGAGAAAGCATCCAGTAATTTTTCCCTCAGTGTAACTCAGTAAGTGATAAACTGCGTCTTTCAATCTATTTAAAGACAAGCCTGAAATGACATTAATCTATCATTTAAACACAGGGCTGGTCATTTATGAGTTGCCATGAGCTACACCCAGCCAACACCAGTCTGACCCACAACAGACATGGACATACAATCTCACTTTTGTCAAAGTAGTGAGAGCACACAATACACAGGTTACACCGTCTTTGTGCTTTTTATGCCTGCTGCATGTCAGCAGCAGGAAAACAGACGATACCTGATCTGACCGCTGGTGCAGAGCTAACCTACCCATGTGTTTAAACAATCCGTACCAGCAGAGCAAGTTTATATCAGATCAGGACTCTGCATTGCATGGCCGTGATTTTCTGAATCTGTCACTAGCAACCTTAAGGCTGTGTTTAGTGCTGAATCAAAACTATGATAACAGGTAAGGTGGATAAAAGTTTTCAGTCTCCCATATAGCAAAGTAAACAACATGGGTAGAGAACACATCATCTCATTCTGGAATTGCTGGATGCTGATAAAAATAGGTTGGATGCCTTTATCACAAAGAAAAGAAAAAAAAAAGTAAAAAAAAAAAAAGTTTTTCAAACAGTACACAGTGCCAAAACATGTATTAACATTCTTGCTGGTTAGTTGTTAAAAATATCATTCCGTATGTTGATGTCAATGGCAACACAATTTATGTTTGTGCTTAAAATCATATACATGAATTAAGAACCCTGGGAATGAGCTGTTCACATACAGAGGTCAGAAACCTTCCACAACAAGGCACATTAATAAAAAATGAACATCCACTCTGACATGTAACCATTAACTGAAACAAGGGAGTTACCTTTTTCATTTGACTCGACTTAAAATAAATAAATTGGATTAGTTATTATTCTCATGTCCTGTGTGACATCAGGGCTCTACTCTTGCAGACAATACACAAATGCATGCAGGTCCCTGATTAGAAAAATCATAATCTAAGGACTGACCATGGATAAAAAAATGGAGGGAGAAAAATACAGTATGGGCACAAAAATGATCTGACTGCTGATGGACTTGCTTTGAAATACCCACTCTTTTCCTCCATACATTTTAAAATAGGTCTCATTGTTTTACATTTATTTCCTGAGTCTCATTGTGGCAGCAGCTATGCATCCAAGCACAGACCAACCACTGTGCAGTCTCTTTTGTGAGCACCCCAAGCAAGCCGCCCACAACCGACCTGACCAGGCTCCCACAGGGGTCAGCAACAAAACACCCACTGACTCTGTGCTGGACCAGGCCAGCAAACACAGCACTGTGTGTGAGCTAACACACGCTGGAAGCCTGACAGACATTTACATTTTAAACCACATTACTCTGTTGCGTTTCAAAGTCACCGTCTAACAGGACAGTGAATTCAGCCTGGTTGAACACGCAGACAGTGGCCCAGATGTGGACAACACCACTGCAACGGAAAAGCTCTCTCCTCGCATAGCAAGGAACTTGAAAGCAGAGGATGGCAAGATGGGGCAGAAGCAGGCTTCTTTCCCCACATTGCTGGCCAGAAGAGACTGAACACATTGCAAGGGCAGAAAAAAAATAATAATAGTAATAAAAAAAATCTGTACTCCATCCACTGTGGGAAACTCTATCCCTTCCCAGACCTCCTTCCCACTCAACTCCTTTTAGTTCAGCTGGGAAGGACAAGGAAGACATGGAGTTTGGCATGGCAGATGATCAACCGCTCACTATGGGAGCAATACACGAGGCTTACTGCCACTTTCCACTTCCACCATGCAAAAGCGCACTGGAATCCCATACTAGTTTGACCTTCATATCAATCACATTTCAAAAACAGAATATACTGTTGAATGATTTATATTAATTCTGTGTCCCAATTCTCACACAGATGAAACCCATGCATTTGTAGAGAAGATAATAATCACAGCCCATTTGTCCTTCTGGCTGTAACCAGGCACACAAATGATGTACATTAGAAAGCTATATGGAATTCCTTCCTGACAAACAAGATGATTCACAACTTTTTAACTGCCTTACTAAGTGTTTTCAAAGTCCCTCTGCTTACAGACCTCTGAACATTTTCCAACAGAAGATACGCTCAAATTATTCCTGGACATACTGCCAGAGTACAAATAAAAACAGTGTTTATTTAATCACCTTTTGCATGGAGCCCAGTGCAGAGCTGAAAAATGTCAGAAGCATTCAGGGCTGTGTGAATATTAAAGTGCACTTTACCATTGCCTTCAGCTGGAGCAACATCAACCGACAACAAGCACTACAGAAAAATTTCACCACTGAGGTTAAAAACAGCACAAACAGAAGTTCCTGACAGAGCACTAAATTAAATCATTTCCTGGATATACTCTTTTCAAACTAGACTTTCTACCACTCTGCTCTGTACTCTTTCAAGAGGACTTTGACCCCTAACCTAAAACTTTTGTCTTTAATTTATTTAGCTGTACATCAAGCATTCATATTCTGAAACTGGCCTGGAAGTATTTTACGTGAAATGTACACTATGAAAATCCACAATTGTTTTTCTCCTCCGTGCCACTGCTGTGCAGATGGTATAACAGTGGGTGCACAAAAGCCACAAGAAACAAGGGTGGAAGGAAGGATGACCTCTAATAGCTGGCTGGAGAGAGCTCTCTTGCTTCATTCTTTAGCCAATGCCTACTGGCTTGTGTCTTTATTCAATGGCTGGAAATTAGCTTGATCGTTAGCTACAACCTTTTAGAATGAATTCTGTCTCACCATGTTTTCTTCACACAGAAACCCAAGCAGTTAAATTGTCAATAAGTACAGCACTCTTTGCTTTGAAGAACCTTAAAATTTAGTCCAGGAATTTGCTGTTGCTGTTCTTTGCGCCCCTACGGTATGAAATAACTCCGTTATTTCACTTTGTCCTATTACTTACTCAGATACCTTCAATTACCAAGGTGCCTGTGAAAAAGCAGTTGTGCTTTCATTCAGGTCCCAGACAATTATGCCTGCACATCCTGGAGGAACCAAAATATCACTGATTAAGAAAACAGTGAAGATGCTAACAAGCCAGACTGTAGCCCAGGTGTTTGTACAAACACTCATAGAAGGAGGGCACATCCTATGAAAAAGGCAACAAGACCACAAGAACTTCAAAATTGTTATGTAATGACAGAAGGAAATAGAAGAGATCCAAGGGATAATTAATGGAGGTAGGCTGTAATCAGGCATACCTTTGTAGGGATAGGCTACTAGTATATCACATGCAGTAAAAGAGCTGCCAGCCTCTGTCTTGCCCAAACCAGCACCTAATTTCCAGTTTTGTAGCTCCTGGGCAGCAGTTAATGCAGGGAGGTTGCCAGCAACCTGCAGCGAGGAAGCCACACGGTCATTTCCACTTGCTCAGAGCAGGTCCAGCTGAAAGGCCAGCCAAGGCCACCAGGTTGCTACCTGAGAACCTCCTGCTATCCTGTGGGAGTGCATGCCAGGGAGCAAAGCTTGAGGCACAGCTGCTGGGGACCCCATTTATGCTCAGCTGCCAATGCACAGCTCTGCCCAGCCATCATCTGAAGCAGCCGCTCGATGCGCCTGCATCTAAAGCAGCTACACACACTTTTGCACCATAAATAAGATGGGATACACTGGAGCCATGGATATGCCACGAACAGGTTGCATTAGAAGCAGTTTTCACTTGTCAAAGCAAAGCAAACATCTCCTGACTACAAAGAATATTTGTGACCTCCAAAGAAAAAAGTTCACAGGCACTGACATTATGACAGTAATGGAAAATAGAAGGAATCAAGCCCACATCTCACCACCCAAAGCAAATCACCAACCCAAACAAGCAAAGAGCAGGACAAGCAAAGAACACGTTTGACCATGTGAACTCTAAAGACTAATACAAGGAAAAATACTGGGGGGAAAAAAAAAAAAGTGGGGGGGAGAGATGGAGGAGGGTGACTGGAAAACTTCACACACTTGGCACTCTGCAGCACAGACCAGGTGAAGAGAACCACTGATTCACTCCAAAGTGGGACAGCCTGAAGGCACCAATATGCTCTGCAGCTTCAAGCAGCTTGACACTATGTCCTAACCTCAGGCATCCCTGATCCAGTCAGAGGGAAACCCACTCGACCCTCAACCTTTGGAAGAGCACTGATACATCAATAAGTAAATAACCATGCCTCCCTCCATGCAACCAACAGTTCAACAAAGAAGCTGCTACAGTTTGAGAACAAAACCCAAACAGACATTCACAGGTTTCCTTGCTGCAAAGAAGGCTGATGTTATCCAGGGCTTCATTAAGCAAAGTATTGCCATTGGGTCAAGGGAGGTAATCCTTCCCCTCTACTCAGCACTGGTGAGGCCACTGGTGAAGCCACAGTACACACCTGCAGTGCTGTGCCCAGTTACAGTCCCCCCCAGTACAAGAGAGACATGGGCATACTGGACAGAATGCAGCAAAGGGACACCTAGATGAGGGGACTGGAGCACCTGTCCTGTGAGGAGAGGCTGAGAGAGCTGGGGCTGTTCAGCCTGGAGGGGAGGAGGCTCAGAGTGATCGATCTAAGACTAATAAGAGACTAGAACGTGAGCTGGAAAACGTCATGTGAAACATGTGGAACAAGGTAGATAAGGCTGCAATTTGCAAGGTCCTGCAGTTTTGCCACCTAACCTAACCCATAACAGTGGCCTAAAAGAAAGCGGAGAGGGACTGTATCAGGGAGTGTAATGATGGAACAAGGAATAATGGCTTTGAACAAATGGAGGGGAGATTTAGATTAGATGTGATGTGAGGAAGAAATTTTTCACTCAGAGCACAAAGCACACATGGGAATTAGGGCTGAAGATGTACCTTGCTTCTGTTCTTTTCCATAAATTAATTTTAATTACCTAAAAAACGGTGTTAAAAATAAACCCAGGGCACAGGATGAGAGGTGGAGGGCAGTCCCTGTGGCTGAGGGACAGCCTTTCTCTCTGGCAAGCTAAATGGCCCGGGGGAGCCAGCCCCACAAAAGGGGCCCTCAGCCCCCCAACCTTCTTCCTTGTCCACGTGAGGGCATCTTCCAGGCCGTTCCCAACACAGCCACCTTTGGCCATGCATGGGCCACTCCATCACAGAGGCTTGCTGAGATCACAGTGGCCACCACTGCCCTGCCTTTGCTCCAGGCCCTATAAAACAGGACCCCTGCAGCTGGCCCACCATTCGCTGAGCTTCTAGGCACTCTGACAGCCAACTTGTGTGGCAGGAAGAAGAGCCGAAGCAGCAAGGCGAGCAGCAGGCCTCCTCCGTGTGAGGACAGCGATGCAGTCCAAGGAAGCACCGAGAAGGAGTGCACCTAACAAGAAGGAGACGTGTTATGGGCAAAGGGACAGCGCCTGCGGCACAATTGACACCAGTGCCCAAGGGATGTCTGTCACCCAGCCCACAGACACGTATAAGCAGTACCACTGGCACCGCAACGACGTGGGGAACAGGCCACCCCCTCAGCCATACAGTGACAGGGGGCCTGGGCCTAACCATTGGCACAATGGTGGCGTGGGGCGAAGGCAGGAGTGCCAGGCAGACAGCCATGGGGAGCTGAGGTGTGCCAATCGTCCAGAATACAACAGGGGACCCAGCCATGACTGTAAAACAGACAGCAGCATCAAATCCACGCATGGAAATGAACCAGACAGTAGCATGGGACCTAGGCATGGAACTGGACGACCCCCTGGTTTGGCACCCTGGCCTGAAAACGTTCCGGACGGAAGGCATCCCGTTTGGGCAGTCCCGGGCAAGGACTGGCTTGTCCTTCTGCCAAACACCGTGGAGCCCATGGAGCAGGTTCCACCAGAAGATGTGGAGGAACCAATGGACGTGGATCCACCTCAGCCAGATCAGACCTGCGACTACCCCAGCATGTCTTCGCTCGCTGCCATCAGAGCGCACCAACAGCGTCGTAGGAGTTCCCGGTGAGCTCCCTACTCATCGCACAGGCTCCAACCCAAGCATTAGCTTGGAGCCACCAAACACCATGGACATCCCGCAGGTTTACCTGACCACCTGATCAAGGTTTATCAGGTTTATCAGACCACCTGATGAATCTAAACAAGCACAAGTCTATAGGACCTGATGACATGAATCCCAGGGTCCTGAGGAAACTGGCTGATGTAGTTGCCAAGCCTCTCTCCATCATAGTTGAAAAGTCATGGCATTCGGGTGATGTCCCTGGTGTGTGGAAAAATTGAAACGACATGCCCCTACTCTTCAACAATTAAAACAAAGAATTGAACAAAGAGCACTACTCTTCAACAATTAAAGCAATTAGGAGTCATTTGTTCTCAGAAAGAGCGGTCAGGCATTGGAACGGGTTGCCCAGGGAAGTGGTGGAGTCACTGTCCCGGGGGTGTTCAAGGAAAGGTTGGACCTGATGCGTAGGGACATGGTTTAGTGGGTGATATTGGTAGTAGGGTGATGGTTGGATCAGATGATCTTGAAGGTCTTTTCCAA
This sequence comes from Anser brachyrhynchus, assembly GCF_964034855.1. Classification (NCBI taxonomy): domain Eukaryota; kingdom Metazoa; phylum Chordata; class Aves; order Anseriformes; family Anatidae; genus Anser; species Anser brachyrhynchus. The sequence continues at coordinate 22,384,758 of NC_137697.1, forward strand.
CCTTATTTTTCTATGATATTCTAAGATTCTAAGAATGGATACGTAGCCTCCAGCATCTCCTTGGAAGATGAGGCCCCTCTGTGCTCTATAGGGAACTGCTGTGAATACCCTCTGTGACTCTACTTTATTTCTGTCTGTTACTCCCAAAGGGACATTTACTGGGCTCTCAGTAAAGAATAATTTACAAACTTCTGAGATCACTCATATTCTACTCTCACGAGTTGACTGCTCCCACGGTCTGCTTGCCCCATGGCAGCAAAACATTCCTTTGCCAATGTCAAAGATCAACACTGATGATCAATAATACCCCCCTTAAAAAAAAAAAAAATCCATTAGAGAGATTTGTTTTTACACACTAGTATCAGCTTTCAATAGGAGGAACAACTACCATATTTAAACTTTTTAATATCTGAAATGTGTTATAAAGCAAATATTTGCTTTTTACATATTTTTTCCATCAATGATGAAGCTGATGGCTGCCTAAGAACAGGACAGGGTTGTTCCATATCCTGTGTTTCCTATGATGTAAAATGAAAAGACTCATCTTGCTGAGATCCGTGCAGAAAGAACTGGATAAACATGATTTTATTTGTATCAGTTAAAAAAGCATAATTTAGAAGGGAAAAGGCTATTTCAATTCTGATTCTTCTTGAAGCAACAAATTATTAGCACTGAAAGAAGAGACATCACAAGTGATGTATCAGTTTCTACTCGGCTAGTCTTAAAAATCAAATGGGTTTCTAAAGACTAATTTTATGATGTGGTTACCAGGATTTTGCTGTCTAGAAGCCGGAAACAGGCTCCTCAAATTAACTGAAAAACATGTGCTTGAAATATTTAATTTTCTGTTTCATTACCATTTATTTTTTAAACCATGACATTTATGTGTGTTGTAATTAGATTTTAATCGTATTGCTGCTACAAAAATTATATATAAGGAGAAGTGTATCAAAATAATGCAGTTTTGAAATGGAGTAATTTCATAGAGTATTTTAAATTATATTTCACAAAAATCATATTACCCAGCAAAGTCCTTGAGCTTTCTGAATACATTCCCTCTTATGCAAAAGAAAATAAACAGCTCTCACTCAGCTGACAAGATTACACATACTATGTTAGATTTGCGAAGAAATTCCATACTGACAAAGTGGGACAGTTTGAAATAACAGTGCTGTATGCATCCTCCAGCTTTGTAAGAGCTGCTCAAATACAGATAGTCAAAAAAGTACCTACATGTAATCTTTAAAAATATTAACAACTGTATTATAAACACAGAAATATAGTTATTCTCAGATAATTTTACATTAAATGCAAGCCTCTCAGACAGACATTTTCAGAATTAGGAAGGGCATAAAATCCACCTGAGACAGATACTAAGCATATTTGAATGCAGAGTGAAAAGCATCCTAATTTTGGACCTAGCATACAGTAGATCTCCCTCTCCCTCCAGTAGCAAAACCCCATGCTTTTGTAGAGCCTGGAAGGTTGTGATTAGTTCCTACCTTTTGATAATTTTCATTGAAAGATTTTTCTGACAGCAAAAAATACTTACTACTAAAACTCACCTTACTTCTGCAGAAAATATGTTATAACCATATGTTGCCAGTATTTTTTAAGTTGCATGTGAACAGTCTGCAATTGTCATTATGTTGTATTTTCTATTTTCACCATCCCCTTTAAAAGGGACTGGAACACATCAGAAATAACTGGATTTGTTGCAATGCAAATATCTGTCGTGCTCCCTGTCTCCCCAAGAGATGCCTTCTCTGTCCTTTATAATGGATGAAAGTTTCAACAATTTTTTGCTAATCTCAGCTGGCCAGAAAACTGCTTAATGAAAACTGTCTAAGGAACTTCAAATCAGAAAGGACTTTCATGTCTAATGTGAATGCTGACTTGATTGTGTTCTCCAGCAAAGTCATGCAAATAAAGCAGCAGCAGTGGGAAGGAGTTTCCAGAACTGACAAAGTAATTGGATCTGACTAAGAAAAAAGAAATACCTTGACTCAAGGACTTCTCAAGATGGACAGACCTCTTTGATCTTCCCGGATGCGCTGAGAAGCACTCACATTAGGAACAATATTGTAAGGGGTAGGACTGTGAAGCTGCAACACTTTCAGATGCTAGCCCAACAGAGCAGCTGCATACCACAACCAGAAATCCTGAAGCAACACTCAGATCCAGGACAGGCTCTCACTTGTGCAAAGCTTACAGTGAGTGTTCCCAGGTAAAATCACATTCTCACACAAGTCTCATTGTCAATGAGTGACTAACACAGCCCAGCCTCCTCTGCCTCCACCTGATGAACCCCTACTTCATAACAGATTTATCACAATTAGTATCCAAATGCATGGCTTTGTACCATGCTCTTATTAATTGGAGTAAGTAAGAGGTAGGAAAATCCAATCTTCCCATGTAGTAACTGAATTCTCCTCAGTGTTAAACAATACTATAAAGTCCACAGATTTGCACAGATCTCTCAAACCTCCATCTGGCTCACGAGTTTATAATCAAAATATTAAACAGAACTGGCCTTACATCTGATCCTTAGGGAGTATCCCTTATAGTAACTTTCTCTCTACCCTAGTGAGTGTTCTTGCAATGTAACCCGTAGCAGTATCCATACATCCTTATCTGGATTACAGGACCAGTATTAGTCTCCACTTTCTTCATCTGACAGAAGAATTTCCTCTGAGACGTGGCATCAAATGTTTCATTTCAATTAGTGGGATTAAGCCCATCACATTGCCCTTGCCTAGCCCATCAGTTATCCTATGACAGGAAGATACCAGATTAGTCTGATGCAACTACCCCTGATAAAAACATGCTAAATTCTATCAATTACCACCACGTTCTTAATTATCCTTCCTGTCAAAAATTGTTGAGACCTTGCACACAACATGAGCAGTTCTTACAAACCTCCACCCCACCTTTACAGATGCTGCAGTTAATTTTCTCCAGCCTGAGGTTCCCACTCCCAAGCTGACAAAGACGATGAAAACTCTTGGTGTTTTAGAAAATCCTATGTTCTTTCAGTACTCCAGGGTACAGATTATTAATGCCTGCCTCCATTTCCAATCCTATCTTATCACAATAAGCAGATAATTGTTTTATTTCCATCTTTCACCACCCTTTTCATTCCCATTCAGTACCCTCCCACTACTCCCCTATTCACCATTCAGGAGCCCTACTACCACTCTCATTGAAAACCATGGCAGAACAAACCAAAAAAGATAAACCATGGTTAAGTAATAATAATTACTAGGTTGCCTGAGTTTTAATTCCCATCATTACATCCCAGCAAATTAAATGTAACTAATGCTTATCCTCACATCTTTTAACACATTTTTGAACTCTTCTGAGCTCTACTTATAATATCCAATCACTTCACACTCTGCAGAAAAAATACCTTTGATTACCAATTTCAATCTATTAGTTTTATACATATATATAAGGTATAATTTTGTGTTTTGAGGAACTGGAGAGAATGGTAGTTTAGAATTGTGTAATTGTACAGCTATTTACAGTAGCTGTAAATTGTGAGAAACTAGAAAGTGAGTGCTGCTTCTTCATGGGCAATAACTGTTTTGAAAACTTAGATTGAGAATGCTGAAGAATAAAATAATTATTCTAAAGGGAAAATAATTTTAAACTTCAGAGAATAGAGCTACAGTATTGAAAACCATCATCCCCACACATGCCTGCTTTCAACAGCAACATTCAACAGCCTAAGGTCACAGACAGCCAGAGAATGGTTTTTGGTTTCATTCATTCTGCGTTTGAATGAGCTGTTACTCAAAAGAAAGCGACTCTCAGGGCAGAAGCCCGATGTTGTAGAACTTACATAAAGAGGTACTTCTGTGCAGCTCAACTCCATTGTCTCAGCACCTGGGAACAGAATAAACCAGCGGAATTATTACACAGCGAATCAGAAGGTACCGATATCACCCTATCCCATTCACATCTTCCAGAATTAGTAAAATAAAGCATAGTGAACTTATCGGACACCCAGTTGCCCAAAGTTTCCCCAGTGCGAGGAGAGCCTGGTGCAGTGATGCCGGAGGAGGGGCGGCTGGTTTCACGGACACGCTGCGTGCTTTTCACACAATGGGCACAGTAAAATAAAACAGGTCAGCAGACAGCGGATCCCGGCTGCGGAGACATTCCTAGCGGCAGCAGATGAAGTGCTGGGAATTCAGCCCTTCTTATCTCCGGAGGCAGAGAAAGGAATTTTAAATTTGACCTAGAGATGAAGTTGTAGCAACCTTTTACTCCACACCAATATCCCAAATGTCTGGTGCTGGTATTTAGAAACTTCATAGAAGTTATCCCCAAGGCAGGTTGCCTTAAATACCCTGAACAGCAAATTACTGCCACAGTAAGTCACTGGAATTACTATAATTACAGCCATCATGGCAATACTGATTTCTATTATTATATTTCAAACAAAATACATCCTCAAAATTCATACCCTAAAAATAGCATTCCTTGCAAATGAGAAAAGCGTATCAGAAGCAACTCCATGGCTTTAAAACGGCAAGATTGGTTCAACAGCTACACACAAGCCTTCTTCCACTCGCTGAAAGGGGCCACAAAAAAAGAGCCTGCCTTAAGAGGAGGCTGCCTCAGCTCAGATGTGGCCTTGTTTTTACAGCTGAACAGTTTCCAAAAACAACAGGGTTGTGCAGCACTTTGCTTGTTAATGCATAGGTATAGCCTGCTATGAGTCAGACAGGATTTGAGAAGTTCTCCTCCAATAAGCTGCAAAAATTAAATGCAGAGCTTCAATCAAAAACAAAAATCACACACACACACACACACTTCATTTAAACCATGAAGTTTGCTAATGCTCATCTCCCAGTGCTTGAGTGCTTGTCAATTCATCTATTCTCACAAGTACCTACATTTTTGCAGTTTGACTTCAGTACAATTTCAAAAGAGAAATCACTGGCCACAAGCATTTAGTCAGAGAAAAAAATGAAAAAAGAAAAAAAAAAAAAACCTTTCATATCACAAGAAAAAGGTCTCAGGGAAACCCTAATGCAACCAACGTAGTCAGCAGCTAGACACAGACAGAAGGGTTTCTTATATTCCAAGGCAGGAGAAGGAATCCTGGAGATGACTCCAAGGTGTCTCGCTTTAACAGACGGAGACAAAGCTCTGCAGTTTCCAGCATCAGCATCCTGAACGCTGCCTTAGGAAAAGCAGCATTGGAAGCACAGCTCTGTTTGCACAGAAGAACACAGATCTACAATAGAAACTAAAAAACCATAGCATTAAGTCTTCAAGGAGTATTTAAGGTGGAGCTTCTCGCAAGTGTCATATTACAGGACAGATGAAGCACATTGACTTCTGTCCCTGACCTGTCACCAACTCACAATTACTGCCACATACATCATTTAATGGTAGGCTGAAATGAGAGGGACATGCCAGCCAGATGTTTTTGCACCATTGCTCTATAATGGTATACAAAATCCCTTCACCTGCAGTGGTCCTCCCTCTTTCAAGGAGCACATCCAAACTAAACTCCACCATCTCCTCTGTAAGAAAATATAAACACAATCAAATCATTATGCCATGCCAACAGAACTTGACCTACTCTGGATTACTTCTGACATATGACTAGCTTGAGCTCTACAGCATCAATAGATCTATGTTATACCCTTCTCCTCTGCAAAGGATGAGGAAAGCAGGTATCTATCTAGCCTAGTCTCCATACTGTGCTGCAAGTGTGCACGAAAAAGGCTTAATTTCACCATTCCTTTGAGGAATTACCATTATCACCTGTGCAATAAACTACTTTTTTATTGGCTAATACAAACACAACTCACAGGAGATATGATGCCATCCCAACTTTAGTTCCCTTCACCCTTCATTTATGTCACCCTGTGGATCATAGAATCGGAATATCCCAAGCTGGAAGGGATCCACCAGGATCGTTGAGTCCAACTCCTGGGTCCCCAAAGGACCACCCAAAAAATCAGACCATGTGTCTGACAGCATTGTCCAAACGCTTCTTGAACTCTGGCAGGCTCGGTGCTGTGACCACTGTGGATCCTCTGGGAGCTCAGTCATTCTGAAACACCAAGCTCCTAGCTCAGTATTGATCCTGAGTGGATAAACAGCCCAGAGATTTATGTCATTTGAGGTAATCAGTGTTCTCCTGTACAGCACTCAGAAAACATTGGATGCTGAACTCTGACTAGAACCACATAGAAATATGCTCAGTATTTTCAATGTGCGCTCCCCTGACAATCCAGCCTATAATGTTTTTTCCTGGAGACAAAAGCATCCCCAATGATGCCTTTTTTGCCTCCTGCAGAAGAACCAGTAACTGTCAACACTGAGCAGACAGTTCTGCTCTTCTCTCACTCTTCAGAGTGCTGGTTGTTTAAGAAAGGTTTCATACGAATGGCTCACGTCTTTCCTCTATCTGGGGCTTACTGTAACTTGGTTTGCTTGCTGGAAGCAGCTGGGAGTGGCAGGAAGAGGATGCACGTAGGGAGGAAATACTCAGCTCTGGCTACTGAGCTGCTCGTTTGCAATTTCCATTTCAGAGAGAGGGACTGAAGGGAATCCTGCCACTCACCTCATCCATACCTCCTCCAAGTGCAGCTCAGGTCCCCAAACTGCACTTTCGCCAGTAGCCAAGGACTATCACATAGACAACTGAGGAGGAATCCAACCCTGAGCAGCAAGCATGGACTCCATGTCAAGCTGGAAACAATGGATACACATCATTCCACAGAGCACAACCTCATCTGTTCCTCCAACATATGTGCTTCTGACACAGAAACTGGTGGGATGGGCACCTAACAGGCAAACAGCTCCAGTTTCAGGCATTGCCCACAAACATCAACCTCACACCTACTTCAGCAGGAAGCAGAATTCATCTACACAAACAAATACCTTTTTAGCTTCCAGGTTGATTCAGTTTAGTAGTAGATGTACTGGAAGTATTTGTTGTGGTGAGCATTTCAGCCAAGTAGAAGTAAGTATACAAGAAAGAACAAAAAAATCTTGAAAATAAAATGGTTTATCTTTTTTTTTTTTTTTTTAATCTACACTGTCCATTAAATCTATTATCAAATGCTATTACTGGTCTCCTGACAAGCTCAAGTTTTATTGAAATGAACTTCAACAAGTTCTGTGGGTTTTATCAAAGTGCAAGATATATAAATAATCCCTCCTATACCTTTCTCTTGCTCTCACAATATCTAATTTATTGACTGCTAATCATGGGACTCTTACATCCTATTTCTTTCAACATCACAAATTTCAGCATTTTAAGGCATGGTTTCCCCAACTATCAAAACATGTTAAAAAGGCCAGAAGAAAATACCTGAAGTTTTTATTTTCCATCAGTATATTGACTTAACTGCATTTTAATGGAAAAGACTCCAGTTATCAAACTTCTCATTCTACATACACCAAAGAAATTGGATAAGGAAAAGCATTATCTGAATCTCGGTGGAAAGGCATTTCTGCCAGCTGACAAGGTGACCCTTCAGTCCTTCAGTTATAGCTATTTGATTGTCCTGGCACCTACTGTGTACCATCACTATTTTCCTGAACAGTAGATGACACCTGCTGATCCTACTGCAACCTGGCTTGCAACTCAGAATTTGACTTTCTCCTCTTTACTGTAAATGAAGCATTCAATGTTGGGAGAAAGATACAGAGGAGGTTACAACAGGACACATGCCCTGATGGTTCTCTGTGATCCAGCACTGGTGTGGACTTCACTTAACTCAGGGCTCTCCTGCTGCCATGTAAGGCTCCATGGCTCACTAGGTAGCATGGTTTGTGTAAGCATAGCAAAGTGCTATGAAGTACAAGCAGCAGTATTTCTTTCATATTTCTCTTCCATGTACCTATTCAAAGATAACAAAACATAAAGTCTTTGGACACTTCTCCCTCTTTTCTCCTTTCAGACCATCATCCCACATTTCTGTGCCACAGAGCACTACTGATAATTCATGTATTGCAATGTAAGTGACTGCAGGTCAAATAAGCCTCCAGTAATACTTCATAGATGGCTTGGAATTCAGTTCTTCCTCTTTTTTCCTTTCCTTTTCTGTGTGTGTGTGATGCTCATATTTAAACCCACGTTTATAAACGCTGAGACTTACAGTCTTATTACTACCATCAAAACAACCACATTAAACCTTGATTTCTGATCAAGTAGAGCAACAAGAAAGTAAGAGTGGATCCCACCCAGACCCCACTGGAAAGTAAGCAGGAATCCCTAGAATTATCATTCATGGTTCTTGAAAATGCATCATAATTTTCTAAGCAAAAAAGCCTCGTGAACTGTAAAAAGTGCAAAAAGTCTAGCAGCACAAGCATTTTAAGAGGGCTTCCACCTAGCTATCTTCCTCTGCATGGCTGTGTTACACATCACCTATATCACTGTGTTACTGTTAAGCATAATTCATTAGTGCATAGGAGGTAGGTGCTCTATCAACCCAAAAAAACAGCCTCTAAGATGGATATGAATTATTTTACATACTGTGTTTGCACTTTTCATATCTTAATACTTTTCAAAAACAGTGCTACTCTAGTATGGTGCTCATGGAGCAGCTAGTTTCCATTAATAATGTTCATCCCACTGCTTCTTCTCAATAAATATGGCAACTGAACCAAACTATTTTTTGACTTACGGATTCCATCAGTTACGTTATGTATACACAGGTAAAGGCTCACTCACTGCTTCTAAAGCACCAGGAAATGCACTGTACAGAGATCAGATGTAATTTAGTACAGAACATCATTTTATGTACAGATCCTTGCTCTGAACCTGGTTAAAAGACCTTGGAAGAATTAAAAGACAGGAAAAAAGTAGAAAGCTCAAACTGTACCCATGCTAAATGTAATACTACATTCCAAAATACAAATATTTGCACCTTTGCAGCCAAGTTTTTTGACTGATCTTCCATTCTTACACCTGGCTTTCATGAAAATGTATAGCACGAGGAGGGTGGAGAGGAGACGAAGCAAAATCCTCAGCTAAAAACTTTGCAAGCATACTCTCTCTTAGTTCCTTTGAACACTATTCAAACTGAAAAGTAAAATGAACCCTTGCCTAATAAATTTATAATGAAGCTGCTTGCATTAATGTTGATTACTTCACCAAACATTAGTTGCTCTTGAAACATGTGAATAGAAGAAATGCAGCTAAACACCTTTTTAAATAGCTCTCTTTTCAACAATGGAGATGTAAAGAGTATTAAATCTTCCAAAGCTCATCTTACTTATGGCTACTGTACTCCACTCCTTCATAGAGAAAATATTTAAAGACTCTCCAAAAAACGTCACAACCTTTTACACTTTTAAAAATGATTTGGATTTTACAACAAAAACTACTCTAGAAAAGTGCCTCTCTGACAGCAGCTAGTTCCTGAAGTTGGCAAAGTTTATTCTTTATGCATTCCTGTATTAACATTCTTAATGTAGCATTTTCATTTCATCTAAAACTAAAACAGAGTTCTAGATTTTAGAAACCTTAGAAAACTTTGGTTATACATTACCAAAAGACAAAAAGAAAAACAAATGGGCCCTAAAATACAAAAACATAAAACCTGTTTGATACCATTGCCAGACATCTGTCTCACTTCCCTTACTCCTTTAATGCCAGTTTTGACATAGAAAATTGCTTTCTACTGATTTTGTTTTAATGGTTTTAGGGTTTATCACTCCCTAGGTTCTCTACTGTGAAGTCATAATACTAATTATATCATTAAAGGGTTTACACAGTGTAGTTATACTTGTACGGTTCACTTAGAAGGTAGCAGAAAAGTGGACCAGAAATGTTTGTTTTTACAAATGCCACCAAATCCGTGCCCCAACGCTACTATCAGCAATGCTTCATCATCAGTCACTCCTGGCCATCCACCGAAGTGCTAGAACTAACAAAGTTAGGGGACACATTGTGTGTACAATGATACTCCTGTAATTTCTCATCCACATTCATGAACAGCTAGAATTAACTGCCCTGAGAGCACTGCTTATTTAACTCAGGAACAGTCAGAGTACATCTCAGCCTGCTTTGGAGATACGAGACAGTCCCGCTTTCTGATTATCCCAAGGGCAGCTGCAGAGCAGAATTCAAGGTTGTCTGGGTGACCTTACCTCTATATTTTCACATTTTCAAATATGTGGAGCACTCTGTAACACTGAACATTGGCAAACTGCTTATTTAAATGTATTTCCTGGAAACTATACAATTCTCTTCCCTTTGTCCAAACAGCAAATTGAAAGTGAAAGAGATCATTGCCTGAAAATCTTAATAGGTTTATTCAAATTCACAAGCTCTGCAGAAATATTTTTCCTTCTAAAATCTTACTTCTTCCTTCATCTTTCAAAGTGTGTAGGTGAAAGCCTGAAGCTCAAACGAACAAGTTCCACTCTCCTACCAATAACAGCTGCACATAAACCAAGAACACAATTTCATTTCCAAAGCTGACAGATTTAGCTGGGAAGTCTTCTCTTTGACTTCTCCAGAATACGGCCACATGCTGAGATGAGACATAAAACTGTCATGGTACAGCTCTGTGTTTACTGACTCTTTCCCAGCCAAATTTAGTCAGCATATCGTTGCACAGACCTTTCCAGCTGCTTCCCCTGCTAAATTAGCCTTATCTCCAGCAATCGAGGTACAATTTTCTTTACTTAGTCCATATCATAACTAGTGTGCAAACAATTCTGCTAGCAAAATTTATTCACATTATTATGTGGCTAAATGTGTTGCCTGTAGGTTGTGCAAAGCACAACAAAGTACAGCCATTAAAAAGAGAGAGGGAGGGAGAGAGAAATAAATTTTTGATGTCAACAGTCATTAGATATTCTGGTATTCAAAGAAGTGGCTTCACCCTTCAGAAGGGTGACTACCCCACTTCTCAGCTCTCCTTTAACCATTGAGGTAGTTTAGCAGGACCCACTTGCTAACAGCATCCATCTTAACGATGCAGAGCCTTTGAGATACAAGTCACACAGTTCAACTAGTCAGTAGGACATCAATTAAAAAGCTGTAATTTCTGAAAAATTTCAGCAAACGGCATTGAGGAAAAATCCAAAAAGCATTCCCAAGAGGTGACAAGATGCTCTAGATACAGTATATTGATGCAGTAATACTCAAGGTACTACAGAAGAGAACTCAGGCACTAACTTTCACTGTGATAAAACTTCTGCCTGCTGTTCTAGGTAGCGTGCTAGCATCTGAAACAGTTGTAGGAGGCACAGAGAATGTATGTACCTGCTCTAAGATTACCTTATCCCACCCAGTCTATAAACTGAAAATTAAGATGTTCAGGTGCCAACTGACTGACACAAGGACATGCAGAGATCTGGCTTTCAGCTGGCAAAGCCAAAAATTGGAACTGGATCTTCTGAGTCACCATATTAGTCATAGGCTGTCCTTCCTATATCCTGGTACAAATTCTTGTTCAACATGTTATTCAGATCAAAAGAACGGTGAGCCATTTTACACACCATACCCTTCCGAAGCAGCCGCACAAAGGAACTATTCTTGGGGGGAAACAATAGGAACTTCTCCTGAATAACAGCAGCAGCTTCAGACCGAGAAAAAGAATACTCCTGTATGATATTACGTAACAAAATGTTGGCAGAAATGCCCAATTTACACGTCAACTGAGAAGACCAGATGAGTTTCCTGGTAGCTATTATTAACGTGATCACTTACTTTATTGCATTCAATATTCAGACATTGCTGTGAAAAAAAAGAAAAACACTAAACTACTGAGTCTTTTCACCAGATTTTGTCCTGACATTTTTTATACTAAATTTTCAGAACATAGTAGTTTTGCAACGATGTGGAAAAGTCCCTTTTAATCAAATGCCTCCTGAAGTCCTATTTCTGCAAAGCACAGCAGAGAGTAAATTATTTCTATAAAAGAAAAAGAAATAAAGTATGTCATCTGCTGGGCTTCTTATCACGTTTGCATGTCTTATAACGATCTGTGGAAACTACCTCCATTTTTGTATACCACCAAATGCAGATGTAGGAGTAAGTGCAAAAGAATGCAGAAGGTTTTCAGAGACTTTTTTTTTTTTCATAAGAGCCACCGTTCAGGTTGAAAATATATGCAGTTCTAAGCTGCACACACCGGTACCATAGAACAAAAAACACTGCATAAAAGCATTTCTAAATCTGTTTCTAGGAATGTTATTGTTAGAATAGCTTTTAATTCTTTTATTTATTTAGTTAAAACAGTTAAAAAAAACTCCTTTGCTCCTGCTCAGAGAGGCTAAGGCTTTCATCTTTAAAACAAGACACCTCGTTAGGGACAAGAGCTGAGAAAAAACAGCGGCTCTGCAGGCAAAATAAGGAATAAACAGAAATATAGATATAGGTGTTATAGATACAGTTATAGCTATTGATAGTATAGACATAGATGTTATAGATACAGTTATTGCTATGGATAATATAGGTGTTATAGATACAGTTATGGATATCGTTACGGATATAGCTTTGTATATAGTTACAGACACAGGCAGAGCTACAGATACAGTTAAAGTTAGTTATAGTTACGGGTATAAAAGCACCTCCGTCTGCCCCCCTGGGACTTCAGCAGCCCCCCCTTTCCCACGGCACCGTCTCGCGGCTCCGGCACCGCGTCCCGGCCGCCAAACGCCGTCGCACCGGGGGGCTGCCGGGGTTCGCCGCTCGGCAGGTGCCGCAGGGGGGCTGCCGGCCCCGTCCCAGGGCTGCTGCCCCCCCTTCTCGGCCTTACCTGCCCGCGGGGAGAGGGAAGGAAGCTCCGAGCAGGGAAGGGATGCCGATGCCGATGCCGGTGCCGGTGCCGGTGCCCAGCCGCGCCCCGCGCGCACCGCCCAGTCGGGGACGAGCCCTGCGCGGCCCCTGGGCGGCCCCTGGGCGGCTCTCGGAGCGCAGCGCTGCCCTCTGCCGGCCTCGGAGCCCCCAGGGGCCCTGGCCCGGCCCGTGGGACCCTGCCTCCCGCCCAGGGTTCGTGGTTTGAGCTGTGCTCGGAAAGGGGGCGGCGGCGCTGGCTCCCCGCTGCCTGCTCGCACAGCCCGGGCAGGGGCAGGATGGGGCGCGGAGTACCCCAGGCTTGGGCTGGGGGCAGGACCGGATCGCAGTTTTCTCGTGCAGCTTAATAATTAGTTCACGCAGGGGGACAGCGTACTGCCCGTGCAACAGCAGCACTGTTGCACGGTGCTGTGGGGATGAAAAAAGTTCATGCAAGTGCTGTCAGTAATGCACGGGGAATTGTTTCGCTGTGAAGCATCGTCTGAAGCATCAGTTATACAAGTCCTCCGAGAGTATCACCTAAGATGAAAGTGTGCTCTTGCCGTGCTTGTTTTATATCCTGTACTCTTTTTCCACACCCAGAGGGATAATTGCAGGTCCTGACTTCTGAACTCTCCTTGGCCAAAGGCAGCAATATGAGCACAAATATAAATCAAGCAATAAACAAACAAACAAAAAACAGCAATAACAAAAAAAAAAAGTGTCATGATCTGCTGTTCTTCAGAGGTAAGGAAAAAATAAATAAATAAAAGCTGGCATTTCAACAAGGAGTGGAGTAAAGGCTAAGAAAAGACAACAGTAGAAGATGGTTTGTTCCCCACGATTCACTGGGTATAGAGGGTAAGGACTCCTTTCAGAGGTCTAAAGAAAAAGTTTGACGTCAGATATGCAGTTCTACTCCTTGCTTCACTGCAGAGGGTGAAGCAAATAACCTACTTTCTCTCTCTTGTGCGCGCATACACACATACACACACACACACGGAGTCTATCTCAGATCAACATTTCCATTAATTTGATTTCCATTTAAAACAAAAAACATTTAAAATGAGAATAGTAAACACATTAAACTATCAACACAGATTGGTACTGTAAAACAAACAAGCAAAAAAACATGCACAGGAAACAGCAACACAATTGAGGCTGACATTTTCCTAATCTGATGTTAGAAGGCTCACATGTTTCACGTTCAAATAAAAGAAAAGATGTACCCAGGCTGGTAAATACCGTGAAAGCTCCTAGTTAGCAGCACAAAATCACCACTAGACTCAAACTTCATAATAAAAAATTCAACTTTCTCCTTATTATTTTTTTTGTCATTTTACCAGATGCCCTCATTGCAATTTTAGTTCTGTAATTCACTTTCATTCACCCATCTAAATGCATGATAGTCTCAGTAGGATTTTTTAAAAGGTAATATATTTGCTGCAACAGAGCATAGATAGTGAAGATAGCCCCCTGAAAGAGACAAAGCCGCCAGTAAAATCTGGTTCATCCCTGTGTTTTAGGGACTTTCACAAGCTTTACACAGTCTGTTTCCATCTTTAAAACTTGAAAGTTTTCATTTCCTTGCTCCATGTAGTTTATCACGCAAAGTTCTGCTCAGAGTACAAGGAAGCAGGAGCTTTCTGTGATGCACCTATTAAAACAAATCCACTACTGAAATTGTAAAGGTGATACATCCACTGGCTACAGGTTAGCGGTGTCTGGCAGCTAACTCACAGCACCTTTTCTCTACAGCCAGCCCCCAACATACTTTACTGGAAGCATCCAGCAAGCTATCCACCTGTATATTACCCAAGAACAGAAGACGAGAATAAGTGCATTTGCAGCAGCTGTAGACCCTTAGGATTTCAACTTCAAATTTTCCTCATTGAAAAAGTTACAAAAATAACTAGTTAAGTCTTGTAATTTACTTTACATAATTTGCAACACAGCCTCATGCTAAGATACCAGCCTAGATCTCAGTTCCAGAGGAATCCTCTTGTGGATTTCCATCATGCAAACAAGCATCTAGGTAAGTTTGTCGTGTGTACATATATAGGTATGCAATATGACAAGTAGGTTTTTCTTGACCGACTCGAATATCAAAGCAAGGAAAACACACACACTTCAGAGACTGTCTTTTGATTATACTGAGCACCCTGACGTCAGAGTGACAGCCATTGCCCAGGAGATGTACATCACTAACATTTACTCATTTCTTCTTGATGTGCAGACCTATTTCTGCTGCAGTAGTAAATGTGAAAAAGAAAAAAAAAAAAAGGTCAGTATTATCTGCACTTTGTAGAATTAGTATTTGAAGACAACGGCCTGCTTGAGAACAGTGACAAAGGAAACAAACTGGCACATTGCAACATTTGAATAAATGTGGGCAAGGGTTTTTGGCTGTTTTGCAATTTAAGTTCAAGGTGAACTTTTTCATTTTGCTGTATCCCATCATAGAATAACGTTCTTAATGCTAGCATTTCTACATATCAGTTATTATATGGAGCTTAAAGCAAAAAAAAACTTCTTAAAGCCAAGAATCTTTGCCATTACTTATTAATTAATAAGAATGGAGATATTTAAATGAATGATGCCTAGAATTTAACACACATGCAACAAATAATGTTACAAAATGGAAAGCATAGTCAGAGAGGCAGTTTCTGGACCTTATTGTACCACAACTACTAAATAATATCCTTCTTCTGCCTCCCAAGTAACATAGCTTGGAGAAACTTCTCCATGTGAACTTCTGATATTGTAGTATGAATAAATTCTTACAGAAATAAGAAGAATGCTGAAATAATCCTCTCCTGTAGACTTGAAGAGGTGTTAGTTGTGGTACAGTAAGATCCAGAAAGCAAAGCTACTCAAAAATAAATAAAATAATAACAATCATAATAATAATTCATTTTACATGACCTATCTTCAGAGCATGTCACAGAAACTACAAACAGCTATCTAGGCAAGGATTAAGACCAAGACATACACTCAAATACTTTTACAACATAGTGTTCTTATACATCTCTCCCTTCATTTTTAAAGGGGATTTTAAATGAGAAATTTAAACCAAAAATTAAATAGGGGGCTTCTGTTTCTTTAGTGTTACTTCTCTTTCTCAAGTGTAAAATGTGTGAGATCTTACCTGAAAATTTGCTCTGCAGGTACAAAATTTGTGTTTTAAATACTGAAATGCAATATCCTATAAAATCCGATGTCGTTTTTTTCTGTTAAAACTTTTACTTGTTTTGCATTATTTCACTGGAGTGCATTACAGGCTCCAACCAAGGAATGCCATTGAAAGGTAGACGATGATTATCCAGGGCAACCAGAAACATTGCAACCGTAACCTGCACAAACTCTGAGCTCAAGCAGGCATGCAAATCTAAATCAAGTATTTGGCAAGAATTGCCAGTGTTACACAAGCATCATTAGAGCCATTTAAACCTTTTGATTGTTTTTAGATGCAGAAACATGAAAGAGTCTGATTAAGGATGGCTATTTGCTGGCAACACCAATGTCAAATTCACCATCCAGATGTGCTTCTGCAATCTGCAAGAGGTTGCTCCCTCTGTGCAGGGTCAAAAGATATTTTCGGAATCTATGAAGAGGTGAGTTTTATTTTAAGTATGATACGTCTCAAGCCTGCTTTAATGCGCTTAAAATTTTTCCTGACACATTCCTGTCTTTTCTGCTCTTAGTGAACTCGAGAGATTTCAAACCTAGATTTCAAAATCTCTGGCTGAAGGTTAAAATATTAGACAGTATAGATAAAGCTATTCTGCGTCAAAACCCTAGAATCTAAATGTGCAATTTGCTGCTTATAGTTGCACGTACATGGTCTGATTTACATTGTCTCAACTCCAGAATTCCATCAGTGAGTCAGCAAGAGTGACTTCCCTGTAAACTGCAACCTATTTAATTTGAGGAGGGCTGGAATAAGCACGTACCCTGGGACAGTAGCAGAAATAAATAAAAACCCTTCTATGACAGCTCACGCAATTGATCATGGAGGAATGCAACCTGGTACATACAGAGCAAGAATATTCTCATCTTCATTTATATCCAGCTCCTCACGCCTACAGCATTAAACATTCAGAATTTGCTTGCTTTACTAGTCACTTCAATACTACACTTCCTGCAGCTTTACTCTTCCCCCTGCACATTTTACTGTTTCCTGTGTCAAATTCATTATGGATTGTATAGCATCCTTTTAGCAACCACCACTACCAATGGATCTTCACAGACAATATGCTGAGCATCATTCAGCCCCTTCTACTACGGGCTATTGCTGCAGAATGCCAACAGGTTCCTTATTAGTAGTAATATGCCTTATTTTGACTCCTCTGTAATTTAACTGCGTAGGTACTGAGAAAAAAAAAAACATACAGCTTCATGGGATAAAAAAAACTATTAGAGGAAAAAAAAATCAGTATTTTTTCATAACAAACAGGGTCACAAACAACAGACAAGTTTGACAAGCAGACTAGCTTTCACCTGAACAAATACTAGCCTTCAACACAAAGGCAGTGAATCCAGAACTCATGATACAACTTCTACTTAAGGAACAAAAATCAGTTTGCCTTTTTGTTAAAAATCTTCAAAACTTGATTTTAGTAGCCTTCTTAGAAATGAAGATCTTAAAATACCATATTTTTCCACCTTTTGATCAGATTTCTCTTTGTGTAAATGATACCTTGGCAAGCTCATTGGACAGAATAACATGAACGGGAAACCTCATAATTAATCATATTACTGTAAGATCAAACTAATCTACTATTTTAATGCAACTCCTTCCCATGCTGCTGCAAGCCGCACATCAAACTTCAAGGCAGTACAATGAATGCATAATTCAGATAGGAAGATCATCAATAAGAATTTAGACAATGATGTCAAGGGCTGTGGTCCTCAAGTCATGGAACATGGCTGTTGAGAGAAACATCCACCTTCAACAGGTACTACTGAAGAGTTGTGGAAGGAGGAGGCTCCAGGAAGAGCTTCTCACTCCAGAACCTTTATATTAAGTCTTCTAAAAGATACTACCTGATTAAGTCACACAATTAAAAGTAAGATTTCCTAAAAGACAAAAGAAAGTTCAACTCTATTAGCAGCAATAGGATAAAAAATAGTAAAGTAAGCACTGAGAAAATGAAAAAGCATTGAGAAATGTTTGAAGTTTGCAAGAACATGTTCCTCACGATTACCCATTATTATCTTAAGTCTTCAAAGTATAACTAGCAAATCCCAGTAGCCAGGAAGATATATTGGTCACATATTGATTTCACAGCAGAGCAGGTACTATTCCACATTTTTCAAGTCAAAGACAGTAAGATTTTAGGTAAAACTCAGAAAATGTTACCTGAATGTACTTAAAACTTGGAAAAAATTTCCAAGTTATACTGATAAACATCATTCACTGCCAACTGCCAGACATGTACAAATTCCTTTTGAGGGAAATTCTTATGGTATCCCAGTAAGTTTCAGCCCCAGGTGAAAACACAAAAACAGACCACAAATGAACTTTTACCAAACTGTCATCCTAAATGTGAGTGGCCTTTGGTACACCTTTCTTTCTAAAGTATATGATCTTACTTCAGCTTCACTTGAAGTTTAAAAAGCAAACAAACAAACAAACAAAAACCAACTACCCCATCATTCTAATACAAAATTTGTGTGAATGTAGCACTTAGGGACATGTTTTACTACTGGAACTGGTAGCGTTAGGCGATGGTTGGACTTGATGAAAAAGGGTCTTCTCCAACCTGAGTGATTCTATGATTTTATTCTATAAAAAAATTAGACTCTACTGTATAACAACAGTGATAGAATTAAGAAAAATCTCTTGGATTATATGTACCTGATGATTTCCTCATTGGTGTACAATTTATTTACTTACTACGTTAATTTATTTTGAATTCATGTCCCCTTAGATGCAAGGATTATCTTTTTTCTTGAGAATTGTAAGTCATAAACATACATCACTCTTCAAAAAAAGAAACGAGTTTTTCCAGTAATATAGAAGCATATTTCTTCTACCGTACAAAAAAACACCTACATGTACTAGTTCTTTTTATTTTGATGTTTTCTATGAATTTATGGAAGTTTGAAGTGCAGACAAAGCAATGAAAGAAAACACAACACTGTCAAGTTATATCAAATACATACATGATTTTACTCCTGTGTCCAAGTACCTGAGATGGGACACTAAACTTAAATAAGGATGATAACATGTTAAAATCAGACAAACTTGTAATTATTTTCTAGTAAACAAAAAGTAAAAATTACTGATTGTTTTTCCAAAATCAAATCATGACTTAGTACTGGATGCACAATACACTCATTAGAAGTTAAATAGCTTTGGAATAAAAGTTTAAAACTCAGTTGTTCTAAAAATATTACATGGAGAATCTTGAAAAAGTCCTTCTTCCTCTGTCTTCTATGATTTGTCCTCTTCAAAAACAAATCCTGCAAGACAGAACTTATGCAGAGAGGGGCTTATTTTGAAAGTCACTATTATAAAAAGTTGTCAGGAGAACAGGTCATCTATTTCAAGTCCATATAGTTTTTGTTGTGGTGGACATCAGTTAGTTACACATATCTTGATCCAGAGTATTTGTAAGACCATTACTCGTGTTCTCTTCTAGATATGTAGCTTTTTTCTTAGTCAAAGTAGCAAATAGTGCATCCATCATTCCTAAAACTTCTAGTAGTTCCTCTTGATAGTCAATCTCTCTTCCTATGGCTTCCTGAAGCCTCAAGAATTGTTTATCTACAACTGCTGACTGTCCAAGCACAGGCTGATAAATATCTGTAAAGAAGAGAGTCACTTAAGATAGACATACCTATTAAAGATGTAGAAATTATATTGGCTAATTAGATAGACATTTAAAGAACGTGGCACTAATCCAACGTTGCAGACAAATAAGACAACTTTGCTAGTGTTCTGAAAAACAGTGTTAATTATTGGTACATACCCACAGTAATATATAAGTCAAACTAACAGAAAAAGAAGTTTTTACTATATCGAATACTATTTTACCTCATTGGAGAAACTGAAGTCACTTGTACTACAGAAGTACAGAAACATGAAGAACCAAAAAAAAAAAAAATTAAGAAACCATGAGGAACCTCACAGACAGTATCTGATTTATACTGTCTGCAGGATCAATGCTGTCTAGCAAAATTTCTTTTTGGATCATTTTATCGCCATTGAGTTTATAAACTAAACTACGTAGGCATAGTTTCTTAAAAGGGTAGCATTTTTCACCTTATTTTCAAATTAGCTGCTGGGCTTTGAAAGTCTTCCTTGTGTGGCACTTACCAGTGATCATATCTGCGACAGTTACCAGTATTGGAGTAAATCTAGGTTCAATTACACGCCTGCAAAATTAGAACACATCGCCATTGTAATGTGTTGAAAAATGAAAGTTACATGCAGCTCTGTCATACTGGCATACAGATAACATTTTTCTTAGGAAAGAGACCTCACAGAACAGCACTCAGCGTTACGAGTCAAAAAAGCTCCATGTGTTATTTACCCTCCTCTTTTCACAAAGACAGCAGGGACTGGAGGACTGGCAAAAGCCTCAGGTATGTTAAGACATGGGTTGCATTGAAAAGACAAAAAATAACAGACTAAGGGTAAAATGTGGGGCAAAGGGGCAAAACGGTCTCTTTCGGTGGCTTTCATAATATCAACAAAATCATTTTGTGCTAACATGTAAACTGTCTCAGTACTACAGCCAAAATCCGAGACCTTGGCATCAGAAAGCAAAAGGCACATGAAATTTCAACCAGTGCTACAAACATGATCTCCTGAGCCCCTGTGGCAAAAGCTAGTAAGAAATATGGGTCTCAAAATAAGTTGTCAGAGTAAGTAAGGTAAAATAATACCTTGTCACAAAGGTAAGGAGGAGACTAATTTGCTTCTCGTCTCGGCCTGCAAGTGCGCTCCTTAGTGTTCCTCTGCGGTTTAGTTCCTGCATAACTGCAACCGTAACTTCAGGGGTATAAAGCCTGATGTGTGGCTGAACACATAGAAGAGTTTAGTATCAAAGCAACATCTTGATACAGAAAACAGGGATGGTATCAGTTTGCAAAAAATAAAATGAACAAAGGACGCACAAGGAACCCACACAGTTTGACTACTTTCTGGTTATACACCGAAAGAAAACTAGTTCAAGATACAGAAAAATCCACTTTGAATGACAGCACACAACTTTGATGAAACAGAAGCAAAGCCTTACCTCCAATACTGCATCAAGGGCCTTGGATGACTGAAAGCCCTTCAGTAGCTTGTCGTATTTCCTCAAAACACACTTTCCAGGCTTACTGACAAAGAAATCCTCCTAGAATTGAAATATAAGTTCAGAGCAAGACAAACACAATGAATTTGTGTAGATATAAAATGTAAACATACTACTATGGACAAGCTTGTATGTCTTTGTGTCTTGCCTCCCTTCAACTTAGTGCACACAAAAAAAAAGAAATCTTGAGTGCTTCGAGACACATTTTCTCACTTCACCTTACCTGTTTTGGCATGTAATTTCTTCCTTTCACATAGGTTCTATATGCTGGTTGTCTCTTCTTTTGAGACTTTTCTTTGCTTTCTTCAGGTTTTCTGTGTTTAACATTTAGCACCCCATTGGTCATGCCTACAACTATAGTTTCATCTTCAGGCTAAAACGCAAAAACCACAGAGTTAGGAACCTAGTGTTTTATTTGACAACACATGCATTACTACTGTGCATATTTTTCAACTTTTATGTGTAATAATAAAATTCAAATCACATTATCATAGAAAAATTTAAGCTAGAAGACACTTCTATGGGGTTCTGTTGTCAAATTCCCTGTACCTGAAGGACCATCTTCAAAGCTATGATCCTAAGCAACATTATCTATTTAACAAGCCTTTAATAAACACCTAGAAGTATACAGTATGACTAGCTCAGCAAGATTCAAATACACATTAACATCCTCCTCACAAATACACAAGCAAGTATAATCTAGGATGTTTGTGTTTTTTTTTCCAAACGGTGTACAACTGCCTTTGGATATTACATGCTATACAGCAGACATAAACGCTACCTATGAAAGAGCTAATATGGATCAGCAGCATTTTCAGAAACAAGTGAAAGTTGTTCAAAACATCAGCCAGTGCTATATGTTCTATCTACATAAAAAGGTAAATTTATTTGATGATAAAGGTTGTAATTTTAAATAATGCATTACAGAAAAAATACTGACTTTACATATTAAAAAGTGGGTTCTGACCCATTAGTACTAATAGATAAGTATATGAAAATTTTAAATATTAGCTGAATGCTCAACAGCTTTTAAGAAAAACAGCAAATGAGAGAAATTACTACATAAGAAATAAAAAATAGAAGGTCGTTATGCCATTAAATAAATCCATAATTTGTCCACATCCTACGTCCTATGCAAGTTATATTCTCAAAAATCAGAAGCAGAATCAGAGTAGGAAAAAAATCAAAAAAAAAATAAGGAGAATAAAAAGTTGGCTTGATTTGAGACAGAACTCCCTAGCATGGGAAAATGACAGCTGAGGAAGCATATTATAGAAGCCTACAGAATCATGACAGGCATGGATGGAGATCAGTTGCTCAGTATTCCTTAAGGGTATCAAGTGACACTAGTGAAGGTTCAAATGGAACAAAAGGAGGCACCCTTACTAACTGTTGTGTCAAGAGACATGGAACTCTTCGTCAAGGCATTTAGTGAAGGTTAAAATTTTGTACAAGCTAATGGAGAGACTGAACAGGTTTATACTAGAGAAATTCTTTGAGTTACACAGAAATTGGTGTCATCACCAAACGAGTTTGGAAGAACATCAGATATGCAGGTATGGCATGTGTTTTGCACTTGAAGCAGAGGCTTGAAGCATGTTTTCTGTGGTTCTGTGAAAGATATGCCCCACTATAGTCTTCACCTAATCCAAATTCATTCAAGACCTATAGCTCTAGTTCTATGGGGAACAAGGTATGCCATGCAGGAATATTTTCTGTCGCCCTTAGCTCTCGCCCTTCCTCCTTGGTTCCAGAAGATCATGACAATAGTAAAGTAGCAAAGACCTTCGCAGTCCCTTTTACATATCCTTTACTGGTTATATGGCGGAGTGACTGCATCATGACAGTTCTGCTTTAAAAAAAAGAGGTGCTGGCCTTCAAATTTTTGCCCAAACAGCCAGTTATCCATTGGAACACTTTGGAGAAGTAAGGATTTTTGTTTTCTGTTCCCAAGACAGTAAGACAGCTGGTTTGGCAGACCTTCATTTATGCTCATACCCCAGGCCCTCTCCTCTTCTTTTCCTCAGATCATTCTAACATCAACAACTTCTAAGACAGGTTCATCCTATTCTAAATCTTCCAAAGAAAGAAATAAAACACTTTTTCCTTTTATCACTGCCATACAAGAAGACTTGGAAGGTTCCTGAAAAGCAAAAGATGTGTATACTCATCTTAAAGGACTTCCCTTCTAAGCTGCGTACTTCCCCAACGCTATATACGGTGCCTGATAAACACACAATTTTGTATAGATCTATTCGGGTAAAATCTGGTTACCTATTTTAATCTATTATGTTTTAAACCTCTAAATGCAATTTTTACCCAGGAGAAATACAGTCAGTGATTCTAGTTCACATGTTCAGCATTCCTGTGAAACATCTAATAGCAATGAAAGCAAAAATCAATTACTTCAGAGACTTAAAGCTTATTACAATTACCCTGCCTATAAAAACTTTTAAAGTACTTACTGACAATGCAAGACTGAGGATAGATGTTGCATAGTTAAAGCTGTGGACTACTTTGTAGGAAGTCGTACTGTAAATCTTCACGTGCCTGTATAGGAACAGTGACGATTAAAACCTTGTTACTAATGCCGTCACAGAAACTTTATCATTCTCAGCTTCTAGGAGATCATTTAAAGAAACTGAATATTTAAGCAAAGCTTTCTTCAGACTACTAGCGAGCTTCTTTGTTATTACCTCTCCCGTAATAACAGGAAGGTTCTAGCAAAAGATTCAGAAAAGAAAAAGAAAGGATTACTTACCCTTACACTAAAAAGATGAAAACAGTGAAAAGGGCAGAAAAGGAAACCAAAGACAGATGTAAAGACAACTTGACTTCAGCAACACTTATTAGGAAACGCTAAGACAGTGTTTCTCCTAACTTGTTCTTAATTTTAAATGGAAGATTTACTGATAATTTCTGGAATTAAATCCATGGGTATTTTTGCATCCAGCTGCCCTTTAATGATTCGTTTGAAGGTGGAAAATCCTTAACAAAGGAAAAAACTAAACACTATCTTACAAGTATGAACTTTAGTGTTATAAGCATTGAACAACCCATAGCTACATAGTTAATGCAACCCTTCACAGCTTATGCTTTGTGACCACATAGCTTGAGGGAGCCTAGGAAGTACAGCACGGAGGGAAGGCAGGGAGTAAGAGAATAGACCACGGTCACTTCAGACCAGTTCATACTTCTAATGTCTTAGAGACAACAGATTGTATAACTGAACTAAGCAACATAAAAAATTACAAAAAGCACCCTTGCAAAGGACTTACTTCACCTCTGCGCCTTGGGTGCATTCCTTCCATTGACAGGGTCACTTTACGGGGGACAAAAAGCAACAGCACAGATACACCAAAAATGGGCTCTTTTAAAGGTAAATGCTAACCAGTATTGAACTGCATTGAAGTAAAATAAGAATAGTTTTCTTATTGAGACAGCAAGGGTCAGTTCAGAGGTTCAAAAAAATGAATGCTTATTCAGAAGTTCCCCCCATGCATTACCAAATGGCACATGCAACTCTCACTGATGCTCATGTTAATAAGAGAAAAAGGCAAAACAAAGTTCCAAAATATACCAACCTGTCCAGGGATCCTGATAATAACCTTTGTCCAGAGCTGTTCAGGCACAAACAAGTTACAGTTTTATGATGATTTTTAAGCGAAACTAGTAATTGTCCGCCTTTCAATACATCCCAGACTTTGACATAACGTCCTCCTATGAGAAAGAAGCGCACAAAACAGTTGGACATGTACACGTTTATGCTTCTCTGAAGAAGTTTTCACACAAGTGACACAGTGCATCCCTTGTAACAGAGTTTTCTGCACCTGCTTGTGCTCTCCATCCATTACGGCTATCCCATAGGACAAGACACATTACAAGCCTGTTCTTTTTCAGGTGGTTTTGCAGGCACAGCTGATTGGTTCAACATATTCCTTACAAAAAGGATTTAAACACTACTGGATCGCAAGACTTCTCATGCAATAGTAAGAGACTAAAAAACATTGCTAAACATAATTTAGAGAAATGTACAGCCACACCTTTCAAAACACTTCTTAATTACGTTCCTTCAGGCCAGCACTGAGCCGATAAAGTGCATTTCATCATTAAAAGTGTACTACTAGTTTTTAACTAATTACAAGAGAAGCAAATCAGAGATAAGACCCCTACCTTCAACCTTCAGATCAACACCAGTTCCCAAGGAAGATCCTTGAGAAATCTAGTTTTTACATACTTACCACTTCCTGGCCAAATTAAAGCATCACACAGGGAAGACGGCTGCTGAAAGATTTCTCAAATTGGGCCCAGCAGAAAACAAAGTTGATTTTATTTAAGTACCTGCAGACACTAGCAGCCCTCCTGAAGGGAAAAGAAGCACACTCTCCACTGGGTGGCCATGTTCTATTGTCATGACACTACTTTTTGTTCTTGCATCAAACACTTTCACAGTGTGATCATAGGAACCTGCAAACAACACCATAAATAGCTTCAGTTGTGTAATTCAAGTATTTCAGGAAGTAAAACGGCCACGTGTTACAATCTAAAGGAGCTCCGGACAAATGGAAACGGTCAGTCTTACACCATACATTTAAAATGCCTAGTGGTTTACTTAATTTATAGCCTTCTGGCAGCATAAGGCTTCCAATTCTAGTCCTAGCGGCGTGTCAGGTCTTAAAAGTAATTTAATTCTTAACTTTATTTCTCTTCTATTAATCAAGTGTATTAGTAACAACAAATACCAGAAAACATGATGAAACCTACTGTCTTTTGCCCCCTAAATCAAAGAACTCTTGATTTTTCACAGCATTTTAATTTATAAATTTACAACAGATTAATAGAATGTTGCTGGTAGAAAAAAAAAAGGCAACTGATCTTAAAAACTTCTCATAAGACATTTCATTTCTGAGTCTGCAAGTTTTAGACTGTACAAATTGCGGCGGAACTACTGCTCTCCTCCAGAGCCCTGATAAAACACTTCCATCAATCCCAGTTAAAGGATGCATTCACAGCATCTTCAACTTTCAAAGGCAAGTCAGAATAGCCCCATTAACATTAACAGGCTAAAGCAAAAATATGTTAAACACTTTGTTTCCCTACAAACACCAGCATTAGCTGTGAAAAGCAAGTAAAAAGGAAACGAGATTGGCTCTGAACAGGAAGATTGTTGATGTTTAAAATAAAATACACAAGATGCTACTGTATTAAAAATTTACTGTTTTTTTTCTTCAGTTCTATAAAAAAAACAAACACCATGCATAAAAAATAAAATCAAACCTGTTATAAAGACATCTCCATTCAATTTACTTGCACAGCCACATCTCACATAGTCTGTATGTTCAGTGTATGACACAATTTCTGTAGCACTTGGAATATCCCACAAATTTGATGAATAATCATCACCACCAGAAAATATTCGGTATTTATCAGAGAGGAAGCCCACCACATGAACAGCTCTAGAAACCAAAGTGCACAATAGCCATTGTTAAAATATATTCTTATTTCCACAAATAAAGAGCTTGCTGAAGGGAAGGATTCTCTCTAGTCTGAAAGTGCAAAGTATTTACTACTGGAAATTAGCGAGCCTCACTTCAGAAGTTAAAAATAGTTCATCTTGTATAGTTCCAGCCAGAAAAGGATCTTGCACACAAGATGCTAATCCAAGCACTGCTATGCTCTGCATTAAGAGTTTTACAGATCTACTGGATGCTCATTCAAGAGCTGTAAATTCTGCATTTATTACTTGGAGGTCTGTGTACTAGCCCAGTCCTTTTGAAATAATAACCTTTAAGCTATTTAAAATAGTAAGCCTTAAGTAAGACTGTGTTGGACACTCTCCTTGTCCTTTAGGAATCACTACCAAAATCAGTATTATCATTTTAACATCCCAACAGAGAATGACTTTGACAGGAAACATAGCTACTTTAGATCTTACTAAATCAACCTGGGGATTAAGACTTCAAATAATACCCTATCTGCAGCCAGAGAGCTCAGATAGGTAGAAACACAATCTCAAGTTCTGCATGGGTGCTTTCCTATAAAAGAGGGTTGTTGTTGTTATTATTCTAGAAAGATAAAACAGCTTTAGATCTTCCAGAGCACAGCAATCTGTTTAATCTAATTATTACCATTGTCATCGTCTCACTCAAAGATCAGGATTCCTCCTCCAACTTCTTCCACACCCAGGGGCACAGACTTTCCTTTTTTTCTTTTTTTAATTGTTTTTTAAAGTGATTCCTGCTCTTCCTCACATATTTCTTCACAGCTTTTCTAACCACTTTTTACAACTGCTCCTCCCAGCATCAAATAAAATTTGCTTACCAACATCGTGCAGTCACAAGACTGTGTTTACACAATATATCAGCAAACATCTGTCTTAATTAGAATATGTATTTATTCTTCCATGTGCCCAATTCACATTTAGAGTTAAAAACAGTATCATTACTCTAATCTGGAATTCAATTTTAAAATCTACTTTTCAGTAAGACGTGCAGAAGTTGCAAGCAGCACAGATGAATACTACTCAGATTTTCAACAACATGCTAAGCAGACATACGTAAATACACCAGACAAGCTTATGCACACAAAGAACAAAACACTGTCTTACTTAGTATGACCATCAAATTGCCTCAGGGGTGCTTTTCCACTAATATCAAAGAGACGAATGCTACCTTCCTCGCTGCCAGCAACAAGCAGTTTGCCATCATCCCTGTATGTGGCACAATAGGCAGCATCTTTGAAGCGAGAAAACGTTTTGATCGGTTCCTGAGAATAACGACCATAAATATGGATCTGGCAAAAGGAAAAGACAGTAAGTTCACTCACATGACAGCAGTTGAAGAACAGCAATATGAAAACATAAAAAAAAAGCTACTTACCCTTGAGGAGGCTGTAACAGCATAGTTATATGGAGGAACTGGGGAGAAGTCGATTTTATTTACTGCACCAAATTCCTTTATCTGAACAGGCGTCTGAAAGAGTTGCAATTAAGATGATTAAACACACGTAAGTATCAAAAATGAAATTAAAGAAATCTATTCTTATTACAGAGCTCAGAATGATATTTAGAACCAAGTTATCTGTGAGTGCTATCCCATGAGGCGTCTCTTCTTCTGGGCTACTTTTAACACTATTTCCCACTCTGGGCACTATAACAGACCCACTAATTATGACTTTTATTTGGAAAAAAAAAAAAAAAGTTCAGTCAGGGAAGGTTATGAATAGTTTAATTGCCCCCGGGTGCGCAGTAAGCATGACTCAGGGATGTTAATTTCATCAGCCCAGGGCTCGCGCTACCCTGGCTCTCCCGGGATCCCCCCCGGCGGGTTTCGGGGCGCCGCTGGAGACCCCCCGGAGGGCGGCCGTGCCGTACCTTGTACCCCCGCCAGTAGAGCGTGTCCTGCGTCACCTTCTCCCCGAGCTTGGGCACCGCCTGCACCACCACGGGCTTGTAGGACGCCATGGCGGGGCGAGGCGCTGCGGGAGGCGCTGCGGGAGGTTCGGCGAGGGGAGAGGAGGGGAGGCTCGGGGCCGCCTCAGAGACCGCGTTTCCCGCCGCGCCGCGCGGCCGCCGCCATGCCGGTCCCCGCTCGGACCTCGCGGAGAGGCGCTGCGCTCTGCGCACGCGCGCGTCATCGGCGGGCGCCGCCTGCGGGCCAATCGCGGCGCGGCGCGCGAGTGAGGCGCCACTTCCCTCCCCTCCTTCCCTCCCCCCGCCCCCCCCGGAGCGGTTGTCGCGACACGCCTCCCTGTCGTCGTGACTGGGGGGGGGCTGTCGTGGGTCGTGGGGCGCTGCCCGGCTCGCACAGCCTCCCGCGGCGCCGAGGGGCGCGCAGCCGCGGTAACTTTTGCTTGGGGGTCTGTGTGTGAGGGGGGTTGGGTGGGCGGGGGGGGGTCGGTGTTCGCTGTCGTGAAATGGCGCCTCAGGTGGCTGGGGGGGAGGGGGGCAGAGTAACCGTCTGGTAGCCTCAGGCAGAGGCTGGGCCCGTAGCGCCTGGCAGGGTTGCGTCCTCCGAGGCTTTAACCAGCTAAAGCTAACGCCGTGTGGCTAAACGTTGTTGCCCGTGTTCGCCGCAGGTCGCGCAGACGCCCGCATCTCTCTGCATGCGGCTTGGCTGGCTGCACCCGCACCGGGCAGGTACCATGGAGAGACCTGCGGCGTGAAAACCTGCGCCTGACTGAAGCCATGGCGTCCTCGGCGAGCTTAGACGCTGGGGCGCAGCTGATAGTGGAGGAATGCACCGCTAGCTACAGCCTCCCCCCCATGCCGGACATCAAGGTGGAGCGTCAGCTGGACTCCAGCACGGAGGAAGGCCAAACGCAGAGCGTCACCATGGGCATGAAGTTCATTTTGCCCAATAGATTTGATATGAACGTCTGCTCGCGGTTTGTGAAGTCTCTGAATGAGGAGGACAGTAAAAATATTCAAGATCAAGTTAACTCCGACCTCGAAGTGGCGTCTGTCTTATTTAAAGGTTGAACTTTATGGTACAAATTGTTGTGTCTAGACTGTTTCATCCTGTTAAGATGCTGCATTTAAAAAAAAGTATCTGCCATATATGTGTAATCGTTTCTAAAATTTGTTCTGCTAGCATTTTTTATATATGTCTTACTGGTTATTACTATAAAACTAATTTTTCCCAAGTTTATTTTATTGCAGTTTTTTTTAATTTAAAAAATGATGGCACAAAAAACCTTTAATTTATTAAGACCTGATGCAGATTATGAAAACAAGCTTGCGTCTTCTGGTAGCAAGCCCTATTATAAAGTCATACGATATGCTACACATTGTTGAATATGTGTTTTTACAAAACATTACTAAAAGTACTATATGGTCATTTCAACTGCAGCAGTGTTCTGGATCATGTTTTGTCTTTTCACTGGTACGATGTCCAA
This sequence comes from Anser brachyrhynchus, assembly GCF_964034855.1. Classification (NCBI taxonomy): domain Eukaryota; kingdom Metazoa; phylum Chordata; class Aves; order Anseriformes; family Anatidae; genus Anser; species Anser brachyrhynchus. Next base: position 22,414,731 of record NC_137697.1, read on the forward strand.
ATAACAGGTCTTGCAGTTTACTTTGTCCTATGAGTATGGATAGACAAAGCCCATCTTCATTGTAGCAAGTGTCTTGCTGATTCAGTTTCACACTATTTGAAGGTGAACAGTGCTGTAAATCTGTAAATTGTTCTCTGCAGCTAATATTTAACCATTGCTGTCCAGCTTCATAAGAGTTGATCCATACTTTTTAATAGCTGAGCATGTTGATAGAGAAGGGAGTTAGGGTTTCTTTCTATTCCTTAGTAGTAATTATGTTTTTGCAGTTCTTGCTTTAATATTTCAGACACTTAGTAGTTTGTTTTTTTCATAATATTGAATTTGACCCATTTCCTATAACAAATACAAACACAGACCTGTTGTGGATTTTCATGATTTCTCTGATTTGTGTTGTTTGGCTGCAGTTCAGCCATTGTAATTTTCAAACTTTTTTGATTTGCAGGCCCTAAATGCTTTCTAGTGGAGCTGCAGACCTGAACGGCAAATTTAGACCCATCAGCAATAGGGTTGTTTTTTCTTAGGTAACATTTGTGAACCCCTTAGAAGTAGTCCTGCGGATCCAGAGACCGCAGGTCAAAAATCCCTGGTAGGTCTCTTAATTTGATAACCTCAGCTATAGCTGATTGGCAAACAGAGTGTAATTTTATTTTCATCCTTTTATCCTGTACTTCTAATTGGTTCTGTTTGGAAATTTGCACTTGGGTTTATGACCAAGAGGTTCACTATAGTGTGAATTCAGTGTGTGTGTTAATTAGCTTTCAATCACTGATTACTGGTGCACACTGGTTTCAGATCAGTTTAACGAATACTGGAATTTAATCCTTAAGTAGGTCTCTCCAGTATTCAGTCAGCTAGCTTCCTAAAAATTATTTGGCTTTTCAGCTACTTCTCAAAAGCTATTGTTTTGAGAATTGGAAGCCAAGATGCTCTATCTATTCTGTAATACCTTGCTATTGGATTCTGATACAAAGTTAGAAAAGTCAGTACTGATAAAAACAGTAGCGTTGTGTGACTTCTGAATTCTAAGTGGTGACCTGCTTCTGCATTTTCTTTTAGCTAGTTTGGAAGATCTTTGTTCCTACTGGATAAATAAGACATCCATAATGTAGTCACAATTTTATTCAACAGGAGTTGAAAAGGTCTTAGTGAAGAAACACAGTGAAGGTCCATCCATGAAGTGACCTTCACCCAACCAATGAAGGTTGAATCCATTGGTCAAGGAGTAGGTAGAGTATTGAGCTGAGTGCCTCGTGACTGCAGGACTGAATGAGGCTAACTCATGTTTTCGTTGCACTGGAGAGTGCTAGTAAGAATATTGAATGTGAAATGGAGCCATCCTACCTGGTAAATCCGTGCTGGATGTGTTGGGAACCTAGGCAAAGAATTACCTCACTTAGACAACAAACTGTTTCTGGGTGAAGTTACGCCATATTTAACATATGGGTTATCAGTATTGCTTTATGCCAGAAATGAAAACAGCCCTTTGATCAACTTGCATGATACACGGTGGAAAAAGCACATGCCACAAAGCTTACTTAGCGTAGGTTTGAAAGTTCTTGTGGTAGCGCTGTTTTCTACTTTAACTTAGAATCTGTGGCTTTCTTTTTACTTCCTTTCTAGCATTAAAACTATGTCTGTTTTCTCTGTTCAATGTAGCTGAATGCAACATCCATACTTCTCCTTCCCCTGGTATCCAAGTAAGGCACGTTTATACTCCATCAACTACTAAGCATTTCTCACCAATAAAACAATCAACTACCCTAACTAACAAACATAGGGGAAATGAAGTCTCTACAACACCTCTGCTTGTAAACTGTAAGTATCCTTCTGCCTAACTGTTAATAGTATTTTGTGAACTGCAAGTTAGATGCTTGCCAGATTTTTTCCATTTTTCCTTTGTGTGTGTGTTGTTGTTGTTTTTAATATAGGAAGAAAACATTGAAATAATCTTGTTTAATGTTACAGGGTTCCAACCATAAAATAATGCATGTGCTGTACTGAGCTCATGACTGAGGTGTATTTTCCAGAAAGGATCCAATTCTTGATTTGAAAAGTATAGAGACAGATTTTTCTGATCCTTTTAGAGCTTCAAGCTATTATTTATGATTTCTTTATTCATGACTTTCAAGCATTTTCTTTATAAACTACACTCATAATCTACTTAATCTCCTATCAACGGCTTTCTTATAAAATCATTTTTAAGTCTTGACTGTGCATCTTTCTTAAACTAAGCAAGACCAATGTTTAAAGAAAAAAAAAAGCCTGTTTGCATGGGAAAAATGTATCTGGGACTGTATCATGTGCCTCAGCCTGACTAAAATAGTCAGTCTTTCTGAAATAAGTCAAACTTTTATGCAGTGAATAGAAAGAGGACACTGAATATTTATGTATTGTGTAACCACCAGCTAGTTTTCTTGCTATGTAAGTCAGATAAATTGCATATATTTTCTCCTGAGCACTTTTCAGACCTGCCCCTATTTGTAATTGTCAGAACCATGCATCTGTGCAGCATTTGCTGTGGGATCAGAGAGTTTTTCTTTGTAACTCCTTAAGAATTCTGCTGCCTTTAATGCTTGGTACTTGTTTGTTTTGTTTGTTTTCGTTTTGTTTTGTTTTTGTTTTGTTTGTTTTTGTGTTTTTTTTTTTAAAAAAAAAAGCTGTAGATGTCATTTTGTGCATAGTTCTGTAATGTCTGATCCGTTCGACATTGTAGTGAATAAGGGTCGTGTTAGGGGCATCAGCTAGCAGCATGACAGGTTTCCTGGTAGCTTGTGAACTCTTATAATAATTAATGATGTTAGAAATGTCACTTTTAAACTGCACAGCCTTAATTTATCAAAAGATGCTTATTTTCATTTGATAAATGTTCTTAACGTGATCTTGGGTTGCTGACCAAACAGCAGAAGAGGGTAGTATGTTGCCTTCAGAGGAGTCAGTGTAGGAAGTATCTCTGTTTTCTCGTGTAATTTATACATTAACTAAAAATTACCAAAACCTTTGAGACATTTAAGAAACATCTCAGTTTTTGACATAGTGATTCTAGTTCAGAGTATAAGATGAAATCTATCCACGCTCTTAAATCTAGATTATGTACAGCTCAAGTCAATGGAGGTATTAGGCCCAACTCCAAACAGCAGAATGAAAACTGGTGTGCACATCACCTGTTTTTGCTTCCCTTTTTGTAGCTTTGTCAGTTCACCAGCTGGCTGCTCAGGGAGAAATGCTGTATCTGGCCACACGTATTGAACAAGGTGAGTCTAAGGAAGGTTAAATAACATCCTCTTTATCTTCAGCGCATTTACAACCTGCTGCACACTTTTTTCCCCAAAGCTGCATTAAAGATACCTCCGAATATGGTACAAATTGAAGGATTTTTTAGGTATCTATTCTTTGTAGGTGTGGACTGTTGTTTTACATTGAGTCTTCTATTTACTCACTGCTATGATTTGGGTTTAAAATGAAACATTAATATTAATAGTAGTTGAGGAAACCCTTCCTCCCCCCGCTCTCCCACTGTATAGGCGATCTATGGAGATGAGGGATTAGAATCTGTTGGTTCTATCAAAAGAGGTAAACTTTTTTTAAAATCATTTAAAACACATTCTATTAATCAAGGCTTTCTGATTCTATTTTATTGATCAACATAGAGAGCTGTGTGTTAGGTAATTTAAACTATGGACCACACCTGCAGTATAGTAGCACTACTCATTCCAAGTTGTACTGTATTCTTCAGCATCTGCAATTGTGTGTCCGTAATACATTTACAAAATTTCAACTCTTCATGATATATTAAACTGTTCATAGTATATTCTTATTCTGATATTACTAACCAGCCTTTCTTTTAGTCCATCTCTCTTGAAACATTCATAGAAAGCAGGTATTAAGTAACTCAATCCACATACTTTTGTTAATGAGTCATCTGTATTGAAAGCAAACTGATTCTGCAATGTTGGTAATGGTTAAAATTATGGTGCTATGATAAACATGGGATTTTTAAAGTATTTAGATATTAAAAAAAATAAGTCACCTACTTGTTAAATATATATATATATACACGTATATTCTTTTTTTCTTACATCAGCTGTATAAGTAGACCTTAATATACCTTAATAAGTAGACCTTCTATAAAACAGCCAATTGATTAATTGAACTTTGGGAGCAATGGGGTTATACTGTCTGTATTACTTTACAAGCTAATTCTTTACAAAACTCTTGAAAGAGTGCTTTCTACAGTGTAGTACAGAATGTATTTATTTGTTTTTTCAAGCAGTACTTTTCTCCCAGATTACAGACAACTTGTAATATTTTTAAGTAAAAACAGCTTGATTCGTAGAACTTAAAAAAAATCTTAGGTTTTACTTCAGTCAGTTGGTTTTTTTTTTTTACCTTCAACAAGGATATTTGCACCATCTCTGGGATAGCAATTTGTTTTAAAATTTAAGATGAGAACAATTTCCAGGGCACACTGCTACACCAGTCCATTCACAATGAATATGTCAACACGTTCATTCTACCAGCTCTACAGTGCATTAGTGAAAGGGATTCATAAATTGCATGTTTTTATTTAAACAGAAAACGTAATCAATCATAAGGATGAAGAAGGATTTACCCCTCTGATGTGGGCCGCAGCTCATGGGCAGATAGCAGTAGTGGAATTTCTCCTCCAGAACGTAAGGAAAAGAGCACACTTACATATCTTAATTTACTTTGTATTTTATTTTGCCTTTCTAAGTTTGTCAATGCTGCTATATGCTTAGAACTTTTAAAATGAAGTTCTCTGTAAAAATGTCACTTCAAAAATTTGGTTCATTTGCTTTTCTTTTTATTACAATTTTAGGGTGCAGATCCTCAGATTTTGGGGAAAGGGCGAGAAAGTGCCCTCTCACTGGCTTGCAGTAAAGGATACACAGATATTGTGAAAATGCTGCTTGACTGTGGAGTTGATGTCAATGAATATGACTGGGTAAGTCTCTAGACTGGATTTACATCTGCGTGCACCTAAGTCAGACGCTTGAAGCAGGGCACAGCATTGGCTTGGGTTTGAAAATTGTTATACCTCTTCTGAAGTATCTGACATTACCCAAACTTACATGGGATGCTTTTTGATAACAAAAGAGAAATTAGCCCTGCTAGTTATGACTTCTTGATAAAAAGAGAATGAGGCTAATTCTGAACCCTTGTAGAAGAGTGAGCTTACAGTCTAACCAGTAGATGAAAGAAGATGGAAGTTTTAAAGGACCAAAACTTTCTGATAAATGGAAGTATGCTAGTGTGCTAAGGAATTACAGTTGCAGAATGTTTGGTTGCTAAGTGTCTAAGGCTTTTTTCTGCTTTTGCAGAATGGAGGAACACCTCTGCTATATGCAGTGCATGGGAATCATGTGAAATGTGTAAAAATTCTTCTTGGTAAGCAGCCTGTCCAAACTGAATTATCAGTAGTGATGTGCTATCAGTTAGCATGGTTACAAATCTGACTTTCTTTTCATATTTCACATAGAAAGTGGTGCTGATCCAACTATTGAAACAGATGCTGGTTATAATTCCATGGATTTGGCTGTAGCCTTGGGCTATCGCAGTGGTGAGTATTGGAAACGTATATTCCTTGATTTTTTATTTTTTTTTTGCTACTCCTTGTTTATGCAGCTGCTGCAATAGCCTAATAGAGTTTTATTCCTTATGCAGCTGTATGAAGATCACTGTCCTAAAAGTCTTAATATACCTAAATGTACCAGCACAAAACGAGCAGTTTTTCTTCCTTGTTCAGAAAACCAGGTTCCTACTGTGAATATGTCACTGGCGTGGATCTGCGTCTGTGGGCACAGACAGCAGTGTATAGGGCTGATGCAACCATGATCCAGGCATGGGGAACGAAGCTGCTCCCCAGCTCTGCACAAGGAATCAGAGCAGCACAGGACAATGCTAATAGAACTTACAGCCATCCTGAACCACTCACCCCAGTGCTCTGTGTGATTGGTATGATGTGATGTAGTTTGCAAAACCTTCTGTGCTGGTCATACTAGCTCTAGTTCATCTAGTTCGTCATGGAGGCAGACAGTAATAGCGTGAGGGTCAGTGAATTAGTCTACCTTATTTGGCTCTGGAAAACAAAGAGGCAGAGAAAGGACTCTTGTTTTTCCCTCATGCTGCCTTCATTTTGAAAGCTGTGAAATGTCTGTTGTTACAGAATCTGGAACTGAACCCAAAAATGAGCATACTGATGCACATGTAGTTTCTCCAAGCAGAGCCGTGTGCTTATGGACAAACCAGTAACTTCACAGTCCTACACATCTGGGTGTAGGACTCATGCCAGAGTTCAGTCTCAAAATGTTCCACAGAAGTAGTTTCAAATAAGTAAACATTCTTTTCCACTCTCCATGTAGAGGCTTTAAAATTTGCTTTCCATAGCTGTCTGCCTATTCAAACCAGAGAACAGATCATCATCCTCCAAAACTGTCTGCCTTACTGAGTGTATTGTTTTCTAATTATATGAGGCTTTTATTTTCTGAAGGGCTGCAAACTCCCTTCTCAGAATGAATTTATTCCTGTCTGTTTTTATTAAATGTTTGTAGAGGACAAGTCAGCATCTCCTAAAACAAAATAGTACATACCTAAAGACTTGGAAAAAACACTGAACACTGATTAACCAGACTCTTTCTCTGCTTTAGTTCAACAGGTTATTGAGTCACATTTATTAAGGCTACTTCAGAGTATCAAGGAATAAGAGCTGGCTCTTCTGTGGCTGTCAATTCTCGTCTCGGAGATTTGGATTTCTTTTTAGCCCTGTCATGAGTGACAAGGGTTGTTTGTTTTGTAAATTTACCTCAGTAAAACTATGTGCTGTTTTTAGTTAAGCTTTTAAATATGCTTCCTCTTTCATAGAAATGTTTGGTGTCATCCTTTTTCTTGAAAATATTTTATATAACTTTGAAAGAAAAGATTGTTTGTCTTGCATGAAAAAAAAAAAAACAAGTTTGACATTGTGTAAATGTTCATATGGAGTGCATTGGGTGGTGCTGTGCCAAGAGTACTACCTGATCTTGTCATTGATATGTATTCACGAGAAGACAATAATTTAGATACTGAGATATATCACCATAGAATATAGATCTCTTTACTGTTAGTGGTACCCGCTTGTGATGGTTTTCAAGATCCTCAGTTAGTATTATTGTGTCAGCTTTTGTCTTTGTATGATTTTTAAGAAGTTATTAATAAATTGAAAGACTTTGATGGTAGTTTGATTCCTGTTAGATTTGTTTCCACATCCCTCTGCCTTCCTGTTGTATTCCTGAAACAACTGGACCAGAGTGGTCTAGGTAGAAACTTAGCTGATATAAGGAAATCCAAGTATAGAATACCTAGCTCGTAAATATCCTCCCTGCAGTGGCTGAACAGCAGACAGTGTGGGAACAGAAGCCAGAAAGTGCTGCATTCCAGCCTTCTTCAGCTGATGTGTGCTCTGTTGCATGTCCCAGTGTAGCTGCAACAACTGATTTTTGCAAATGGCTGAAAAAGCAGGCAATGTTAACTGATTTCCTGGGACTCATGCACTTAAAACTACAACGAAATAGGATATGATATTTTAAATAATGGAAAAGCTTTTGCAACAGACTTTTCAGAAGTTTTCCCCCCTGACAATGCATATGCATCCCCCATGCATTGTTCACGTATGTTTACCTAAGCATTTAGCCCTTGTGTCCACTAGAGGTCTGGCATCTGTACACAAAAATACACCTCTGAGCCCCTCCTTTCTTAGTCTATGTGTAGTGAATGCAATCTCCAAATTGCTCTCCACCAGCAGCTCAGAAGATGTGAACGAACCCAGGTAAGTTACAATAGTAAAAATACAGCTAGTATCTCCGATGTGTTTTTCAATTTGAAAAATCATTCCATACAGAAATCAATACTGTTTACAGTATTGGTACTGCAGTCCCATCCAAAGCTCCCAACTAGATGGCTGGGGTAATCCAGCCTAGTTCTTTGGGTCAGAGACAGAGAAATTATGGATTCAAAATAGTAGCTTTATTTCAAAGTGACTGACTATACAGTAGGAAGATGTGCAGGGAGAAAGAACAACAACACAAGATAGATTAAACCTGAATTTGTGGCCAAGTTTTTCTCCGTAATGAAATGTGTGATCTGTAAAAGATGTAAATCAGGTCAGAATTAACCTCTGCAATGTGTTTGTTTTTGTTTTGTTTTGTTTGTGAGAGAACAGAATACCCATTTCTTTCTGAAAGCTGAAATCTTGAGTGTAATGAAACTTAAAGGAGACACTTGAAGCAAGAACTTGTAACAACTTGCAGGTGTTGGTGAAATCCTTGCTATGTTTAACTATTATCTACCTTTTTTATGTAGGAATTTATTTTTTTTAGAAAAAATGTACTATAAGTAATTTTAAAACAATATGAAGTGGCAATTACTGTAAAGTTATTTGGTGGAAATACTGAGATTCAAAAGCCTGTGTAAAAACAAATGGCCTTCCATGTTTATTGAAAATATATAATGCAAAGTTTTCTTGCAATAACATAACCTGAGCCATCTCTGATTGATTTCTAAGGCGTCCTCTATAAAAACATGCTGTTTCAGTATGCATAAGCAAAAAAAAGAATTTTTTTTCTTTATGTTACAGGAAAGTAATTTTTTCTAAATCATGAACATTCAGTACCTGCTTTGTATTTTTTCTTAAACTTCAGACAATACTGAGCTTATAAAAAATTAATTGACTAATGATTATCTATTACGTGAAAATGTATCCTAAAAAATGTTGGGGTTTTTCAGATAAGATGGAAAGATGTGAATTAAGACAGTAAAATGTAATTTTTCTTCTTTTTGCTGTAGAATTTCAAACAACTGTCAGATAACCACTAAGCATCCCACAAAACTGAGTAAAAGAGTGAAGATGATCGTCCTTGAGAAACTTTTCCTGCATTAAGAGCCCTTTCTATAGTGAAACTTTATGCTGGCAAAGCAATGATCTTGGACTTGAAATTTTCTACGGCTCTTGTGAGGCTGCTGTGGGGGATAAAAACAGCAGTATTTCACAAGCCATGTTTTGAAATATCAGCCTGCTGATTTTGAGTGAAGGATTTCTGCAACCACTGATGGCAGGGAGAAGACACTAGGAATTACCTTTGAACGACATACTTTAGTCTGGACGTGTCATTGTTTTTCCTTGCCACAGCATGCCACAAGATCTGAGGCATTTGAAAATTCTGAGATCAAAATCTAACTCCATGTTGATTTTGTAAAAATCACTTGCCAAAGTAATTCTTTTATGGGAGCATTAAACTATTTTACATTTGAAGGTGAATGATACATACTGCACTTCAAAGTGTTAGCAAACAAGTCTTTTCTGAATAAAGAAATTATTTTTTTTGCCAAATTAAATGTGCAGCATGTAATCATAGATGTCATGAACAATGCCTCACAAAGCAGATTGCCTTGCACAGCTTGATATAGCAGTAGTAAAAAGAATAGTTCAGAGCTGTACAAAGTCTTTGTCTCATTCATTCACATTTGACTTTGCAAAGTATTCTGGTCTATTTAACACAGAGACTGCACAACAGATGAACTCCAGTCTGCAGTGCACTGGGTAGGACACTTATCAGAATTAACATTCATTTACAGCTGCTGCTGGCTGCAGTAGATTGGAAGCCTTACAGTGAAGACAGCCTTTATCTGTCTAGCAGGGAGGTAGATAAAAGCTGAAGAAGAAAGCAGTTCTGTTCCTAAAGATTAATAGTATAGATGAGAATTAATCCTACCAAGGAAAAATAAATAAAACAGAACTTTACACATAAGTTTTCAAAAGCTCAGAAAAAAAAAAATCTGCATTTGAACAACTACCAAGGACAGACAGTGAAGAACAACCATAAACAGATTGTTAATAAATGATTAAAGGAAGTTAATACGTTGTCTTTAAGGTGATTCCTAAAGTAACATAACTTTACAGCTACACATCTCCACCCAGACAGGATTCATTCAAGTGAAGAGTTAATTAAGTACAAATCTAGCATTACTATTTGCATGTAAATGTGATGAGAATTTTGTAAAACACTCCCCTGTCTGTTCCAGTTTTCTCCAGGGCCAGTTACTAGTTCCACTCTGTTGCTTTCTTTGTTCATCCATCTTGTACTTTGAATTCCCTACTTGAGTTTCTGTGATAGCAGAGAGCGGCAACCTCCTGCAAGATCTTCTCAGGGTAGCGCCTCATCTCCCTTCAGCCTGTGAGTTTTTCCTTGGTTTAAAAAAATATCAGGATCTTACACTCCCTCCTCATACCACCCAGAGAGCTGATGCCCGCAGTGCAAAGTCAAGGACAGGACAGAATCCTCCACCTTTTCCAAGATCCACGATGGGTGTGCTCAGCTCCCCACAGTGGCTCCAGAGTCAAACTCCACCTGTGCAGCAAACTTTAACTCCTGGTGATGCTACTTAACTCACAGCCATAACAGAGGCCAAAATTACTGCTTCTTCAACTGGTTTATGATTTCTTGGAACAAAAAGGCCAGAAGTAGGGCAACGACGAAAGTTTATCCTAACTCTAAGAAACTCACATTCACTGCTGTATATAATCCCTAGCATGAGAACTGCATATTCTCATGAAAAGACTAAGGGATGAGAGAGAAAGGGAGGCAGAGACCAAGAGAAACAGACAGAAAAGGAAGAAAAGAAAGAGAGAGGGAAAGACCATTAGTATTTACTGTGATGGACTAAACTCTATTGTGTATTTTTCATGAGGGAGCTGATTGTTAGGGGCATTCCAGCAGTTTGCCCTGACCATTGTGGACCAGATTGGTTTTTTCTCTTACAACAATGGTATAAATCACCAGAGTGCAGACAGAGCCTGTCACTAGACTGATCATCATTAGTATTGTTATAACAGTTCCGCTTGCATGCACCTCCTGCTGTGCAGCACATATGCTTTCAGGAAGTACACTGCTCTGTCTGGCAATGAATGTACAACCGGGTGAATAAGAAATCCAGTCACTGGGTGCTTTGAAGATCAAAGATATTGTTAGGGGCTAGTCCTTAGGAATGACGTCTGAATAGATCTTTCTGTTGAGGTTGATTTGTCACCAAATTAAGCCAGCAGTTCTTTATGCATATAGGACTGTAGAGCATGTCAGTCTTCAGCAGATGAACACTGATGGAGTCAACCATACACACAAAAACTGGCAGATCAGGGGAGGTTTCAGAGCCCAACAGAAAGTGAGATGTAAACTGGGTATGGCAACAAGGGGGATTATAGCTATGGGACTGTATCATATACTTCATTCTTTTCCTGCAAGAAGCAGCCTAAGTAATCTCCAAATAATCCCCTAAGAATAAATAAATAAATAAATCCTGACCTGCATCATTGGGAATATTGTTTCAATTCTTCACATAGACCAACTGCATGCTCTTTTTTTTTTTTATCATTTATATCAAAACATGGCAAATACAGAAACATTACATGCTTTTCATAGCCCTCAAGTATTTTTAGTACATCAGCATTTCTATTTCATAAATGGAAAATGCAGCTTACAGGCTAGTACCATTTTCATGCAGATCCCAGCATTTGTCTCAAAAGTATTTCAGCAAACCTATTATACCATCTGATGGCTTGACTCAGCCTTTCTAAATCACCATTAGGTTTATCATTGGGATGGACCTAGGCTGTCTTAAGCATTTTCATAGATTCATAGAATGGCTTGGGTTGGAAGGGACCTTAAAGACCATCCAGTTCCAACCCCCCTGCCATGAGCAGGGGATGCCACCCACTAGACCAGGTCGCCCAGGGCCTTGTCCAACCTGGTCTTGAACACCTCCAGGGATGAGGCATCCACAACCTCACTGGACAACCTGTTCCAGGGCCTTATCATACTCTCAGTGAAGAATTTGTAACCTACAGGCTCAAAAAACAGTTGCTTTGAAAAACATCCTAAGAGCAGGTTGCCTAGCTATTACCTACCAGTGGTATGAGGTTTATCAGAAATATTGGGTAAGATCATAGGTCTAACAACATTGCCATTGTTTCTAAAAAGGCTTTTGTTTATAAGTATAATGCTTGCCTGCTTACATGTATGAGAAAAATCTCAATTTTTTTTTTTCAGATAGAATCTTCTGTGAAGCTATTTTATTCATGATTGCAAGGGCAGGCATCCTGCAAGGAGGAGGGCACAGTAGAAAGTATATCATAACCTGATTCCTGTGCCCAGAGCTTTGCTCAACTCCCCACAAAGAGCTACCCATACCCTCAGGCATCCCAAGCTCGGGGGCATACAGGGGGCATCAGAAATGGCATCAGGCCGTTCTTGCACAAGGCTTTGGGCCGTGCAGAGGGAGGTCTCTAGCTCCGAGGAAGATTTCTATCCTGGCCTTGTGATGAATGCCCTTCTTCAGAAGCCAAGGAAGATGGTGGCAGGAGGTTGGCGCTGGGGCCTGTCCTCTCCTCTCCTGTGACAGCAGTGCTGAGAGTGGCTGTCCAGGAGCTCCCAGAGCACTGCGAGGTTGGAGAGGGAGCAGCCTGGGCTCCCCCCTCTTCCCAGAGCCCGCTCGCATCGCACCGCCGGCAGCACAGAGCCCAGGCCTGAGCAGGGCCAGGCCACCCCAGCACCCTGCGGGCACCAGCCAGGGGACACTGGGAGAAATATCTCAATTTTTCAGACAGGATCTTCCCTGAAGTTACTTTATTCACAATTGCAGTGGTGGGCATCCTGCAAGCAGGAGCACACAGTAGAAAATATATCATAACCTTATATTCCACATTACCCGACACCTGATTTCTCCCCTCTTTCCTCTTTGGCTGAGTACTACAGGTTCACAAGCTACTTGACACCTTTCTACACCATAGATGTACAATTTTATTTGACCAACCGTTAATTTCTCCTTTTCCATTTTTTTTTCTCCTTCTTTCGTGACCAGAGGACCCGTGATTTTCGTTTTTACTTGATTTCACACTGCTCGTCCTGTTTTTCTTAGCTATCCTCCTTTTTTTGGAACAGGGGGGCCTTCTCCTTATCTGCTTAACGTACTCCCCACTGCTATGCTACTGTCATGCCTGCACAGTCACTTTTGAATATGCAAGGTTAGTGGAGTTTTCCACTGCAAAAACAGCTTCTATTGCAAAAACACAACTTTGTTTCTCACAGATGAAACGTGAAGATATCAAGAGCATCTACAGCCTTCTAGAAAGTATACTGTTGCATTTTTCTACCTCAGTAACTATATTTTGAAGTTTCAAGTCCCCCTTGGAGTTTAACTTATTCTTGCTGATACAGTTGTCTGTCAAATATACTGTATTTCCTAATGAGACAAAAAAGACACAGAGATGGCGTAAAGCTGAAAAACAAAGCTAAAGCCCATGTTTTGAAACAAATAATAGCACTTTATTTTCAAAGTGTAAATAATTAAAATAGGACTATGCTAAAATGTGAGAAGCATATATAATGGGTGCAGTGTCTATTCTATGAACATGAGAGGGCTGACACACTTAAGACAGAATGACAATTCACCTAGCCTACAGCTCCTGACAGAGGTCAGTCTAGACATCAGTGTAGATACGCACAAGGTCACACCTAAACAAGTCTCAATTTTGTATGCTGGTGGAAGAAGATGACTCAGTGAATCCTAAAACCTCTAGGCTACTCTGACTTCTACCAACAGTAAAAATAATAAAAATCCTTGAAGATCATCCCCCTGGGTAGAAGTTACTGGAGCATGAAATGCCACGGATGTGCATGGGTATTGTTTATCCAGATGCTGCACCCAACGTATGCTAAAGGCAAAACCCAGCTGCATAATCAGCTTGCTAAATTCCACTGTATGGGTACACTCTGCCCAGGAACTTCCCCAAACCATGAAGAACTGCACCATCTCCTAACACAAAGCACTGCAAAGCAGACAGAAGGGCAGTAAGTGAAACATCCCACTAATTCCTTGCCACTGCTTTGGATGACACCTGTCCCAGGATAAACATTTGTAAAAGATACTTCAAACCAATGTGCCTGCCTCCCTGCTGTGACATTTGTTCAGTTTTTTTTTTCACTTCAACTCATTATTAGTTTAGGTATGAATCCTACCAGCAGCCCACAAAACACTAAGAGAATATCTGACCCTGAAGCCATACACATCTACCTTTACAATTGTCTAATGCAGTTACTCTAAGTAACAGGAAAGAAGCATAACAGGACTTGCTGCAGTTCCTGGGGCTGTGGCTTAAACTCAGAGGTCCCTATGTTTCAGTAGGTGCTTCAAACACCTTCAAATCTTGCATTTAAAAGCTCTGTATCATTGCATCATTTTAAAACCGCGCCACTGCACTGAGGAGGTGCAAACATTTGGCACAAGTTACATGCTGTTTTTTCAGCAGAAGACTCTTAAGTTAGACATGGCTGATTTTTCTTTTTAGATTCCTGCTTAAGCCCACTAGATGTTATTAGCTCAGGTGCAACACCATAAACAGTTATATACATCTCTAACCAGAGAAAATAAAACCTGTCAAACTCAACTTCAGTTGTCTTCTAAGTGGGAGAGCAGAACACAACCCACATCAACATTTTTCAGTACCTAAAAAACAAAGTACAATATTACTCACTTAATTCAATAGAAATGCAGCATCGGGATTTCAAGTGCAGCAGGTATTTCCATTAGTATCTCCCAGCATCCTGCACATCACATCAAGTCCCTGACTAAGAAAAGAGTTATAACACTTTTTTGGTTATTGGATATCAGGAGCAAAAGAACTGTGTGTTGCATGATCAGTGATTAGTGCTTACACCACTAATTAACCAGCGATTTGTTCAGATCCATTAGTAACCCAAAAGACCGGGCAGTGACTCTCCTGTAAAAGTATTATTGAAAAAAATAAATATATATATATATACACATATATATAGTATTACTTGCACTACACAAACTTTGCTAGGATGGCTTTTTCATTGCCAGAATACTTTTACTGCAACATAAAGACAATATACAAGCTTCACCTGTTAAATTGATTTCTTTCAAGAAAACAAGCAAACAAAAAGATATAGCAAGACGGTACAGCATTACATAAACTCTCTTCCTTCTGTTAACATTTCTCTATAAAAATAATCTATGCATGAAGTGACAGAAGGCAGAATATTAAGAGGGCAGTTGAAGACTTTCATGATGAGAATGCAAGTAGCTTTTACTACCATGAAACCACAACGTAAAGTCAATTGGAATACACAGAAATAATTATACTCCTGCCTCTCAAAGCTTCCACATACACCCACTTTAAAGTTCTCGAGGTTGACTCACAGTCAAACTAATCATGATACTCCGTCATGCTATGCACTGCTCAGCTCTGTAAAGTAAGCTTGATTCAGCTGCACTGACAGATTCATTTCTGTAAAAATACTTCATTGTAGCACCTGGTCTGGTCTAGGTTAGGATATTTCAACAATCAGATCAAAAGGAAAACATTTTCAGCAGCTCTCACAAATTGCTGGATGCAACAGAAACCATGGATCTGAGGAGGGATGAAGACTGAGTTCAGAAAACAAGGAGCCATATTTCGTGCATTTCTGTAAGCCCAAGACTTGCTAGAGTACTCGTCAGGGTTGTAAAACACCAAGCTTAAAAATCGCATCTTGACAGATGCCACCATCTTACCAATCATTTAAGGCTGTAACCTAATCAACATCAATATGGACTTCCCTCTGTCTCTACCTGTGGCTCTTCAATCTGCACCAAGTATTAATTAATTTCACATCTTTGAATCCATTCTCACAAATAGGATGATTGGCTTCCACATTGTGGTTTCTCAAGCACAATTATTTTTCCCCCAGCCTTGAAAAACATTAACTTTCCCCACCTTACCTCAAACATATAACACCTAACAGACACTTATTTTTCACTGATCCCTTGTTTGATTACATTGTTTTTCTTGACTGAGTACTACGGGCACATATTAATAGGCTTCAACATACGCTTAGGTTTTTCAAAGTTTCTTCTCCCACACTGTGGACAACTTGGGAACAACTGCAAAGCTTAGTAGGCTTAATCAAATTCTTCTTTAAAACTTTCTGTCCCACGGTGCTCAGTACTCTATATCATAATGTGCCATTTCAGTTTTCAGCATGGGTAAGGTCTGCTTGTTCTATTCGTGCTGTACAGCTGTGTGATGTACAATCCTCAGAGCTACAACAAAAGGCCAAGTCATAGGCAAAAAGTTTTGTTGTTGTTTTTACTTTCATACTGAATTTGACACTGATGAAGCAGAGGTACAAAGAAACCATTTTAGAAGAGGTGAAATATTTATGTTGTTTTCCACACACAAAGCACTCATCACAAAACTTCACAGAAGTAAGTGTGAACTGCAACAACTCCTTGCACCACCAGCAAGCAACATAATACAGTACTCAGGTATTGATTTCAGTGTCTGACTTAAGCCGTGAACATTTTAAAACAGCTCAAGAGATTTTTCTTGGTCACATTTGTTAAACATGCGCTATTGACTATGAGAAATTCTCACTGGAATACTTCCTAGGAGACACCACTTCAACTTCACAAAACTTAAAAAAAATGCAACCTGTAATAACTCAAGTGCCATCCTCTAAACCTTTAAAAATAGTGCTTTTAAAAACCATTATAGGGAGTTTCTTTTTACATATGCACACACGCAGCTTAATATATAGTTTTACCATCTTCTAAAATGAATTTTCTATTGGAAGATACTAATTTTTAAGACTACAGGAGAGCCTTTAAGGCATAAGTTTAAGACAATATTATGAATATATTATGAAGACATTTCTAAACATTCATTGCTAAATTGAAGAATTTCAGTAGTGCCCACTACTGTATTGGAATCTAGCTGTTACAAAGCTTAATATGACAGAACCAGAATGAGTTTTCATCTGAAAAAGATATGGGAGCCCTTTGTTTTAAGAGAAAACCAAGGAGAAATGCCTGCATTTCTATTGTCCAAGATACGCGGAATGGAGATAAAAAGCTGTTTTCCTTGAACAAGAATATACATGAGTCTCCACACCAGTCCCTAATGCCACAATTACAATATGGTTACATAGAAGTTCAAGCTAATGAGAAACACTAACACAGCTATTTTCAGATTCTGGCAGTTAATGACAGACTAGGGAGACTATAACTAAACTCCTAACTGAGAGGAAATAATGACAACATTCAGTCCAGGGCTGAGTATTTAAGTGTGAGACGTGAAAATTAGTATTAACAAGAAAACTAATTCCATTTAGAGTCTGTTATAATCAAGAACACATTTTGACCAAGTCTTGATCCTTAGTCACAATTTAGGAATGTGTAAGATACACCAGTATTTCCTGATTGGAAGTGTACCTACCACCCATACTTCCACAGATGTCACGTGGCTGCCTATCATTTGAGTAGCATCATTTTGTTAGTCAAAGTTCTTTCAGCAACAGTTGTTTCAGTATTTTTCAAAAACCAAGTGTATGTCAGATAGTGGGGAAAAGGTTAACTCTGTCTAGATCATCTAAGAAAGGCAGTAAGTTCCTTCATGAGACAGAAACCAGAATGACATTTCAGAAGCATGAGCTACAATAGCTTAGAGTATGCAGGTCTTCAGAAAACTTATCTGAGTCACAGAAAAGGCACATTTACTGATTTCTCAAAAAAAAAAAGCACACATTTATTGACTCAACAGCTCTCAGGAGGTATAGTTTATCATCTTTCATGAGGTTGTTAGGTAAGGGCCACCACACCCATGTAAACACTAATCTGCTGTTTAGCTTTTTTTCACCTTATTGCTACAATTAAATTAATGTATTTTCTCATTTAGATTAATTCAAAACAAAGTGTAATTTACTGATAAAGTATTTGCAAACTGAGACAAGTAAACTGAAAGTGTTTTGTTGTTAACCTGGCTATGTCATGCTCATATCCGACCGCTGTCTTAGTTCAAACCATACGAGCGGCATGACTTGAACAAGTTCCTCCACTCTTTCCCAATAGCTGACTTACACCACGCCAAACATGCTTAGCAAGTCAGAGACATCCCCACCCTTTCCCAGGCAGAACGCAAACTTGATGCTATGGCTATCCCCTTATGAAAAAATTTGTCCTGCATTTTATCCTGCACAAGACAGGATGAATTTCTCCTCCAGCAGTATTTGCTCTAAAGAGACAATCTTACAGCACTCAACTACTAACCTCTATCCAAAGCTTAGTTTTTGTTAGAGAAGTTACCTGATCTATCATTAACATCAAACACTCCTAAATGTAAAGTTGAGCCCTCACCCCTGGGGGCAATAGCTATGCAAAGGTTATACTGGAATTAAAGAATTTTTCCTTATAACCAAGAAACAAACTCTCTCATTCTCTGGAACCCAGAGAAGCATTATTTAAGAACCCCTGTTTAAGTCTAAAATGTTAACTTACGCAAAGAAATTTTTAGAAGCTAGTTTTCTAACACCACAAAAAGAAGATGCTCTGCAGAAAAGCAAGACCTCTTATAATAGTTTAATACTTACAGACAATTCTTTTCCTGCTTTTCTGACAAGAAGCCAGACCAGAAAGTTTATTACGTATTTTTTTATTGTATGCCAAAGTTCATTAAAGATGAGGTTTTGCTTGTATACAAGTTACTCAAAAATGTGTCTAGGCAGAGATTCATTAGCAATCTTATTTCAAAGCATAGGTTTGTTCAACCAGGCCACAAAAGTAATATTGTGTACAAGCAATAACTAGAAGGAGCTGCAGGTTCAAGGAGTTTCCAAATATTACAGATCTTGAGATCATCAGAAAATGAAGTCAAACAAAAGCAGTCAAAATATAAAATAGCAGCTCCATGTAGCTTCAAGTTTTAACTTTATTCAGAAAGTGACAGTTAGTTCAGTTTGCCTCGTTCTTTGATGCTTCATCAAAGTTTTCAACAAGATCTGGAGAAGGAAAAACACCAAAATTAGAGTCTGACCCACTTCTGCTTTGCCAAATGTATTTTTTCTAAAGTTCTACTTCATATCAAGTGCTTATGAAGTTAAAATCATAATAATAAAAAAAAACAGCTTACAGAACACAGGTCAAATAACGTAAGAACTTTTTAGACTTCATTTTCTTGCTTAAGAACTAAGTTTTAGGTGGTTCATTAAAAAGCATAATTATAAAATCATTTAACGTCACTTGTATGCACAACTAAACAAAGTGATATTGGAAAGGTAGTTCTGTCCCAGACTTTTTACTGAAGATTAAATAATTATCTTAACCATAGCTATTACTCCTACACAGGACAAAAATGCTATCCCAAACCAATTATTCATCTAGTCTAGCGTAATATCTGAAAATAATGAAATAACCTGTCCACAAAAATTATGCAACAGTGAGTGACCAGTCAATACTCTACTGTCCTTGGCCTAATGTTATGGTACGTAAGTCGTCTCTCAGCAAAACTCATTTCCTTTTTCTCAGTTTCATGTTTGTTCTTACCTGGAACTTCATCATCATCATCTTCACCAGTAGCAAGTGGTGCTTTTCCATCCACAGCTGCAGAAAGCAGTTCAAAAAGTGTTATTCTAGCTCACCATAAGCACCATAGTTACAATGTTGTTCTGCTTTCTGCTGATTTCTTTTTAAACATTAAAAAAGAGTCTAAGCTAAGCTGCAATGCTCTATACAGTTTCCTTGTTGAATAAAAAAACTACAACTAGCCTAAGAAGTTATCGTTCCCTTTGTTACTGATCATGCTCAAAGAGATGATAGTTTACTAGTCACCATCTTTTATCTAAAGGTATTGAGTGCCTTGCATGGTAGTC
This sequence comes from Anser brachyrhynchus, assembly GCF_964034855.1. Taxonomy (NCBI): domain Eukaryota; kingdom Metazoa; phylum Chordata; class Aves; order Anseriformes; family Anatidae; genus Anser; species Anser brachyrhynchus. The sequence goes on from NC_137697.1 coordinate 22,434,482, forward strand.
ATTTTCAGCTACATGGACAAAGACTTATTCTACCAATTTCTCTTGAAAGTATCTTCATTTACCGACTACTCAGTAGTTCTCCAAGTTTACCTATTTCACGACATCAGCAACTTACAAGGAAAAGGACAGATCTGAGTCCTTATGATCTCAGACACTCAAGAAAAACAACAGTGTAATTATGAAGCTGCAGGTAGATGCAGATGACTAGAGACACAAAGATACTACTGTTCCCTGGAAAAATTAGAGGGATATGGAACCGGATGCACCATTTTACACTTACTTGTTTGAGGTAACCACATGCTCTGGACCACTTCTCTGATGATGATGATTCAGTATCTTTACTACTCCCATTATATTTGCCAGAGCTACTGAGACTTCACCATGCCTACTGGAGCAGACCAATGAGTATCTCTCAAACTGCAGTAGCAGAACGCTAAGAATAGGCATCTCAGGTCCCTGGGTGCTTGTGCCACTGCCTTTACTGCTATTCTTAGCTGCACTACCTAGGCTAAGCTGTATTAAACTCTCTACTACCTCAGTTTTTCCTAATTAACCCTTCCGATTTCAAGAAAAGAATGAAGAAAAAGACAAGTTTATACCAGATGACCAAAATCACTGTACTCTGATTTCTAGAGAAGTAGATGAATGCGTGAAATTTACTCGGGAAGGGCTTGTGACAAAGTCACCGCTAATCATCCTTTTGTTTTTAACAGCAGAAAGCTGTTATAGCTTGACTACATCCTTAGTGTTAAGTAAGACATTTCAAAAGCAAACCGTTTTATTTCCTCCTGAACTGTCTGCATTTTCTTTTCATCCCCAAGACCAAACCAAGTTCACTTCAACACCTGCAAATGCGATCACTGCACACGCTTTACTCTTTGATGTCAGGTTTCCAAGCCTAGTAGACAATACTGAATGGAAAGTTTTGTGCAACTACCCTGGCATCCACCCAAAGCAGAAATAAACTGCCATTTACCAGATAATACAAAGCAAGCACTTTAAACAAGCTTATCCACTATTAAAACTGTCCAATTTAGCTTGTGCAGAATATACCCATCTTGTTATGAGAAGCAAGGCTTCAGTGGATCAGTTTAAGACCTTCGGATTCTCCTTCTTTTGAGTCCTACTACTATCACACAGAAGCCACAGAAAGAACGTTAGGAAGAAGGAAACTGAGCTTTTTGGCCAAAGAAGTGGTTTACTTCCTCCTGAAGACTACATGTGGCACGATTTTTTTTTTTCTGGGAAACAGACTGGAGGGAAGCAGTATCAACTTGAGGAATGGAAAGAGAGGCTGTCTTTGCTGGCAGCAAAGCACAGAAATAAATGCAACAATCAAGTTCATTAGTATCAGCAACTGGACATCATAAGCTTCTTGCATTTTCTGTTTAGGATGTTCCACATTTTATAAGCAACAGAATTAATATGTTTGAGAAGACACAGAAAGACCCTATATGGACACAGGGTCAACAAGCCTGTCTTACACTACCAATTCGCAAGCTCTGACAGCACCACCTTTTTCAAATACCACACTTCAGTCCTTCTTCTACTTTTCCCAGACAACCCGAGAGAACAGATGTTCAGGTTGTTTTACTAATTTAAGGCTGGAATAGGAAGTTGGTATATGTAGCTTAATGCTCATGTCAGTCCTACCCTACTCTACACACACAAATAACGATGTATTTTCTTTTGAGTATTGTGTAATTCCCTCTTAGCTATCAAAAACCCCACGAAAAAAGAAATACCTTCACCACACCTGTGAAGGTACAAAGCAGAAGCAAGATGTCTGTACTTAGGTCCCTCCACTCTGCTTATATTTCCATTCAATGCATCAAAACAAACATCTGAAGTTTATCTTTTTGAAGCCTTCCATGATAATTGATCTGTCTAGCTTTAAAGAGATACGTATGTCAAAATATGGTATCCACATCAAGAAGGAAACCACAAAAATCAAGTCTCGCTGCAGCTTTCTAGTCTTAGACCAGCCGCAAGATACACTGAGAAACAAATGCCTCTGCTTTATTTGGTTACGCTCTTTGCTGGAATTGAGCTATAAATAAGATCTAAGAGCTCTACTTCTTTATGTCATAATATGCTTGCAGACAATAAGAGTGCGCTGAAATTCACTGCAGCTGTATAACTAAGTCCGTGTCAGGTGCAAACATGGAATGCATTCAAGTTTCAACTTACGTTGCTTGGGCAAGGCTTCTGCCAATCTCCTCAGGCTGGTCAGACTGTCGGCTCCGAGCTGATTTAAGATGCTAGGAAGCATTTCTGTCAGCTGCTTTGTCTCAGCATGGCCGGTGATGGTGAAAGTGTTAGCAGCCAGAGATGCCTGAACTTTAGGGTTATTGAAGTGAATGACTGTTCCTTGGTTGGTAAACATATTTACCTGCAAGAAAACAAACAAACAAACATTATTTCAAGAAGTTCAGTGTGGTTTTTTCAATTTAACTAGAAACTAGCTGATTTTTCTAAAGCTCAATGAAGACTTACTGATTATTTACAGACAAGTTTAAAACGCATCAAAATTAAATTGGCAAGTGACATTTTATATTTCTATACCGAAAAGCACTTTTTCATTTGAAGGAAGTACCTCTTCAATACCAGAAATATTGTTCACTCCCAATTTCTTCAAAGAAAACTGAAGTTTCTTATCATCTGCTGTGGCTGTTCTGTGGACAACCTTCTTCTTTCTGCGGGCAGTACCCTTTGCAAAAAAAAATATAAATTAATATTGAAACAGTTCTTCATAAACTGTAATCCTCAGGGCCACATAACTGCTCTGTAGCCATCTACAAATCAAATTTCATACATCAAGTTCCACTTCTGTGTTGCAGTCCAGAACTCCATCCCTCCAACTGTACTGCTGCAATCCTTCCCTCGCTATAATGCAACCTCTAAATGCTTGAGAGAAGTGTGAGGTTTTAGGATGCAAATCACCAGAGAAACTTTACAATTCTGATGGGGATTCTGCAGCATCCTACTTAGAAAAGAAGAACTGCACGTTTATCATTATCTGTTGTCACTGGCCTAAAACTGAAGGCTGAGTACAGACTTCAGTCGTTTTTAAGGTCTCTTTAGATCACTGTTCTCAAGTTGTAGCCAGAATTTCATGAAGTCAGAGAACACCCAGTTATCAATATATTATTTTCTCACTCATAGGAGAGTATGAATGACAAAAAGCCAATCATTCAATTTTTATTCCAGATACACATCTTCATCTGATGGACCTACACATGTGTATTTGAAGAACACTTTCATTTTGCCAAAACATTTATAAATACATGTTTTTAAAAATACTTGCACATAGTATTTCAGACCACCTCTATTCAGAAAGAAAAACAAAGGTTTAGTTCCCCAACAAACAGAGTTGTAGGTTTCTCCAGGGAAATAACTGTCCCATATTAGAAGACATCTACAACTAAGAAAAAGAAGAAAGCGTCATTCTAATACTTGCTGGAACAATCATAAGGCTTCAGTAAAATCCAAGGTAGAAATGGCTAACTACATGTGAAACTAAGTCTTCCTACTTCAGCTTCGCATCTTCTATATAGTAACAATATGAAAACGTGTTGCTGCCTTGCTGCATAAATAAATGGTTGCAATACCTTTTGAGTGCAAAGAGGCTGAAGTTAGAAAACTGGCTGGACACTAACATCTTTACAAAAACGCCAACAGACAAATTCACATGAAACTAAATCTTGGAGGATTACAGCTCAGAAGTTTAGCCTTTTGCCTAGGAAGTGTGACGTTCCTTTCCTGCTACTGTCAAGTTAGTGATCTGCTCTGCTGCACACAGCAATTCAAAGATTTCTAGAGTAACTGAGCCACACAAATTAGTCTCTCTGGACAAAAGCCCTCTCAGTCGACTTTGAAAAATTACGTCTTGAATTAAAGGTTATGTAGGAACACGTGACACCCCCCCACCTCAACATTTACCAGTATTAAGTACAGATATCAAACTTCACACAGTCTGAATTTCAATGAACATCTGCTGCTTTAATCTCCATAGATTTAAGCTTCTAAAGATTACATGTTTTTAGTAAGCAATTCTGCCCTACTCATGCTGAGACATGCTGTTCACGTCCCTCTACCTTTGTACTGGAAAGAATAGATGCAGTAGGCAACTGGTAATATACTACGCATCCATCTGCCAGTCTTCTAAAAGGTAAAAAACCTGTAAAACACCTATATTGACTACAGCTGTAAGAGCTGCAATGTGAATGCTTGTTCTTAAATGACCAGTGTTGGATACATCTGTAGTCAATACACACACATTGGCAGTACACACACAACCACCAATTCAGCAGTTCTCTGCTTAACTAGTAATCCACATAAACAACATGCAAGATCACCAAGCCAGTTAATGCCGATTTCACCCTGATTTAAGACCGTTTTAATCCCCAGTCAAAGGCAAAAACGTCAATGAAATTCACTGGAAACTCTGTCAATAAGAGTTCTGCTGTATAGTTCTTATTCCAAGATACCTCTCTTATTTCAAAATACGCTCATCCAAGATGAACATATTTCCTCAGGAATAAAGTTACTAACAAATCACTGCCTTAAAAACATGACCTGTATTAAAATGTTTGCCAGCACGTGACTATGGTCAATAAAGTTTTTTTAAAATTTTCAGATTATAACTAACCACACAGGTACGCATTGTCAGATGTCACGGCAACATAAAAGCCCCTTCCGAGCACTTTATACCTTCCACTTCTATTGTGGTACGAGGATGCCACACACACAGAAATTCCAACGTTGCCCTAAAACGTACGAGTACGGCCACGGCCAACTTCAAAGCTCTGTGACCCAGCACACCGCCACCTACACCCTGCTGGGGAAGTTCACCTGGGTTCTCTCTCTGCAAGGCCTGCTTGCTCCTGCCGCAGCCCGTACAACAACACGGCCTGCAGAGCAGCCGCTCGGCCACCGCGCCCTGCCGCCACCGCGCCCCCTCACCGCCCCGCGGGGCGGCGGCACCTACCTTGCCTCCGATGCGCACTTGGGCCTGCAGCTTGGCGAGCTTCTCCTGGTTCATGATCGTTTCTTTCATCTGCGGAACCAACGGCACCGCCCGTCAGGCACGGGGTACCCCCGCAGCCGCCCCAGCCCCGCAGCGCGGCCCAGGACGCCGCCGCCCCCCCCCACCACCACCAACCACCCCCGTCCCGACCCCCGTCCCCCCCGTCCCCCGTCACCTTCCCGGGGCGGGCGCGGCGCTGCCGGAGCCGGGCGCAGGGCACAGGGCACAGAGCGGGCGGCGGGCGGGGCCGGGCACAGCACGCGGCGGGGAGCGAGATGGCGGCCGGAAAGGAGGCGGGCGGGAGGGCCGCGCATGCGCAACCGCCGCTGCCTCCGGGCCGCCGGGGGGCGCCCTAAGGGGAGGCGGGGGGGGGGCAGCAGGCGGGGCCCGGTCCGTGCTGTCCTTCCCTCCCCTCCCCTCCCGTCCCCTCCCCTCCCCTCCCCACAAATCCTTCCCACTTCTTAGAGTATTTGTTTTTTCGTCAATAAAACCAACCACCCAAACATGCACATGTCATACTTTCATTCCTCCTTCTTCTCCCATGACCCTGTTTCCCCATAGAATCTTTAAGGTTGGAAAAGACCTCCAAAATCACCTGGTCCAGCCATCACCCTACCACCAATGTCACCCACTAAGCCGTGTCCCTAAGCTCCACATCCAACCTGCCCACCACACCTCGCCCTGGGCTCCTCATGGTCCACCCAGGCTCTGCAGCATGCAGGGGGCTCAGTCCTGTGCTGTACCCTAGGGTGCAGGTCCAGCCATATGGAGGAGCAATGCAAGAGAGAAGACACTGCTCTGCAGGCCTGCCCCTGTCATCACTGCAGCCATACCTCGTGGGCCTCCTGGCATCAGCAGAGATATCACTGATCACGCAATTTCACCATGTGTTTTAATGACTTTTAAATCAGTTCTGTTTTGGAATATCCTCAGGAAACTACTCCCCTTGCTCTTGTTTCCATAAGACTGTGTTAATAAATTTATCCTTCTGTATTCGTTAATACTAAGGCTCCCATGTAAGTAAGCTCCAGCATCATGGTTTTGTCCAGGCTGTGCTTTGGCTTTGTTTTGCTCTAATGATATCTCTTCACTACACCAGAGCTATTAATTTGTAAACAAGTTGCCTAGCACAGAAGACTTTGCTCGCTGTTAAAGAGCAAACCAATTACTCTTGTAATTAGTGAGAATAAATAATAAACACGGGTCGACTCCATCTAGTGGCGATAAATGGTCACAAAACAGTGCTGAATGAGAAGGTTCTGCTAAATGCAAGCTGTGCCTCCCAGCAAATTTATGTAGCCTCTGAAAATTAGATGACGATCAAACAGCTGTGGGGAAGCAATGCTGAAGTCTGGTCCAACATATCTACACATTGGAACAGTGAACAAGTTTGCTTGAAGATGAATGAGAAAAAGCCCATATTACAGCTTATAAATTCATTAATTTATTGCAAGATTAAATTGGCAATGTACCTGCAACAAATAGGAATATAGCCAAGATAAAAATAAGAAAAGGGGGAAAAAAAAAAAGAGTCACTGCAGGCTATTGAAAGTAAAAGCAATAAATACTTCAATACTACAGCTTCAGATTTATCACAGTCTGCCATCAACATATAAGAAAGTTTTCAGAATTTCCAGGCCAATTGATGATTACAAACATGTGAAATGTATTAATAGGCTAAAAGACTGAAGTGAAAATGAATCACAGAAAGATTATTCCAAGATAGAAGATGTAGAAAGTGTGGTTCCAGCTGTCAGCCTAGGATTAACTGGGTTGGAGGTATGATCTCATATTCCCTCATGTGAGATTTCAAAGACAAATTATGCTGAAAACCACATCACTGAGTTATATCAGGAATCAACTGAAGCAGTTCAAGAACTGCAGTTCAAGAAATTCTGTTAGATTTGGTTACATTTCCTGGAACAAACACCAGACCTTCAGAAAATAAACTTTGCATCAGAGAAAAAGTATTTTAGAATGCTAAAATAGCGTTGGCTTGTTTTCTCCATTCCTTTTTGTGTAATTGCATAATGAGAAACATAAACTTAAACCTGGATTTACTTGTAGCTGAACAACTTCTGTTGAGAAGTCAAACAGATCCAAAGCCCATAGTACTGAAACAGAGCCTGAGCTCTGGGAGCATGTTATGAGACCTGAAAAAGGGTTGAAACTTAGGATCTCAAAATCAGCAGAGAGCATCAGTTACTGAATAAAAGTTCATTAGCTGCACAGAAGCATAGGAATGGGAAAAGAGAGTGAAATGGTTGCTCATGAAAGTTGTCTCTTGAATTATGCAAAAGACTAAAGGCAAAAGAAAGGCAAAAGTTGCTGTCAAGGTAACAGAGGAAAAGCTGTCCTGAAAGACATGGACAGTCCTGTGTTAGTAATAACAGGGTATATTGAGATGTTAATTTAGTATTATATTCAGGAAATGAATCAGAAGTCACAAACAGAAGTGATCAAGCTAAAATGAGGTAATATTTGTCCTGACTGTCTGTGGACATAAAGAGCATGTATTCAATGTATTTTCAGGCAGAAAGAAATCTGCCTGATATTCAAAGTCTCTTGGAAAATGTTTGTTCAAAAGAAAGTTGTACTTAGCACTCAAGAAAGCCAAAGTACATGGCATATCAACAATGTTAAAAGTGATATGAATGGAAAAGAAAATGTCTCAGAAAGTCTTGATGTAATTCATAAATTAGAAATTCATAAATGGTTAAGAGATACCAAAGATATATACGTCAAATGTCTGCCCAGGAAGACTGAACATAAGTAGAGTGTTGTTTCCATCTCAGATATTACAATGTTGTATCAAGTGCTGTTGAATGTATGTAGAAAGCCATAAAAGACTTCAATATCAAAGAAGAGATAGAGCTCCTCATCAGGCAGTGTCCTTTTCTCACCATGCCTGCAACTCAAAATCAGCAACCCCAAATACCTGGCCTTCAAGCCACATCACAAGCCTTTTGTGAGCCTCGGACCATCTCCCTGTGTATAACACCCAGCAGAGGTAGTCTAGAGAGTAGTCAGAGAAGTGCAACATAAAGAATTCCTGCCTTCACTGTGCATGGTTCAAACAGGTGCTACTGAATAATTGAAGTTGGTGTTAATCCGACTGGCAAAAGCTTGCCTAGAAAAGGCTTCATGTTAGGATTTTGTGGTAGGTACAGTCACAATGAAGATCTTGCTGGAGAACAGATAAAAAGAGAGGTTGGTAAGGCCTGACCCAAAACCAGAGTGGCTCCACCTAAGGGTGGCACATTTAACCCATGATGAATCAGGACTAAATTTGCAGCACTTTCAGATATAGGATAATCAACATACCGCCTTTGACGTGACCATCTCGCTAATGTCTTGGCAGCTGCATGGCTGAGACTCATTCTGGATTTTGCTTTTGGCTTTCCTGGCCTCTTGGGTCAGCTTGGTGCTCGGCAGGACGTAAGTGATGGACGCAGGTGGCCAGAGGAGGAGAGGCTGGAGGGGGGCAAAGACCTTCCTCCTTCTGCAGCAGCTAGCTGTTAATTCTGCTCAGGCTCTGGCAGGAACACATCACCCCCTTACTTTATGTGAAAAATCAATCTCCTCTATCTTTGACCACAGTATAGATAATCCTCAAGGACTTATAAGTGGAAGCAGAGCATACCTACCAGTATTCACTGCTCTTACAAATGGGTCCATACTCCTTCAGGGCTTACTTGCATTGCTACAGAATTAAATGGAAAATATGTGAAATATCTGATGCATTAATTATCAGATCTTCCTCTTAATTTGCCAGAACACGTTTACAACAAAGAATTCACTGATTATGTAGAGAATGTCAGAGAACAGTTAAAAACAAATGTTTGTTGCCTTTTGTAGTAAGAAAATGAGAAAGCATTGGATTAAAAGAGCAGGTAACTGACTTAAAGTAAACAAAAAGAGACACTTCATACCACTTGTGGTTAAAGCTAGGGAACGTTTCACTGCAGAACATGTTCAGTGGTGTAAATGTACATGATTTCAGAAAGTGTTTGTACTACACACAGTAGAAAAATCCATCAAAGTCTATTACATTCAAATGTTATCTTTGGCTTAAAAGAGATCCTGATGCCTAGATTTCTGGCAGCTATGAAACAATTTTACACACTTGTCTTGCTTCTGTACTTTTCCATAAACATCTGATACTGGCTGGTGTTGAGGACAACTTCTGGTGCTAGACGGGTGCTATATCTAACTAATATAAACTTATAACTAACTAATATAAATAATATAATATATCTAACTAGTATAAACCTATAAACTCTTTTTGTGTTCTGCTAAAACAGAAGTGCAGATGTGTCCTGAGAAATTGTAGTCAAATTTTGCAGGAAGTGAAGGCCCAAAAGAGCCTTACAGGAACTGAATATCATAAATCACCGCAGAAGTACTTGCCATGCAAGAATTACAGAGCAAAGGAAAAAGAAAATAAATAAAAAATGTCAGTGGTGGTAGGGTCCCCTCCAAGGGTGACAAACTCTTTTTCAGCAGTCAGTGTGGCAGGAATCCCCACATTTTACTTCAGCCTTCTTCAGCTTTTCAGGTGCAATGCATTGTTTTGTGGCCTGATCACACAGACCCAGTTTATAATCCTGACCTTTGCAGGATGCTTAAGGGTAAAGTTGTCTTCCCCCAGAACCACACAGCACTAAGACAGCATGGGAGGAGGGAGATAAATGTGCAAAAGAATTGTGGGGCTAAGCTGCTGGTCACCGTGGGCAATGGAAGCCATAGCTATTGCTGCAAAGGTCCCTGTCAGACACACTGTCCTGTTGTAGCATCAATGGTGGAAGACATTTTTTTTCCGGAATGCAAGCCAGGCAGAATTCAGTCTGATCTTTGGCCAGGGCACTAACGTCAATAGAAACTGCACTTTTTTTTCCAGGAAATTATTTTATTTAAATAATGGAAAGGTCATTTCTGCAGGGAAGACTTAGATCGGGGTTTGGAGAGGTACAAGGATATGCCAAAAAATCTTCACATTTGGGGCTGCAGTTTCTCAAGGTGCAGCAGGCCCAGGGCAGGCTCTTCAGCCAGGTGGAGTAGTGGGTGGCCAGGCTCTACCTCTCTTTCTCCAAGCTGCGTGGGCTCGCCTGCACATATCCAAATGCTCAGCAAACCACCCAGGGATGTGCACTGCCCACATGGCACTCTACAAGGCTCTGACACCCTGCTGCACCATCAGGGGCAGCTCCAGAAAACCCAGAATGGTCCAGCCAGCCTGCCAACCTGGCTGCATGAAGGTGCTGGGCATGCACAGGGGGATCGCGGGGGGAACCATGCCCAGGGGGATCGCTGAAGCTCCTGTCCTCGCTGCCCTGCAGGAGCCCTGGTGCTGGGGAACCTGGGGAACAGGGGCAGGCACCGGTTCAGGTAAAGAGCAGGAGCCACCCGGACTGCTTGTGGAGATTACCGGAGCGGTTTGATTCTGTACATGATAAAACGCACTGATAAAATGCGGGGTGCTCCGTATAGGCATGTAGGAATTGTGTGTATGTTTTATTTATTTATTTTTTTATTTTATTTTTATTCGTTAAATAAAATAGCTATTTTGCTTACTTTTTTGATTAAAACGAATATCAGTTAACCGAAGTAACAACAAACACACGCACGCCCGTCGCTCACATCCCGGCTCCGTAGCCCTGCAGTTTTAGGTGCGTTTCGTGTTGCCTCGTTCACAACCGGCAGGGAAGCACGGCAGGCAGCCGCCGCCGTCCCGGGACCACCGGGGCGGGCTGCAGGGCTCCGGGCAGCCTTTGCGGGAGCGGATCTCAGGGCCCCTCTCCGGAGGGAAGGAGTTCAGGTCGCCCCAAAACGCTGCTGTTCCTTAGGGTCTCGGCAGTCCCCGGGCGGGGCGTCTTGCACCGGGGCCCCCCGCATCCCGGAGCAGCCTCTGCCCGTCGCTCCCCGCCGGTAGGTGGCTCCCCCCGCCCGCGGAGAGCACCGCCCGCAGCGGAGCGGAGCCGGAGCCGCTCCTGTCTCCGGCGATGGGGCAGGGGACAGGACAGGGAGCGGGGACAGCGGGCGGAGAGCTCCGGTGGGGAAAGGCGTCCGCCGCCGCCCGTCGAGGAGCCGCCGCTGTTCGCCTGCCTTCCTCTGTCCTTTCTTTCCCTTGTCCGAAGGCACCTGCTAGGTTAGGTGGGGAGCAAGTGGGAGAAGCCGTTCCGGCAGCACCATGAGACAGTCGCGACGTGCGGGGACCGCGGGGACACCTGGTCTTAGCTGTCCGCCCCGGGGTCTGACAGCCACCCCGCGGCTCCCCCGCGGGGACGGGAGAGCGCTGACAGCACTGCCCCAGCCTGCCAGGGGGTCCCCAAGCCCCCCGAGGGCCCCGCCGCTCCCGCAGGACACGTCCGGGAGGACCCGGAGTGCCCGCGGTGCTGCGGGAAATCGGTGCTGCCACAGCCGTCCGTGTCACCCGCCCGGCGACACCGGCTCCAGTCCAGCAGGAGATGGCAGGCAGGTCCGGCTCCTGCTTCGGCGTTGTTTCTGCAGCGGTCCTCCCTATGCATCCTTTCACTCCGTTCTTCCCATTTACAGGTTGGAGGATCGCTTTCCCTCCTTTCTTTCTTCTTTCTTTCTTTCTTTCTTTCTTTCTTTCTTCTATTCTTTCTTTCTTTCTTTCTTTCTTTCTTTCTTTCTTTCTTTCTTCTTTCTTTCTTTCTTTCTTTCTTTCTTTCTTCTTTCTTTCTTTCTTTCTTTCTTTCTTTCTTTCTTTTCTCTTCTTTCTTTCTTTCTTTCTTTCTTTCTTTCTTTTCTTTCTCTTTCTTTTCTTTCTTTCTTTCTTTCTTTCTTTTCTTCTCTTTCTTTTCTTTTTCTTTCTTTCTTTCTTTCTTTCTTTTCTTTCTTTCTTTCTTTCTTTCTTTCTTTCTTTCTTTCTTTCTC
>NC_137697.1:22446610-22576936 GCF_964034855.1 Anser brachyrhynchus
TGGCAATTTAAAGGCCGGTGGATTGTTTTCCTTCGCATAAGAAAGATGTAAAACTAATTCTCTGTTAATGTTTCCCATAATGGAGGGATCTGCTTCTCTCCCCTTAAAAACAATGGCTTTACAAATAAACTATGAGATTAGTGGTGTGCTTTGGAGACGGTTTTCCGAGAGTTTGCGAGGTCGACATCTAGAGATATTTCATTCAATTCTTAAATAAATTGAGCTCTGGAGGAGGAAAAGGAAGGAGCGGGCAGAGAAGTTTCGAAAACCATCCCGTGGGCAGAAGTTTTCATCTGGAGTTTGTTAGTTCACCACCTCCTTCATTTGGTGTGGGGGACACGGGGACATTGATTTGGGTAGAAAACTTTATTTTAGAGGACTTGGAGACAAGTGCCGCCCGACGCCCCTTCTCGCCAAGGCACTGCACACCTCAGCTCCCCAGAGGCAGCCTCACCGGCAGCGGGGCTCTCCCGCAGCCCCCTCCTCAGGTCGGCCCCACGCCGCCTCCCCACAGCGGTGCTGAAATCTGGGCGAAAAGGCGTTTTTCCTCCTTCCCACGGGAACCGGACCCGCTCCCCGGGGGCAGTGCAGGAAGGTGCTGAGCTCCCGGCACGGATCCTGCAAAGATGCTCCAGCAGTTTGGGACAAACTTAAACTAATTTTTTTTTTTTTGGAGGGGGTAGATGTCTGTATTTCCCCCCTTCTCCACTGCAGACCGCCCGCGGGCCGGCTCAGCCCCTCCCGGCCGGGGCAAAGCGGCGAGGCGCCCCGAGGGGGGCCCGGGTCCGCACTGACGCCGGGAGCCATGTGAGGGCCCCCTTGCTATAAGGCGGGGAGGAAGGCCGCCCTCTTTGGGACTCGGCCCCAGCCTCCTCACCGTCTTTCCTCGGGCCCGGCAAGCCGCCCCCCTCCGCCCTCCCTCCTTGCCTCCCTCCCTCCCTCCCTTCTTCCCTCCCTCCTCGCCAGCCTCCTCCCTCCCTCCCTCCTCCCCGCTCCCCTCTCCTCCTCCCAGGACTAGGCGCGCTCCCTCCTGCCCCACATCCATTAATGTCTGGGGGCTGAGGTGAGCAGAAAGAAGGGGGGACCCGGCTTGCAGGCGCGGCGGCACGGCCCCCCCCGCCCCCCAAGCCCCATCCCCAAACAAAACCAACAGCCCCCCGAAGAGGGGAGGGCAGGGGAGGGGGCAGAAATCCCCAAAGCAGCCCCAAAATACCCCGCAACAAAACCCGAACCGCCCGCCGCCGCCACCGCCGCCACCGAGCGGGCGGCGGCAGCGCTCTCGCGGCGCGGCGGCGGCGGCGGCGCTGGGGGCCGGCGCGGCTCGGAGCGGCCCGCCCGCACCGGGAGGCGGCGGCGGCGGCGGGGCGGCTCTCGGCGGAGCGGAGCGGGGGCCTGGCGGCGGCGGCGGCGGCGGCGGCGGCAGCGGCAGCGGTGGGGAGCGCGGCCGCCCGCCCGCCGCGCCTCGCCGGCCGCCGCCGATGCGGTGCCCCGCGGCCGCGCCATGACCCTGAGCTCGGAGATGTCCGAGGCGTCGGCGCTGGCTGAGGAGACCGACATCGATGTGGTGGGCGAGGAGGACGACGAGGAGGACGACGACGAGCCGCAGACCCGCCGCCGCCGCCACCGCCGCCGCCGCCGCCGCCGCCGCTCTTACGCCGAGGACGAGGAGGAGGAGGAGGAGGAAGAGGACGAGGAGGATGTGGGCGACCTCCACGACGATGCCCTGCTGCCGCGGTCGCCCGTGCGCGGCGGCGGCGGAGGAGGAGGAGGAGGCGGCGGCGGCGGCGGCGGCGGGGCGGGCGGCGGGGACGGCCCCGGCGGATCGCGGCCCCCCTCCCGGGGCGGCCCGCAGAAGGCGGCGGCGGCGGGCGGCGGCGGGGCGGGCGGCGGAGGCGGCGGCGGCGGCGGGGCGGGCGGCGGCGGCGGCGGCAAGAACAGCCTGGTGAAGCCGCCCTACTCGTACATCGCCCTCATCACCATGGCCATCCTGCAGAGCCCCAAGAAGCGGCTGACGCTGAGCGAGATCTGCGAGTTCATCAGCGGCCGCTTCCCCTACTACCGGGAGAAGTTCCCCGCCTGGCAGAACAGCATCCGCCACAACCTCTCCCTCAACGACTGCTTCGTCAAGATCCCCCGCGAGCCCGGCAACCCGGGCAAGGGCAACTACTGGACGCTGGACCCCGAGTCCGCCGACATGTTCGACAACGGGAGCTTCCTGCGCCGCCGAAAGCGCTTCAAGCGGCAGCAGCTCCCGGCCCCCGAGCTGCTGCTGCGCGCCGTGGACCCCGCCGCCTTCCTCCCGCAGCCCCCTCCCCAGCCCCCGCAGCAGCCGCCCTGCGCCTACGGACCCTACGGCTGCGGCTACGGCCTCCAGCTCCAGCCCTACCACCCGCACTCCGCCCTCTTCGCCTTCCACCACCCCTCCCCGCCGCCCCGGCAGCCCCCCGCCGCCGCCGCCGCCGCCGCCGCCGCGCCGCCGGGCCCCTTGCTGCCGGCGGCGGAGCTGGCACGGACGCCCTTCGGCTACGCGCACCCGCTGGGCCCGGCGCTGGCGGCCTCGCTGCACGCCGCCAAGCCCGGCAGCGGCGCGGCCGTGGCCCGCTCGCCCTTCTCCATCGAGAGCATCATCGGGGGCGGACCCGGCCCCGGCCCCGGCCCCGGCCCCGGACCGGGCCCCGGACCCGGCTCCGGCTCCGGTCCCGGCCCCGGCAGCAGCTGCGCCTCGCAGTCGGCCGCAGCACCGGGGCTGTCCCGCCCGCTGGGGAGCGCCGGCGGAGGCCTGTCCCCCGCCGCCCCCCTGCCCGCCGCCCCCGGCTTCGCGGGCCGCATCTCTAACTGTTAAGGGTTTCGGAGTCTTTCCGAAGGTAGGATCCGGGGTTATCTCTTTTCTTCGCCTCTCGGACGCCCGGCGGACGCGGCGAGGAGCGGAGCCGCGGGGTTTTGCGCGGGTTTTTGCGCGGGTTTTTGCGCGGGTTTATGAGCGATGGGGATCGAGGGTCGTCCTCCGCGGCCGGTGGGCCGCCCGGGACCTGCCCTAATGCACAGCCAGGTCGATATGCTGCATGGGCGGACGGTCGTGCTGTTGGGAAGTTACTCGCTACTCCTTAAAAAATAAGAAAAGAAATAATAATAAATAACGTCTCTAAACCGTCAAAGTTCAGAGATTCTCAGGTCTAGGAGCTTACAAACAGTAACTTACAGGAAAAGGAAAAGGCTTGAGGGAGGACAGCAAAGCAATACTTTTTCATTTTAGTACACTTGTCTCATGTACTTTTATAAGAGAAAAGAAAAGATTAACATGTTTACACAGAAGAAAGTCAAGATTATCATTTCTTATTTTAACCTGTGTTTTGTATTATAATAGACTTACGGAGTTTTTATTTTGTACTTTATGCGTATTCTTTACAAGGAATATTGTTAAAAAATTACTGGCAAGTATTATTGTACCATTTTAATGTAAAATTTTTACACATTTTCAAAAATAAAATTTTTAATTTTCAAAAAAAAAAAAAAAAGAACCAAACCAAAATACAAAAGGAGCTCTGCCACACAGTTGGCTTCGGACCCTTTCGTCCTTAATACTTCTCCCTTCTCTAGGGCATCGATATATTTTTCCTCGGGATTCATAACACAACACTCAAGGAAATTTACAGTTTGAAATGTATTATGACTGGACTTGACCACGATGAAGATCTAAATAAGATCTTCACAGTCAAGCCATCGCTAGTCCTAGCAGAGAGTGAAAGAAAAAAAAAAGAAGACAGAAAGACAGAAAGACAGAAAGACAGAAAGACAGAAAGACAGACAGAAAGACAGACAGAAAGAAAGAAAGAAAGAAAGAAAGAAAGAAAGAAAGAAAGAAAGAAAGAAAGAAGGAAAGAAGGAAAGAAGGAAAGAAGGAAAGAAGGAAAGAAAGAAAGAAAAGAAAGAAAGAAAAGAAAGAAAGAAAAAAAGAAAGAAAGCTCGAGCAAGAACAAAAGAGGGAATAAATAGTAATAGGTCTTTCTAGTGGGATTAAAGCCTAGTCCTGCAAAGTACCAGTCAGAGGATTGATTATAAACACTGTTTTAAGCCATTTTTATACTTCTGGGTGAATTCTAAATCATAACTGCACCACGGTTTGGCATCATATAGGCCCAACGGAAAATAGTAATAAGGGACATGTACGGAACTTCAGAGATTTGTCCTAACCTCTTAAATTTCTATGACGATAGTACGGACATGTGTTTCTACTTTTACACATAGTATAAAATGAGTATTGGAATATACTTTATTGATGAGCTGATTAAATGCGAGAGCTATAGAAGTCAGGAGACGTAGGTGTACGAAACCAACCGTGTAAGGAAGCTTTTTCGGTTTTGAACTCTCATTTTCTCACGCATAAGATCAACAGATATTTATGTTGTAGACTAAAATTATTTTTTAACCTAAAAAGTCCGCCTCAAATATTTCGAGCTTAGGCGTGAAAAGAGAATCGAACGTTTTCAGAGTAGGCATGTGGAGGCTTATGTGGGCTTGGAACGCCAGCTTTCCAGATCAGGAGGGCGTTCTTCCAGTAAGACTGTATTTACAGAATTTAGTAAATCGTGGGATAAATCATGTGAATTTTCCTAAAACAATACAAAAAAAAAAGGGGGGGGGGGAGAGAAGTCTTTTAGTGCTCATTGGTGTGGGGAAGGAAAGTCTATACGGTTATACACTTTTATGTCTCGAAGTACCTCGTCGCCTTAGTTTTCAGTATTCTTGTGGACAGAAAAATGATGGTTTTCAGTTTTGTTGGTAGCAATGCACGGTTAAAACAGTGGTTTTCAGAAGCGGAAAGACTGGACGTATGATCTCTGCTGGGCTCTATTTGCAATATGTAGCTGGAGGGCCTCTTTGGGTGTCCCAGGTCCCTTAGAGGACAAGTACGTACCGTCCTGTTTAGTTTTTAGAACAGAAGGGAAGAGAACCCCGAGGCTCCGCGTACCTGCACCCTGGGGAGAAACCAGCGTTATTCTCCAGGGAACCACTAACTCCCCATCCCCGGGCCCACACCCCCGCCGGGGCTGGCCGAGGGGGCTCTGGGGGTGCCGAGCCCCGCTCGGGCGTCCCTCGGGCTTGTGGCTAAAACTAAGAGGGGGGAGTCTGGAGAGGGAAAAGGCAGCGGCGGGGGGCTGCCGGCAGCGGGGGGCTGCCGGCGGCGGGGGCTGCCCGCGGTCGGTCTGCTTTCTGGCCGCTCCCGCAGCGGCTCGGGGCAAAGAGGCCGTGCGAGCCCTGGCGAAAGGAGGCACATGGAGAAAACAGGCTCCGGATCTCCTCGCTGGCTTCCTCACGAACCCCGGCGAGCGGGGTATGATGCCCCGTGCGCCCAGGTCGCATCCGGCCCCGGCCCCAGCCCTGGCTAAATAGCTCAGGCGATGGGATTGCGGCCGTCCTTCCCCGGGGTCGGCAGGCCGATTCCAAAGGTGTATATATATATATATATATATATATATACATATATATATATGTGGCAACGAGACCGCTAGGCCCCTCGTTCCTTCCTTATTTTATGCCGTGCGCGCACAGGGCCTTCGCCTGGGAGCTGAGAGCGAAGCGGGAGCCTTCCCGGCAGATGGGCTTGCAAAAAGTGCCGCGGCTTCATTTCTCGAGCGCCGAGGAAAGGGGTCGGGGGATTGGGCTGTGGCGACGGGGGCAGCCCCCAGCGCTTGCTTTCGCCCGGTTCTCCGGGAAGCCGCCCGGCCTCGGCCGCCCTGCCCGGCGGTGCCGGTGCTGCGCCGGAGCAGGTGCCGCAGCTCTCCGGTGTGCCGGGCCGCGGACACCCCCTGGCACCCGCGGTGTCCAGGGCTTTCCAGGGGGACAGAGGGGACGTGCGGTCCTAGCAGGAACGGATCCCGGTGGAACAATTCTTCGAAAATAGGCTGAGCCCTAATAAACACTCTGGTGGGACAAACATGATGGTGTCGCCTCCTCCTCCTCCTCCTTCTCCTCCTCCTCCTTCCAGCTACAAAGTGTGGATTCATTAACCCGTCTCCTTTTCTCATCATATCCCCGTAGGGCTGAGAGACGAATTACTGGAGCTGAATCGGGAGGGGATTGCTCTATATGGGGGCTAATGTTTCAATCAGTTCCTCCAGAAGGACCACACAAAAAGAAACTTTTTAGTTTATGGAGCTATTATGCAGAGTTTTAATCTAGGGATAGATTTAGCCAAATGTTATCTATTGGGAATTTAATGAAGCCCTTATGTATTCAATCGCTTTTTATGCCACACACAGTGTCTCTATCCAGAAACGTTTCCTTCTACATATTTCTTTGTTTCTGTTGGGTGATTTATATATTTTTAATTAGTTTTTCTTTAATTATTTCTTCTCAGCCATCTTGTATAACGTTTCTCTCAAGCGGGACTGCGTTAGGTCCCTTCCCACATCCTCTATGAAAGAAATTTCCCCTTCCCTCCCCCGTTTCGGAGCTGATTACTTTGCACGTCCGCACGCTGCGCCCTTCCCGGCGTAGCGCTCCCCCCGCGGGGCGCAGAGGGGGCCGATATCCCTACGGCTCCGCCGGCACCGGGAGCCTGGACGAGCCGCGGGGCTCCCCTGCAATGCTCCCCGGCCCTGCAGCATCCCCAGCAGCAGATCCTTTGGGCCATTCGCTCCTGGTCATTTTTCTGCTGCAGCGAGAGGCAACCCCAGGCAGCCGGGGGGTTCTCCGAGGCGGCTGCTGCCCCCCGCATCCCCGCAGGCTGGTTTCAAGCACCCAGGGTCAGCCCCGTCCTGGGTCCCGGAGGGCAGGAGGGGAGGCGAGGGCCTCACCTGCTCTCCGCTGCTGCCTTTCTTGCTGTGCTGGTGGAGAGGGAGGGCGCACGGCTGCCCCCGCCGCTGCTGGGGCCTGTGCGGGGGATCTGTTGGAAAGTGGTTCTGGTTTAATGGCCCCTTGGCACGGCCCGGAGACTCCGCTCTGTATGTAATACTTTCCTTCATTACTTACAGTAAGTACTTCAGTAGTCTCTGATAATATTGTATTTGACAGAAATCATGGAAATTATGATCATGGCCAAATGCTCCCTGCACGGGAACTTGCTAACCAAAGCAGATCCGTTTTCCAGCTTGTGACCAGCGGCTCCCCCTTCCTCTGCGAAGTTTCTCCCGCTTCCCCTTCGGCGCGGAGCCGGGACGGGCCGCACGCACCGGCGGGATCCCGGTGCCCAGTGCCCGGTGCCCGCCGCTTGTGCCCGCTGCGGGCGGCTCCCAGCAGGTAGGTGTCCGCTCGCCCTCCGGCACCCCTCACTCACCTCTCCGCTCACCCGCACGCTCCGCAGCGCTCCTTCTCCCTTCTCTGCACGTCCTTTCCCCTCCGCCACCCCACCGCGAAAGCCACGCCGAGAAGCTGCTCCCCGCGCATATATGCCCACACGCGCGCGTGTGTGGACGGGTGTGCAGGAAAATGGCACTCCCGATGCTAACTAGCTGCTCTCGGATCACTGCCGCGGCAGCAAACGGCTTCGTATTTGCCCTGCACAGATGGCCGTCCATCGACTTGGGGGGAGGCGGAGACCTGCTCGATAAACCGCCTGTCCTCTTTTTTTTTTTTTTTTTTTTTTTTTTTTTTGCTTTTGTAGGAGAGAAAAACCGCCGCCCGGCACGGCTTGCCGCGGAGATCCGGATTCGACCCCAAAAAAGAGAGAAGAGGCGAATAACCAAGGGGCTTGGGGCCGCGCAGCCCGGGGCAGGCAACCCGACGGCAAAAGCCGGTGCGGCACCTCGGGCACTGCGCGGCCGCCCAGGAGCGGGGGCTCACCGGGGCCGCCCCCCGGGAGCTACGGCGGGGACCCGGCGGACGTGGGGCCGCGGACAGCCAAGAAAGTAGAGCTAGAGTGGGCCGTACTCAGGATTTATTATTATTATTATTATTATTATTATTATTATTATTTAATGCAAGGTGTTGCCAATTTCAGAAATGATATTGCTGAAGTGAATTTAGACGGAAAGTGTTTTGTTTTTTTTTTAATTCAAAATAATTAAACTTGCCCTTTCTCTAAACCACAAGAGACCTGTTGAATTGATTCTAAGTTTCCCTCTCGTTGATGGAGCAAAACGGCATGCAGAAGTCTGCGGGGCCCCATATTTAGATGATAAATTATACAATTTACGTTGGAAGCAAAAGGATAAATAGAGATTTCGGTTGTTGCATTAATTCGTTGTCCGAAACTGGGAAGGCCTTATCCACGCTTAATCCGAAGGTATTTCTCTCCCCTTCGAGCGCTAGAAAAGCAGCTGTGTATATCGAAATGCGCGTGTACGTTCAGGCGTGTGTACCCGAGACCCGGTGCGGCTACCGGGACCCGCTCCCGCACATCCGCAGCGCTGCGGAAGCCACTGCGGCAAGTGTGTGCAGCGTGGAAAGCGCCTGCAGTGCCTGGGGACACGGCCTCCCCACCGCGGTCTGCTCCCCTGCGCTCGGGACGGGAGGGCACATGCACACCTGTACGCCCAGAATACATTAAACCCATTAGATACACACAATCAAGATAAATGAGGTGTCTTCCTCAGGTTTTCTTTTCTTAAAATAAACGCTGTCACGTCTGCTTATTCAGCAACCACCAGAGGAAACTGATAGCTTTCTAATATTCGTGTTTAGAGGGAAATTCCACCTGTTGTCTGCAAGACGTGTGTGCGTGTGAAGACAGGCAGTCTCTTCGGATCAATAGTTCACGTTTAAAGGAACCACGGTGAAAAAATAAAATACAAATAATAGTACAGGGCAAAGTGAGAGGGGACAGGTGACTGGTTTGCCTGAAACTGGATGAGATCAAAAATTACGGGCCGAGAAAAATAATTCATTTTATGCAATCCAGCCTGCCCCTGGTTTCACAAAGTCCCGTCGGGGGCAGCTCGGTGGGTTCTGTCAAGCTCCCCTCCGCCTCCCTGCAAGTTCCTCACGTCTTCTCCGAGCAGACGGCCCTGCATGTGGGGGACCGCACACGAGCGTGTGTCCTTTTACTGTCCCGCAAGCGCTCGGCAGCCAGCGGAGCCGGGAAAACCAAACCGCAGACCTCCTCCCCGCTGCCTCCGACTCGTCTGCGAGGAGCCGAAGGGCGGCCCTCTGGAAATTGCCCTCTTTAGGTCGCTTTCAGCCCGACTCCCCTGCGATGGCTCTTCCCTGGGTTCCGGGACATCTGTCCGGACGAGTTTTTGGGGGGGTCCCGGCACGGCCGGACCCCCGGGCCGCCGCGCGGCACAGCTCCGGCCCACACACCGGCGCGGCGTGGGGTACTTGTCTGCCTGCTTTTGAACCGACTCCTTTCCCCTCCGGGGAAGTCCCCCTTCGTCCCCACCCAGAGGAAGTCCACAACAACTTGCTGACACGCGGGCAGTCAAACCCAGCGCTCCCACAAGAGGTTTCCAACCCAGCCCCGGAGATACTGCTCCTGCTCCTTGCACAAACCTCCGCGGCCCCGTCGAGGCAGCAGGAGAGGAGCCAGGGATCCGCGGGGAGCTCCGGGTGGAGGCGGCCGGCTGCCCGGTGCCTGTCCCCGGCCTGGGTTACGCCGCCGCACCGCCGGCAGAGCAGACTTGAGCTGCCGTCGAGGGAGCGGGACTGGGCGCACAGCCCGTCCGAACACAGACAGGGGTTCTCCTGCGAGAGGGGGAGCGATGCGGGATGCGGGATGCGGGGTGCGGGGTGCGGGGTACGGGGTGCGGGGTGAGGGCCCAGCCGGGCCCCGACGGCGGGGACGAGCCCGGGGCCCCCGTCGGGGTTCGCTCTCGCCGTGGCTGTGCCGTGCCGCGGCCGGCGATGGCCACCTCGGCAGCGGAGCGAGTGAGGGCCGGGACTGCCCCTTCTCCTCGCCTTCGCCGCTCGGGGCGTGGGGCGAAACCCAGGGGCCGGGCCAGGGTGAGCGGGTGCCCCTCTTCCCGAGGCAGCCCTGGTGAGGGCGGTGGGAGACCAAACCAGCCCTTGGGCAACCGGGGAGGGGGGTTGAGGGGGCTAGGGGTGGGAGGGAGGGGCGGGGAGCCCGGTCCCGGCGGTATAAATCCCTCGGCAATTGAGTTCTGCACCTTTGATTTGAAAAATCGGGTTCCTTGAGTGGAAACAGTTGACAGGAACCTAAAAGGATTAGCTGCATTCCACACAGGATCATTTTTACTGGTAACATTTTGAAACGATTGATCCCTTCCAGACCATAAACAATGTCCAGAAAAATGATCTAACTAGACTTCCATTGTTTCCTTTTGTCTGCGAATCCCCTTTCGCCGGCAGTTTGATTAGGGACTTTGACAGGGTGGGTCTGATTTTCTCCCCACTCCTTCCCCGAACGGAGTATTGAGTTGGAAATGGCTCACCGCTTGGTCTGCCTGCCAAGGGGGGCGGGCAGGTAGGGGGAGGCAGGAGCCAGAGAGCGGGTGGGGAAGGGGCTCAGTGGACGGGGGGGGTGCCGAAAGGAGAGGTGGTGGCCTTTCTCTCCGGTGGCCGCCGGACTTTCCCCTATGTTTTGACACCTGCGCGCGCTGCCCCATTGCTCCTTTCCCAGATTTATTGCCCAATTAAAGGTTCAGCGTCCCTCAAGCCACCCGCGCTGCATCCCCCCGCACCTTCTCCCTGCATCTGGGCATCTCCTTGCCCCGCACCCCGAACAACCCCCGCCACTCAGCCCAAAACACACGCAGCTCCCGCGGCCCTCCGCGGGTCCCTGACCTCTCTGCCCCCCTGGAGCCGAGCAGGTGAAGACCCGGGAAGCGAGACGCCTCTCCCCGCCTTCCCCTTCCCCTCCTTTCCCTCCACGCGTGGGTGATTTTGGGGCCCGGTGTCCGAGCCACAAGCCGGCCGCCCCACAGGGGTGGCCCCGACGGCGCGTCCCGGCCCGGCGCGGTGCAGTGCGGTGCTGTGCGGTGCTGCGGGGCCCGGATCCTCCACCCTGGGGGCTGCCAAACCCACTGAGGCAGAGCCCGGACAGAAAAAGGCGATTCTGCCTCCAAGTTTTGTATCCCCCCCACCCCCCAAATTAAGAGCAGCTTCTGTCCCTCGGATTCCTCGGGATTTGTCCTTCGTGTCAGGCTCCGAGGTTTTCTTTCTTTCTTTTTTCTTTTTATTTTCTTTATTTTTTTCTTTTCTTTTCCTTTATTTTTCCTTTCCTTTATTTCTTTTTTCCTCCCACAGAGAATAAGCCGCTCCCCAGCGCAGATTGGCAGCATTGAGCATCTTCCTAACTTAACTCTGTCTTCCTTGCATCTATCAATCCACCTTTCTAATTAGACTAATTAGAAGATATGTGGAGTGTTGCTGGGCCCATAGACTAAACTGCTTAGGGCTTGTGAAAGGAAGACTGAATGCCCGCCATGGGAGGTGGCCATTCAGGGGGGACGGTAACAGTTGCTACATTTATCTCCTGCCATTGAAAAGAGCTCTGCTTAAAGCTCGATTAAAATGTTTGGAAACTAATGCCACCCTGGATCCCTCTCTAATTAGAGGGCCTGGATAGATCACCCTGATCAGTCAAAAGAAACTCCTTCCCGGGCCTGGGTTTTCTGTTCAGCAGAATTACTTCTCTCCACCACCACCCTGCCCCCACCTTGAAAAGAGAAAAAAAAAAAAAAAAAAGAGATAAAGAGATATTAGCTACAAAAGCGGAGGAGAGAAAAATGGCGTGGGGGCGAAGTCTTCCCTCCTAGGCGTTATGTTTTCCTCTGGCTTTCCTTCTCGCAGGCCCTGGTCTCTCTCTCCCCTGGGGGTTTCTGCCTGATTTCTGAGCTCTGGGAGGGAGATTGGCGGGGCGCTGAGAGGCCGTGCAGGTGCGGAGCAGCTCGCCGCCTTGTCCTGCTGCCCTCCCGGCTCTGCTGCTCCAGCCTGGCTCGGGGAGCTCCGTCGGGAGAGAAAAGGGGACGAAGGGCCCCGGGGAAACGTGCCGCTAAGCTGGCCAGGGCTCCGTCGAGCAGCGCAGAGCCGGGAGATGCGCGGGCAGCATCGGCAGTCCTCGTAGATCTGCGGCACCGCTTCTTCCCCGTGTGATATTCGGGGGATATAGCGATTTCGTACTCATAACCGGGAATGAAGGACTGGTGCTGACGGGGGAAGGGAGGATAAGAATGTTCTTCTTCATTAACACCGGTCTGCTACGCTCAGATGTTTTAATTTACAGGCTAGATACGACCAAAGTGCCTGAAAAGAGCTCGCACTCACGACTTGGCAAAGCGGCCAGCCTCCGAAAACCCTTGCCGGAGACTGC
The DNA here is from genome assembly GCF_964034855.1 of Anser brachyrhynchus. Classification (NCBI taxonomy): domain Eukaryota; kingdom Metazoa; phylum Chordata; class Aves; order Anseriformes; family Anatidae; genus Anser; species Anser brachyrhynchus. The sequence continues at coordinate 22,458,819 of NC_137697.1, forward strand.
CCGGGGCAGCCGCATCCCCATTGTGCCCGCACACAATGGCACGGGGGCCTTTGTCTGCGGCCCCGTCGGTGCCGCCGCCGTCGGGGCCCGGTGCGAGGCCGGAGCCGTCCCGGAGCGGCGACCCCGGGGCTCAGGTTTGGTGTTCGCATCGCACCCCGTGTCAGCAGGGATGGGTAACGCTGGGGTAGGGTTAGTGCCGTTTCTTTTTTATAGCGGGATACATTTTTAAGGAACGGTCTGGTCCCCTCCCCACCTCCGCAAACACACTCGTATCGGCCAAGGGGGAAAAAAAAAGGTATTTTTGTCCCGGTGTCCCGTTTTCCTTGTTTTTCCTCTGGAAAGGCTCCACATCCCACGAGTGGGATGTCGTGGGAGGGGACGAGAATTGGAGGGCCGAGTCGGTGTCCCCTTCTTCGTCCCTGCAAGCAGACGGCAGGGGAAACAGACAGGGAAAGGACAGGCTCTGAGCCGGGGAGGGGCAGGCAGGTGGGAGGCGGGGGCAGCCCCCGAGGTATCCCGGACAGAGCGTGTCGCCTCTGATCCTCGACAGGACGAGTCCAAAGGACAAAACCGACCAAGTATTTCCCTTAGGGGTATATAGCCTACAATGTATTACTTTTATTTTATTTTATTTTATTTTATTTTATTTTATTTTATTTTATTTTATTTTATTTTATTTTATTTTATTTTATTTTATTTTATTTTATTTTATTTTATTTTATTTTATTTTATTTTATTTTATTTTATTTTATTTTATTTTATTTCTATTCCCAGCTCAAAGGACAGATCTGCTCATCTGCAGAAGGAGGATCTCTGAGCGAGATCTCCCCTTCAATTAACACTCCCAGAGTATCTCACCACCCTTACCACTGACCTAACTCGGTGATACAGCCCCCCTTCTCTGCTCACGGAGTGCTCTCCTGCCCGCACACGTCCACCACGGGCGGCTCCTGGGGCCCCGCACCACGGAAAGCTGCTCCGGGGTGCCCAGAGCCCGTCAAGAGAGGGTGTCCGGCCAGCAGGACCACGGGACGACGTGAGGGGTAATTGAGAGTTTGATGAGTTGTACTCAATTTCATAGAGTTTATTTAGTTTTAGAGAGCACAGGATCTTCCCAGGGCCAGTATCTGCATTTCTGGAGCCCCAGGGGAAGCCCTGGTGCCGGTGACCTCTCTCTTTCTGAAAACAAGTAGATGAGGATGGAGGATGCTCCCTGTCCAGACCCAGGGGCAGCTGCAGCTGTGTGCCTGGTAGTCGTCTCAATCAGCAGGTGGCTGAGCTGTTTGTCTACATTTTACATGTTTCACATTGTTTTCCTCGTGGGCGTTATACGACAAGTTTCCTTACTAGCACTGGGAACATTTTTTTATATCCGAATGGGAAATTCTTGCAAGTAGCATGAACATAGGGTCAAAGCTCTGGGCCAAGAGGTTTAGCTGAAACCTGCACCCGGCGCTGATCTGCCCCTGAACTCCTGCGAGCCCCGAACCCACGTGTCCCTTGCGCGGTCGTGGAGGAAAGCAGAGAGCTGTGGGGGTGTCCTGTTGCCTCTCTGAAATCCCGTCTTCTCCGAAAAGAGGGGCCAGGAGGATCTGCCCCGGGGATGGGTGTCGCCTCGGAAAAGCGAGCCCGAAGCGGCGGCACCCCTCGCGACCTGCCCGGAAAGCACGCGTGTCGTCCGGCTGTATCTCAGCAGCAAGAGCAGGAACTCTCCCCAGATGTTGATGGCAGTAAGAGATAAAAGGGGAATTAAAATAAATATTTGTCCTCCAGGAATGGAAGTTATTAAATTAACACCCGAAAGTTTGCGCGTTTTAATGAGTTTTGTCAAACATTATTTTTTAAAAAGAAGGATCAAAATACATGAAGTTTTGCCTTTGGCCGATGCAGTGGAGCGTAAGAAAAACCTATTAGCGTACATCATCGAGCCACGCACGCCACTGCTAGACACGTACCACAGAAGGTAAATAGATTATTTTGTTTAACAATGCTGACAGCTCTTATGGAGCAGAATTGGGGAGATCTAAATATTAATAGATTCATTCAAGTGGAGCAAAAGTTACAAATCATTAGCTGAAGAAAGTTGGCTTCCAGCCCACATTCTATACGGGCATGAGAGAAGAAGCGTGGTAACTGTGCTGTTGCCGTCTACAAAAGGGCAGTTTTTGTATATAATTTATTTAGATGAAGTGTGCAAAATGTTTTTATTTGTTCTACATCTAGCTGCCTCACCTCTGTGTGAACTCCCCAAACTCAGATCTACTCCAAATACTTCTGCTCCCCCTTCTGCACACTTCCCTCCAACGTGTTTGCTTTGGCAACTTTCATGTTCTTACAAACAATTCTTCCAAAGATATCAATCACTCTTGCACCCAAAGAGAAATACTGTACACTCAATGCGATGACAAAATGAAACATGTTTGAAGCAAACCATGTGTTCCAGTGTGCCAGGGATTATGTTATTTGTTCAAGGAACATGTTCGGAATATTTTAGGCTTCTGTTACTCCTGTGATAGTAAATTTTATTGTCTGCTGTTGGGATTTATTATTTTGGAGAGAACCGAAATACCTTTTTACACAGGGAGAACTTCTAAAGCGGGAAGCCTGCTCTGCTCCGCGTTGCTCTGGGGGAGTTTATCGGCCCGGGGTGTTTTCTTTTCTAACGCCGCTTGCACTCGGAGCCTTGCAGAAACCGCGGCAAGTGCTTTTGGCCCTGGCGCTCGGCCCCACGCGTGCCCACCCGCACCCACCCACACCCAGGGGATGTCCCACGGCTCTCTTCCGCGACCCCTGAGGCTCTCCTCTGCTAAAGGCAGAGGTGAGGACGGCAGGACCCCCCTGCCCAGCACTCGGTGCGTGGGCTCGCAGCCTCTGCCTCGTGCCGGCGTCCTAATTTTGCACCTCGCTTTTGTAATTTATTTATTTTTTTCCCCCGTTCCGGCATCGCTTCCCGGGGATCGCTCCCACCCGACTCCCGAAGCCGTGTCCTTCCCGGAGTTTGTGAGACGGGGACCCCCCGGGATGCTGCAGGGCAGCCCAGCTCCCCTCGTCGGCAGCGCTGGAAATTCAGCCCCGCATCTTCTCGCAGCCCTGCCATCCCTCAGGTCCCCGGAAAGACCAGGCTGTCGGAAATCAAGCGAAGAATACCCATTTCCCCGAAACTCCTTGTTCAGCTTCCTTTCGCATGGCTCCCGCTTCGCGTGCGGCCAGGCCGTGCGGAGACTCTTCCAAATGGAATAGCTCCGACTGCATCCTGCAGGAAAAGAAAACAGGCTGTAGGTCATCACAGCAATAAAGAGGGTTTTGATGGCCTGAGCTGGCCGGGAGCTGTGCCCGGCTGGCAGGGACGGAGAGGGGCTCCCCTGTGGAGGGGAGGTCTTCGCCGCTCTTTCGGGCAGGGAGGGGACAGGACGGCTTTCCAAGGGCTAAACACCCTCGATGGAAAAGTGCTTCTCACGCTTCGGGGCGATGCTTAGCCAGGGGTACAGCACCCTCGGCGCTCCTCAAGAAAATCACACTTTATGTGCTTTTTAACGGGACAAGTAGAGAGATGCAAAGTTGGGTACAGGAAGCTTTGTTCCTCCTGCACACGTTTCTTTTTCCCAGTGAAGTCTTTGTGCATGTGTGCATGTGTTGGCCCCGCATGAGCACACCGGGAAGGAAATTCTGCCCTGGAGTGGGTGACATCTTCTCCCCTCACAGCCCGGCCTAGAGGCTCTCGGTGTTCCGTGTCTGGCTGCTTCATTGGGCTCTCAGACTGCTCCCGGCAACAGCTTTACGGTGTGTCACAGCCCTTGTCACCATGCTGCGTATCGCCTCCCAGGGCAGGTGAGAACGAGTGGCGAGGAGTGCCGGCATGCACCATAGCGACCGTTTTGGATGCCGCCCACTTCCAGCTTCATTAACATACGTGTAAGGCTGTAAAGTCACTCCAACCCCCTAAATTTAAAAAAAAAAAAAAAAAAAAAAGGCCAAAAAAACTTTGCAGAGGAAAGTAGCCTACTGGAGGTGTCACGAAAGGGCAGGAGGCCTAAAAGGAGACGTAAAAGTGGTGGATTTCGAGGGGGACAAATGCTGAGCTCTTTTGTTCTGGGGGATCTGGAGCAGGTCATGGCCGAAAAGAGACCGACACCAGAGAAGAAACACCCAGGGGAAGAAGGCAAATATGCAACGTCCTTATTACTGGAAGCATGGCCACCAGCAGCTTCCCCAGTGAGCTGCGGTTTCTCTCGGCGCTGGCCTCTTCTTAGCGACCCTCAACACCCAGAAAGTGTTCCAGGGAGAAAAAGGGCTCCCCGGCCTGCAGAAGCCGTGCTCGGGGACCATTTCCAGCTCGCCCGGTGGTTCCCAAGGCCAGGGCATCAGCGCCGGCTTCTCCGGCAGCCCGGTGTGCCGCCCAGACCTGCGGCGGGACCTCTTCCCCCTTTTTCCAGGCGTGCTTTCTGGTCCTAGATCTTCGAGCACGGCGAGGACCCGGGGATCGGGCTGCGTGGATGTGCTTGTTTTCGGGATGGTGGCTTGGTACAGCCGGTGGGTGTATCTGTTTTGTTTTTTTTTTTTTTTTTTTTTTTTCTCCCAGGCATTACTCAGCTTCCTTTGGCTCCGAGGAACATATGGTGAAGCATGCCGGAAAATGCAGAGAGATGTGCTTGTGACTGTTCATTTCATCTACCAGGGAAACTTCTCCCGAATGACTGATCTCCAGAGCCCGGGCAGAGTAATCTCAACCACATTTGGTTTTATAGCAAATTAATACTGCAGTCTATAGAGTTGAACGGGAAGTCGAAAGCCAAACCAAAACCCTTGTCAAAATAAATACTCATCATCAAATATTTTGATTATTTAAAAATGTTTTAATAAGTGTCTAGCATTTCAAAAGAAAATAAGAAATAAAATAAAATAAAAAAAACAACAAACCGATGAGAAAGAAGCGGAGGAACAGCCCGAGCGCCACATGCGTCGCATCTCATCCCCGGTATAGAGAAGGGACGTTATTACCCTGCATTTTGTGAGCTCCAGGAGCAGACCCACGGAGCTTTATTCGCTGTTACCTCGTTTAGCGGCTCGCACGCTGTGCAAGCCCCAAGCTGGGTGTCAGGCAGCGCATCGGGAAGGGCGCGGATTAAAACCAGGGCCCTGAAAACACCTCGGGGTGCCCGAGGAGGTGAAGGTGCCTTTATGTGCGGGCTCTCGGGGTGTCCCGGGGTGGTGCTGGGGGCTCAGCCGCTGCCGCCCTCCCTGCACCCAGGAGAAGGGGCTCCCGGGCTGCCCCCACCGGCGCTCTGCCTTCCAGGGCTGCTATAAACTACCCGGAGACCTCTCGGCTTTCTGGTTCGCAGGGCTGGAAGCCTTAAATGTCCCAAAGCTGGCACGGTGCACAAACTGAAACCTTTATAAACTTATTTCCCTTAAAGTCTTTATTAACTACCCCCAAGGACCATGGCTGCTGCTGCTTCTGCTCTTGCACGGTGGTGGTCTGGCACCTCCACGAAGCACACATGCTAAACAGATTAACATGCTTCGGCTGACCCATGCTTCACAAACCGGGGATAGAGTTTCTCCAGCTCCATGTGGAAATTAACCTATATGTAGCAATGGTCAGCTGCAAAGAGGGAGTTCCCAAGCAATCTAAACAACCTAAAGTTCTTTGTTACTTTTGGCCTTTCGCTCCCTTTACATGACTAAATATTTATTAAAATAGGAAATAAAAGAAAGAGAAAAAGAGAGAAAGAAAAAAAAAAGGAAAAAGAAGGAAAAAACTTCTTCCTTCTTACACCCTCTTCCTCTTTGGCTGGGCTTGTGCACATACCTGCAAGAGCATTTGGTGCAAGTGCTTTTATTTAGGAACACAGGGCTTATTTTGAAAAGGTTAAAATCTCAGTTAGATGGCTTGTTAAATGTTATTGAAAGGCAGGTTAAAAGCACAAGTTTGGGAGTGTGAGAGTTGCTGGAAAGACTTCAGTCGCTGATGTATCGTGTCGTCGTCTTCAATCGCCCTCCTTCCCGGACATTTACATTTGAAAGCAGCCTGCGATAGAGCTGTTTGCAGATAGCCAGGGAAGGGGTTTTCAGCACACTGATCCCACCACTTTCCCTCTAACAGCCTCTTCGCTTGCAGGTTTTGCAGATCGATCCTACACCCCTGCCCCTCGGCTGCAGGCTCCACTTTTTCAGAGGGGGTAAGAACAAATACAAGTAACTGTTGGCTTGTGTCACACGGGGCTGTCATGGTAATAAACACACAGCTTCTCCTCCAGGAATTCCTAATCCTCCCTGTGTGGCTCTAGCCCTGTGGATAATATCATTACAGGACTAAACAAATAAACAGTCCATCCGAATCAAGCAGGAGGCACTGGGGACTACAGTTCCTCTCTGCAAAGATGATACAAGTAAATTTACACTCACGGCTTGGAGAGGGTCCAGTGGCTATGAATAGCTGCTCAGTTCTGCAGCCCTGGCTCTGGGCTGGGAAATGGTGCTGACCCTCCTGCTCTGTATTCGCTGCAATCAATGTGAGCTATTCAGGGCTGTGTTTTCCTTACTATCCTCTGCTGGGAACATCAAGGACCACTAACACTTTTATGAACCCGGGCTCGGGGAAGACGCTTTTACTACAAAGTTAGAGTATTAAACCCAGTGACATGAATGAGAGGTTAACGTGCTTCTGCCAACCAGAAGTTGGACTCTCTAATGCGATTTCCTGTTGTTCCGGCTGCTGCCTCGTATTTGATAAACTCGCTCACGTGCTGGGATGCACAGCCACATTTCTTCCACCTCCTATAAAAATAATATAAAAATAAAGGCAAATCCAGCTGCAATCAAGATCCAACATAACCAAGACATTTTGATAGCGCTCTATAAATTCCGGTCTTGAGTTGCAATAACTGACTTGAATGGCGAATTGGGAACTTTAGAATTTACCGAAAAAAAATATAAAAACCGACATATACCAAACTTATCTGTGTGGATCTGGCTCCATGTCAAAAAAAGTTCTAAATCTCTGGATATTTAGCCCACCCCTAAAGCCCCCCGCCCCGCAAATGTAAATTTACAAATCATTTTTTAATGCAGTTGGTTTTCTATGGCCTTTCCTGTAGATTTAGTTACCTTCTTTCCTTCTTTCTTTCCTTCTTTCATTCATTCTTTCCATCTTTCCTTCTTTATTTCCTTCTCTCTTTGTAAAAAGATGGATGAAAACATCACACCTAAAGCATGTTCTAAAGCTTTTATATATTTTACTCCATAACGAGTAAAAATCAAAGAGATAGGTAATTAATAGCAGTGTGTGCGTGGGGAGGGGTAGTCGTCGAAGTGAACAAATACAGCAGATGAAGCAATACACAATCACACCGAATTACTGTAGATAGATCAAGTTATAAATTTTCTGAACCATGCCAGGCAGGAAAGCCTCTTACACAATCCAGATGATTTCCAAGAGCAGAAAAAAGTCCTGGGGCTAATTTTGATTAGGCAGTGTGACAAAGATCTTGCCAAATTAAATACACTGTTTGCTAATCCTACAATCACTTAATTAACTTGGCACTTAATTAGTGTCAAAGAATAACAGGGACCTTGCTCTGGCCACTTCAGCCTAGCCAGTACTCGGTGCCCCTGCAGAAGATGTGGAGCAGCTTGAGGTGGGCTGTGGTGCTCATCTGCAGCCGGGGCCTCCTGGCAGCTACAGAGTCACACCGCTCACCCCCCGTAGCAGCCACACAGAGACCACCAGATGCACCCTGGTTTTATTTACCAGGCCTGTTTTGTTTGTTTTGTTTTCATGGTACTGTGCCGGTGGGTTAAAAGAGTAGGCATTTTTAATTAAGTCAGATTTCTTTGCCGTATCTGCAGGCTCGATTGTAGCTGGAATGAATACCAGGCTCGGAGATGGAGCAGCTCCAAGGCACTCCTCTGTCAGTGGGTCATTGTGAAGAGCAGCCTGGAGCAGTGTCCAAAGGAATCGGATCATCTTTAGGAAGCTGGACCCTTGGCCTTGTGCAATTCTCACTGGTTCTCATAGCTGTTCTGCTGCAGGACCTTATCAATGAATAAATAATAATGTGACATCTCCTACAGAGCTGGGACCTTTTAGATTTTTTATTGACATTAGCTTAGATGTGCTGCAAGTCTTCTGTGCAGGAACTTTGTGTGGATACAGCCTTCTTGGGAGGTGGTTTTGGGAGTGATATAAGTACTACTCAGGACATGGATTATGTGCTTGCCTCCTTGCTGGTGACCACCAAAGGTCTGTGAGCAACTGGCAACTTGGGTGACTGCTGAGAGTACCTGGTGCTGAACCTCACACCCCAAAGTAGACTGCGAAGAAGCTCCTGAGGCTTCTGCACAATAGCCTGTTCTGTGCCTTGCCCAGTGGAGACACTTAACCCACAGCTTCTTTCCTAGTGAACTGGCATCTCCCTCTTATTTTGCACTCATCAGCCAAGTTCTGGGCTCTCTTGCTCCTTACTTTGATTTTGCTCCTTCCTGAAGCCATCCTCGCCACTGATACAGAAGGTATCCCCCCATTATGACTGTTAGGCAATGGTCTGTGGAACAGGGATTGCTCCTGCTTTGGAGTACAAGTTCTAGGCATTTGCTGACAGTGACAGAGCATGGAAGGGAGTATCACAGATTCACAGAATCACAGAATGGTTTGGGTTGGAAGGGACCCTAAAGACCACCCAGTTCCAACCCCTTGCCATGGGCAGGGACACCTCCCACCAGACCAGGTTGCCCAAAGCCCCGTTCAGCCTGGCCTTGAACACCTTCAGAGATGGGGCACCCACAGCTTCACTGGGCAGCCTGTGCCAGTGCCTCACCACCTCTGAGTGAAGAATTTCTTCCTGATATTTAATCTAAATCTACCTTCTTTTAGTTTAAAGCCATTACTCCTTGTCCTACCACTACAATCCCTGACAAAAGATCCTTTCCCAGCATTCCTCTATTGGAATTAGATACTGGAAGGTTGCTCTAATGTCTCCCTGGAGCCTTCCCTTCTCCAGGCTGAACAGCCCCAACTCCCTCAGCCTGCCTTTTATAAGAGAGGTGCTCCAGCCCCTTGATCATCTTCATGCTCTCCTCTGTGCTCGTTCTAATACTTCCATGAGTAAGGACAACACTTAGCTACCTCTTACCCATAGCGGGATTCAGGCTCAAAAGCTCTTTTCCTCACCACACAGACATATTGAACCTGGGAAAAATGATCTCCTGATAAGCTACTTGGCAACCTCACCTCTTGTTAGGGCTGTAAGAGACAGAAATACCCTGAAGTGCACCTATGCTAGGGAGACAGCACATGTCTTTTCTCTTGGAAACTCCTGAAGATAAGACTAAAAGTTGTTTTTCATTGTACAGGAACATAACTCATCCATTAAAACCGAGGGGTTAACAGTTCATTCCCCAGGGGATGCGAGCTTAAAGAAGAAATCAGATTTATTCCCTTAATAAGATGAGTTCAGAGTACAGGGATATTTTCTTAGCATGGTCTCTTGCAACCATCAAACCACATGGATGGTCTTAAGATCTGTTTTGCTCTCCCCAAGCTGTGCAAGCTCTTGATGTTAGTCTAGGGCTTCTTACTGCGGAGCTCATTAGCATGGGAAGAGCTGTCACTGCTCAAGACAGCCTGCAGCTCTCCATCCACCAAGCACAACGCGGGCCGACAGCAGTCAAAGGAGTGAAGCTGCCAAAGATTTACTGGCTCCCACCGCCCTTTTCCATTAATAAAACCCACCGCAGAGCGATTGGTGCTGGCCTCCTTTCCATTGTCATAAAGCTGGAATCAAAGAACGTGACTGCTTTTATTGGCAAGACTTTTACTCCAGCAGTGACGTCGAAATGCAGGAGGCAGCTGAGGTTCAGCAGCAGCTCAGCGCAGAGCGGGCTTTCTGGGTGAAAGGCGCCTTCTGTCAATGCCCCTCCCGAGACACTTAGGTTTAAGGAAATGTTTGTACTGCCCTAGAAAAAAGAGTTGGCCGGGTGTTTTTCTTTTGTGCTTAGGCACTCTGAAAGGAATTCCTGTGGGCACAATTATCTCACATATGGCGAGTCAGAAACAAAACAAAACAAAACAAAAAAAGGCCAAAGGGAAAAAAAAAAAGGAGAGAGAAAAAGAAAAAAAAATCAAAGGTCACTTGGATGCTTTGGCCCAGCACAGGAAAGGGGAAAATCCACCTTGGAGGATACAACTTGCTCCGGGAGAGCTGGAAACCTGTGATCAAAGGAAGAGAAAACTGAGAACAAGCAGTGGCCCAGTTAAAACCATTGAAAGAAATCCCAGCCTTTGCATGCTGTAGGAACAGGGCATCAGGGCTGCAAATGAAATGGAAAGTGCACGTGTGTGTATGTGGTGAACTTCACGGGACTAGACCTTCTGCATCCAACACCTTACAAGCCTGACCTTATTTGCACTACTACCTTTACTGTTCACTGCTGCTTAACGGGATCCCACTTAGATCTCAGGTGGTGCCCTACAAAACAGCACTTAGCCTTTGCAGTGTCTCTGTGGCAGAGGTCAGAGTAAATTCAGCCCTGTTCACAGAAGGGGAAGTGAGGCTTTATCCCCAGCCAAACAGCCAGTCATTGGCAGGAAGAGTATCTACTCACTTTGATCAGCCTCCTCAGGTAGAAGGCAAAGCAGAATTAGGGAGAGGTGTTGCTTTAGCCAGATTACACATGTAGGGTGGCAGTAGCATCCTGAATCCTGAATCCTGTTCTTGCTGCAGCAGCCAGAAGGAGCTACTCCTTTTTACTATGAAGAAGCTGCTACCTTCCTTTAAAATTCAGAGATCCCACAGGGTCTTGTGACCCCCCCCCCCCCCTTTTTTTTTATTTTCAAAGCTAATTTTAAATTAAGAAAACCATTTCAATTTGTGATTAAGTAGTTATATATAAGGTCATAACTGGATTGGTTAGATACTGTCACTAACACTTGAGTTCATTCTTGGAGGATGGCTTGACTACATCACTACACATAGCTTGCTCTGTGAATGTAAGCATCCTCCTGCACTTGAATTCAAATTTGCTTCATGCCCAAACTTTTCGAATACCACCCAGAAACATTTGTGCAGCCTGGAAAAGATGAGAAGAAGACCTGAGCTTCCATGGACCATCCCTGTTGGCTACCACGTGTCTTCCTCATGTGGCCAACACCATCAGACTTTTTCCTGGAGGCACTGGACATTGACTGTGTGCCACCGTACACTGGGACACTGGCATCGATGTGCATGAGTTGGGGACCATGTCTGAGCTTGTTTCTTGGACTGTGTTTGCAGAAGAGGTATGGCTGAAGCCCTTGAACCAGAACACTAATGGATGCATAATATTCTGCTGAGACTTCTGTCCTCAGTGGGGTCACATTACACGCAGGGTGGCATAAGATCAGCAACAGGGTATCATGGTGTATCATAAGCCTTTCTCTGCACGAACTCTGCAAAGGGCATTGGAGCAGATTTGAGTTCTTTTTCCGAGCTGTGGCAGATGGATCAGATCAACAGCTTCTATAGCTTCCAACAGAGTTTATTAGATTAAGTTGGAGGGGTAGCTAGCATCTGGTAGACTATCCATTTCTTGCCCTATTTTGACTATTTCATTGCCCATCATGACAACTATGACCCCGGATGCTTGCTATGCTGGCTAGCACTGAGGGGAAGCAAAGCTGCCCTGTCCTCAAAATGCTGGGACCCCCAGCCTGCAGCACCTTGGTGCACTGCTCTGCTCTCAGGTGTACTAATGGCAGTAATAATTTATAACGCAATCCTTAGTCAGCTGTGTCATCATGGAATCCTACAAAAAGCTTTTCAGTGGGTCTAGTTTAGTCATGCCAAGCTTCCTGCCATTAAGCCACAAATCAGCTTTGATGTAACTCTGTTAATTCTTGCATGAGTGTGGTCAACCTCAGTCATCAGTCCTGAAGCTGAGATAAAACCAGGTAGCATACTTAATTTTCTGTAAATGTCATCGGTCTGAGAATGTGGACATTTCTTGTTTTGCTTTCATCCATTTTAGAAGTATCTGTGTCTTGTATCTCTGATCCTTCATAAAGACCAGGAAAGATAAATTTATTATTATTTTTAGTAATAATTATCTGTTTATCTTTATTCTAGACAATTAGTTTCTAAGCTGAGGAAAAAAAAAGAAAAAGCTTCTGTGAAGAATTAAACTGTTTATAAAGAATATGAATAATGAAGGCTGTGCAAAGAAAATCTACAGACTAATTTGTCTTTTTGAGCTACAACAGGAAATGTGTGCAAGCTTTGGAGCCTGTCTATTATGATCACAATGTCTGTGTATATCCACTAACTACAAAAGTTGTATATGGACTCAATAGAAAGCCGAATTTGTCTAAGACTTCTGTTACTTTGATCTCATTATAGATACAAATTCCTTGGCGTTCAAGAGCAGCCTCCCAGAAGTCATAAGGTTGTATCATGCATGTAACTACTGCGCATGTGTTTGTAAGCTGCACTGTTTGTTTTTCTGGCACAGGGCTAACTTTAAAATGAGATTACTTAATTGAAGAAAACATCTGACATGCTGCAAATCAACATTTGAATGAAATCTTCTCCTTTTGTGTAAAGAGAAGATGAGTGCACTCTAGCCTGTTTAATCCATGTGGAGCTCAATGAATTCATTTCAACCACTGGGGCATTTGATTGGTAAAACATAACATAGCACAGTGTGAAGCAGCTGTCCATCGGTTAAACAGTTTTGCCCAGTGAGATTGCTTTGATAATTATTTATGTCTTGCAGGGGGTCTCATGTATTTCCTTCAGATAGGCTCTAGCCCCACAGACAGAGCAACAGGTCCATATGGACAGTGGGGTTAGTTTAGATTGCACTGTTTTTTATAAACCCTATGACTGATTGTTACCAAGTATGTTGTTGTTTGGGTATACTCTATATATATGTCCATGACAACTGTTAGTGTTTTCTAAGCATAGGCTAAGCTTATACACATATAGTGTGTATATATATATGTATATATATATGCATATATATATAATGTGTGTATGTTTGTGTGTACACGTGTGTGTGTATGCAAGTATGTTTACTAAAATCTCCTGGCATAACATCAAAAATTTGGAATTGTGTTGGGTTGTTTTCCAGACGACAGGAGATGTTAGAAAGAGCCCAATTGTCAATTTACTGAGACCAGAAGTCCCAACAGTATTAGTGCTGTTAGTGCCAGAATTTATACTTTCTGGAGTTACTGTCGGTGATTTATGCAATCTGCCATTTTGAGCTGTAGAACCACAGAAATATGTCATAATTTGGAAAATATCTGGAGACAAGAGGTAGTAGCAACTGGATTGCCAAAGTGGCAGTCAGGGCGTTGGGCCCCAAGAGCATCCCTGCCACAGAGTAGTATCCTTGCCTTGCCCTAGGCACTCTTTCTGCTGTCGTTCTTCGGCCCCATGTTCCTGTTTTTCTGAAGACTGCTCCAAGGTATCCCAGCGTCTGAATGAGCTTCCTAACTGTGGGGGACATTTTCATTTCAGGTTTGCCTTGATTTGGCTGTTCATATGGTGCAGTCCCTGTCTTGTTTTTTACTGACTCAATTTTGAAATCTCATCCTTTCTGCTTCCCCATAGGGCTTCCCCAGCAGCCACACAGATCTCAGTGAAGGATCCTGATTTCTTGGCTACAATTTTTCCACTATTGAGCCATGCCAGCATCATACAACACCTGACAATATATATTCTTATTTCAGCACACACACACACCTTGTATTGTCTTCTGTTAACTGTGAAACAGAGATATCCAAAATTTTCACTATAAAGTTCCTCTTCTTTGTGAAAATTACCTTATTTTGTGAGGACTTAATGTAGCATTATAAGTCTAGTAAAAATTAACATGCACCTCAACCTATTTTTTATGTAGAAGCTTTGCAAAAGTAGAGTCAGAAATCAAGTACAGAAGACAAGATATACTGGGCATCAGAACCGGTCACTAATAGCAGTCATTTTCATTGATGAGGCTACTTATGGACACCTAAATCTATCCTTAGGCATCTACACAAATTATTTCATAATAAGTCTCTAACATGTTTAGTTAGACCTATATGAAATATAAAAGGCCTAAAGATTTTCTAGGTGCAAGAAGGAAGAAGTAGTGAAGTTACAAATACTGTCCACAGTAAAAGTGATAGAGGCGTTGTCTTTAACTGCACTTTTTTTTTTCTTTTAAAATTTTACACGAGATGATTCATTTCCTTAAGCATAGTTAAAGTTGATAATTCTACGGCATTCTGCAGCTTAAATTTAGAGTTAGATTTGCTGACAGAAACATTAAAATGTTTTATTGTGTGAACTCGATGAATGTAGTACTCGCTTTACCTGTGCACATAACATGATTTATACAATTTCCTCATCCAAACTCCATAAATCACTTTTGTTGCACATTAAACCACATCCAACTCTCAGTAAATTTGTTAACAAAAATGTCTTTAGTTCACTCAGTGTGTGAATAATAATTCATGTTGAATTGACTAATATCTCTATAAGTACCTGATATTTAACTGATCTACAACACAAAATAATCATTGTCTAGGAGGCTGTGATGAAACAAACAAAACAATCAAACAACAACAAAAACTAACCAGTCCAAATTTGTTACACTGACATAAAAATGAAACTAATTAAAACATTATTTTATTTTATTTTATTTTATTTTATTTTATTTTATTTTATTTTATTTTATTTTATTTTATTTTATTTTATTTTATTTTATTTTATTTTATTTTATTTTATTTTATTTTATTAGCCTATTTTAACTGGAAGTAATGTAATCTTTTTTCATTTAAAGTCTCCTGAAATGCTTCAGCCTATCTTCAGGAATCTGCATTTATACTCATTAGGGCAGGATCTGCCAAGGTATATAATATTTTTTTTTCTTCTGGTGAATTAAGAATCTGACATTTCAGAGAAAGCTGAAAACCCTGAAACTTCAATTAGTTGAATAATTCTTTAAACAACGAAGCTGGGCTTTTCCCCAAATTCTGTACAGACCATCTGGTCACAGAGATTATTAAACGTCTAGAGCAAAGTGCAAAGACACTCAGGCTGAAAACCTGCTAGACCAAAGACTGTTTCACAGAAGGTATAATTCAGTGGCAAATCCACAGCTCTTAGAAGTGGCTCTGAAGACCCAGTGACTTTGAGGAGTTTGTTCCTGGAGATTCAGATGCAGCTTCTGGCTCAGGACAGTCCCAGGATGATGGCTACTAGAAGGTAAAGGATGCCATTGGAGGATGACTTTTTTCTTGCCCTGCCTTTCATACTCCTTTCATCCATATTTTCCTCCTGTTGGCTCCTACAGTACTGCAGTTGTCATATTCATGTATCTAAACAGAATAACATTCTGGACATTTTTCCTCCTATTCATAGCTGTGTAACATTTCTGTGGTAACCAGAGCAATAATTTGCAAAGAAAAGTTGTTTTAGGAGAATATGCATTTGTAGCTGTTTCTAATGTAGTATGTGTTTGATACTTCCCTCTGTATGTTTTCTTGTAATTTATTTCTCTTTGTTTCCCAATTTGCTGCTTTGGTGTTGGGTACTCTGGTTCCTTTGCATATCTCTTGTGCCTGTCTTGATGAATTTCCCATCTTCCCCATGCCAGGCCTTACTTTGTGGTGTTTAGCCACCCGGCATTCACTGGTGGCTCCAATCCCCAAAGCTGGCTCCACTCCTCCTTAGTGACAGTCCCCAGGGGGCTGTGAGTTTGGATTCTGTAGGCCTCCAAATTTCACTCTGCGACGATGACAGCCAAAAACACAAAAGCAAGCAAGAACTGCATGTTCCACTCACCCCACACCAACTCCTAGCAAGTGGCTGGGAGTCACACATTTGGGAATTGCTGGAGCATTGCACGGTGTCATGGTCTAGTCATTGGATCACAAAAATAAAGGGCAAGTGCGATCCTCCTTCTTCTACCTCTGCTGATTTTGTAATATGGTTACAGCATTTGTCTTGCTCTCTGTGATTATTTTTGGAGAGTCTTCAGTTTGAAACTGAAAAAATACTAATTTGTAATAAAATCCTTCTATATTTGAGACTCGACTTGCTTCTGCCAATAAAGACATTTTTATGTCCTAGCTGTGCCAAAAGCAAAAAAATACAGTGCCTTTGAGAATCCCCTAATTACAGATATATTTTTTCTCAGTTTTCATGTGACACATATTGGTAAGTTTAAGAGATAGCAGTAATTTTAAAATATAATTCAAACTTGCAGCTTGATGGCAAAAATACACAAGCAAATTAACCAAAACCAACTATTCACTGCAAAGTGATGACTTGCAAGGCAGAAGCCTGATAGACAAATGTGTATAACTCCCATGCAGTCAATCTATTACTGTTGCTTGGAGTTATGATGATATAAGCAGCAGCAGAAAATGTTTTGTTAAATTGTTTTCTGATTGTGTAAAATATCATAAATCATAAATCATATATCTCCCTATCCATGTTTTAGCAAGATAGCCTTTTATTTTCTAGGGCTTTACTGAATGAAGAGTTCTACTTGCTTTATTTCAGTTTACCTCCATGTTCTGTGTATTTTTCTTCCCCCTTTCTGGATTTGACCCACAGAAAAGCACTGAATATTCCAGCAGCAGCTGTTGGCTTTCTGCAGTGTCCTGAGAGCCCCCAAACCTCTAAACTGGGATTTAGAAAATTCATCCTTTTGCTGGACATAGGTTGATGTTTCCAAAAATGCTACAGGGCTTAATTTCTACATGAAGTGTGTTGCAACTGCACCTTTCACCTGAAGTTTGTAGTTATTCCTCTCTCTTTTCTTTCAGTGTCTGTTGCCATTCATCCTAACCAGTTAGCTCTAACACACAGGGCAAAGGTGGCAATACCACCCAGCTGGCCAGTGTTTTCTCTTCCAGTAGGCAAAATGGATCTCTCACTCTGCAGCCTCATCTGTGCTTCAGGAACAGAGTTCCAAGTCCAATTTCAGTGATTACAAGAGTGATCAAGCTAAGTTCTGGGGATCTTTGTTTGTGCTTCAGTAATGCTTTGCATGAGGTTCTCACTACACAAAGCATTAGCTGCAGGGAATATAACAGACTTCACATTTGTGAAACAAAAAGACACTTGTCTGGTTGTTTAGATGAGCATATGTAAAAGGTTAGAAACAACAACAAACTACACCTGTGGCAACATGCTGCAGAGCAGATGGGTACCCCAGTCACAGTGTTAGAGGCAATGGCACATGTTACCGCTAAAGGTCTGCAATCTGAAGACAAAGGTCCCTTTCTAATTTTGCCAGGTTCTTCCGTTTCTTGTGTTGTTGTTGAAAGACCTGTCTATTACTGCATGACATAGCTGAAGCAAACACATGGCTTGCACCAATGTACATAAAAGCTGCATACTGTAATTTACGGATGTCCGCTCTTTTGCTAGACAGGCTCCACTGGATTTTCAAAGTAAACAGAAAGCAAAAATAACACTCCTTTAGAATTACACCCAAGTGAAGGGGGAGGTCTAGCACATCACTGACTGACCACAGCAGGCTGTTATACCAGTGCTGCGACAGCCACTGACCCAACGTAGCGCTGCCAAGTTGAACTACCTTGTTATATACCCACTGCTGTCAACAGCTTGCCCATGTGAGACTGAAGTCCTTGCTGCCCAGCAGAAAACTCTCGGCTCACTGGGGTGTTGGCATTGCCTTATCAGGTGTTTGTCTGGATCACATTTTGATTTTAACTCAGTTTATGAACATGATAATTATTAACATTTTTCTACTCAGAATACACTGTCAGTCTTGTTTGTGTTTGGTGCATTTTTGTGAGATCAAGATGGTAATCAGTAATTTCAGATCTGTAGTTAGGGCTGGTTAGTAGTGAGTACAAAGAAAGTGAGCAGAGAAGAAAGGGATTTTTTTTTCGCATTTACGAAATATGGATTTCTAACATCCCCCTTCAGTTGTTCTCAGCTGTGAATCCATAAAAAGAAAGAAAGGAAGAAAGAAAAGAGAAAAGAAAGGAGGAAAGAAAGGAGGAAATAAAGGAGGAAAGAAAGGAGGAAAGGAGGAAAGAAAAGAGGAAAATAGGAAAGGGGGAAAGGAGGAAAGGAGGAAAGGGGGAAAAGAGGAAAAGAGGAAAGGGGGAAAGGAGGAGAGGAGGAAAGGAAGGAAGGAAGGAAGGAAGGAAGGAAGGAAGGAAGGAAGGAAGGAAGGAAGGAAGGAAGGAAGGAAGGAAGGAAGGAAGGAAGGAAGGAAGGAAGGAAGGAAGGAAGGAAAAAGAAAGAAAAGAAAGAAAGAAAGAAAGAAAGAAAGAAAGAAAGAAAGAAGAAAGAAAGAAAGAAAGAAAGAAAGAAAGAAAGAAGAAGAAAGAAAGAAAGAAAGAAAGAAAAGAAAGAAAGAAAGAGAAGGAAGGAAGGAAGGAAGCAAAGAAGGAAAGAAAGAGAAAGAAAGAAAGAAGGAAGGAAAGAAAGAAAGAAGCAAAGAAGGAAAGAAAGAGAATGAAAGAAAGAAAGAAAGAAGAAAGAAAGAAAGAAAGAAAGAAAGAAAGAAAGAAAGAAAGAAAGAAAGAAAAGAAAGAAAGAAAGAGAAGGAAGGAAGGAAGGAAGCAAAGAAGGAAAGAAAGAGAAAGAAAGAAAGAAGGAAGGAAAGAAAGAAAGAAGCAAAGAAGGAAAGAAAGAGAATGAAAGAAAGAAAGAAAGAAAGAAAGAAAGAAAGAAAGAAAGAAAGAAAGAAAGAAAGAAAGAAAGAAAGAAGAAAGGAAGGAAGGAAGGAAGGAAGGAAGGAAGGAAGGAAGGAAGGAAGGA
Organism: Anser brachyrhynchus; assembly: GCF_964034855.1. Taxonomy (NCBI): domain Eukaryota; kingdom Metazoa; phylum Chordata; class Aves; order Anseriformes; family Anatidae; genus Anser; species Anser brachyrhynchus. Next base: position 22,477,589 of record NC_137697.1, read on the forward strand.
AGGAAGGAAAAGAAAGAAAGGAAAAGAAGGAAAGAAGGAAAGAAGGAAAGAAGGAAAGAAGGAAGGAAGGAAAGAAGGAAAGAAGGAAGGAAGGAAGGAAGGAAGGAAGGAAGGAAGGAAGGAAGGAAGGAAGGAAGGAAGGAAGGAAGGAAGGAAGGAAGGAAGGAAGGAAGGAAGGAAGAAGAAAGAAAGAAAGAAAGAAAAGAAAGAAAGAAAGAAAGAAAGAAAGAAAGAAAGAAAGAAAGAAAGAAAGAAAGAAGAAGAAGAAGAAAGAAGAAGAAAAAAGGAAAGAAAGAAGGAAGAAAGAGAAGAAAGTAAGATGGAAGGAAAGAAGGAAAGAAGCAAAGAAGGAAAGAAAGAGAATGAAAGAAAGAAAAAGAAAGAAAGAAAAGAAAGAAAGAAAGAAAGGAAGGAAGGAGAAGAAAGAAAGGAAAAGAAAGAAAGGAAGGAAAAGAGAGAAAGAAAAAGAAAGAAGGAAAGAAGGAAAGAAGGAAGGAAGGAAGGAAGGAAGGAAGGAAAATAGAGAAAGAAAAAGAAAGAAGGAAAGAAGGAAAGAAGGAAGGAAGGAAGGAAGGAAGGAAGGAAGGAAGGAAGGAGGGAGGGAAGGAAGGAAGGAAGGAAGGAAGGAAGGAAGGAAGGAAGGAAGGAAGGAAGGAAGGAAGGAAGAAAGAAAGAAAGAAAGAAAGAAAGAAAGAAAGAAAGAAGAAAGAAAGAAAGAAAGAAAGAAAGAAAGAAAGAAAGAAAGAAAGAAAGAAAGAAAGAAGGAAAGAAGGAAAGAAGGAAAGAAAGAGAAAGAAAGAAAGAAAAAGAGAGAAATTGCAAAACAAGAGGAAAATGACCTTTTCTCTCTCATCCTATATTTCTCCTTGACACTTGAATTTCAATAGTTTCACTGTCGACCTCCATTTCAGTGCTAGGTTGGCCAGCAATCTGTGAAATCATGACATAAGACAGTTTGACTAGACTTCTTTGATAGCTTTCACCAGTTGGCTAAAATTGAGTTAAAAAGCCAGGCAAGCTGTACCCTGGCAGCTTCAGTCACAGCAGAGTGAAGGATGTCGGAGTCCTGCAGCTGGGACAAGAGGAGCATTTGCTGCAGGTACCATGTCAAGCTGGTGCAGCCCGTCTCGCACCCAGTGAGAGGATGTGCTCTGAACAACTGCATGGCAGCATCTTGGCTTGCCCCTGGGATGCTGGCCTCACCAGCAAAGGTAAATGGAAGGGCTGGGTCAAAAAAGGAAAAATACTTCTGTTTATGCATTCACACACATTATCAAAGCCTCTAGCTAAATAAGGCTTGTGATTGTATACAGAAGTAGAAAATTGTCCAAAGGCAATACACAGAAGCTGCAGTGCCCAGGATGGTTGTTTGGGCTTTCTTTCCCAAAACACCAACAGGAGGCCTGTGCACCTGAAAGCTGCAGGCAAGGGAGAAAGCCCAAGCTGAGAGGTGTTTGTTCATGGACTCACAGAATCACAGAATGGTTTGGGTTGGAAGGGACCCCTAAAGATCACGCAGTTCCACCCCCCTGCCATGGGCCGGGACACCTCCCTGTAAAGCAGGTTGCCCATCCAGCCTGGCCTTGAACACCTCCAGGGGTGGGGCATCCACAGCTGCTCTGGGCAGCCTGTTCCAGTGCCTCACCACCCTCTGAGTAAAGAATTTCTTCCTTATACCTAATATAAATCTACCCTCTTTTAGTTTAAAGCCATTACTCCTTGTCCTATCACTGCACTCCTTAACAAAAACTCCCTTCCCAGCACTCCTGTAATGGAAGCAGGTCCTGGAACGCCACAATAAGGTCTTCCTGTAGCCTTCTCTTCTCCAGGCTAACAGCTCCAACTCCCCGAGCCTGTCTTTATAGGAGAGGTGTTCCAGCACCTTGATCAACTTCATGGCCCTCTTCTGGGCTTTCTCCAACGGGTCCATGTCCTTCTTGTGCTGCGGGCCCCAGGGCTGAACAGAGCATGCCAGGTGGGGTCTCATGAGAGCAGAGCAGAGGGGGAGAATCACCTCCCTCGCCCTGCTGGTCATGCTTCTTTTGATGCAGCCCAGGAAACAGTTGGCTTTCTGGGTTGCAAGTGCACATGGCTGGCTCATGTTGAGCTTCTCATCAACCACCACCCCCAGGTCCTTCTCCTCAGGGCTGCTCTTAATCCATTCTCCACCCAGCCTGTATTGGCACTTGGGATTGCCTTGACCCAGATGCAGGACCTTGCACTTGGCCTTGTAGAACCTCAGGAGGTTCGCACAATCCCAACTCTCAAGTCTGTCCAGGTCCCTCTGGATGGCATCCCTTCCCTCCAGTGTGTCAACTGCACCCTCTTCCCTTCCACAACAGTGCTGACAGGGTTGCTGATAAATAGTTCAGCCTTGGGTCAATCTAGAACAAATCTAATTGAAAGGTAGCTGAGTCAGATGTGAACGTGAACTCCATTTCAGAAGTTTTATGAGATATGAGGTATGAATGTCAAACGAAAAGAGCAGAAGAGCCATGGTGTTGAGGGTGGAAAGATGCATTTGGCTGTTTAGCTTTCACTGCCTAGGAATAGAGATCCACTATAGATTGTCCTTCCTAAGCATATTGGTTATACTTAAAGTGAATTCAGTCCCAAACCACTCTGCCAGGTGCACTTGAGATAAAAAGTCATGAGAAGATAAAATACAAGCTTTACTCAGTCAGATTGAAGTCTATATATTTTCATATCTTATAGCAGGTATTAGGGGAAGGAGAGGAGAACAAGGCAATATTTCCATGCGAAGCTCCTGCCACGGGCTGTTTTTGAAGGACCTAATGGGAGCCAGAGTGCTCTGTGAGGCACTGAGACTGGTAGCTCACCTCCCAGATTATACTCAGGTATACAGGCTCACCCTGTGTTCAGAGGGTCTGTCCCCATGGTCTTTACATGCAATACAATCAGTGCCAAGTTCTGTAGTTGCTCTAGAGCTTTCCTTTCTCCACTGCTGTGGGTCCTTCGGCCACTGGGAGCGTGGGCCATGCTGTTCGGGAGCCTCTGCATGGTCCCTGAGCTGCCTGGTCTCTTCAGGTTGCTCATGTTTACATTGGCCCAAGCTCCCAGGTTTAGAAGTGTACTCCCTAAGATACGGACAACAGAAGGGACACCTGTTGGGCTTCACACACCCCTCTTTTCATCTTCAATCATGTTTTAATCCATTTGATGAATGTATTTCAGTGACAGAGTTAATAAGAGTTAGTCAGGTAACTAGGGGCTTTCTCATAATATATCCAGAGGGCAGAGTTAAGGTTGTGTGAACATTTCACAATTCGGAGTCCTAGGGTTAGAAACATTCTTCTGGCATGACTGTGCTATTCATTACTGCTGGGTCCTTTCTCTTGTTTACTGTATGACACACCACGGGGTCCATTGTCTCTAATACTAAGAAAGCTGGAAAAAGGAGGCTTCATCATAATATTTTTCCCTTCCTTTCTCTGAGCTGCTTTCCCAAAACTGTGATTTTAAGAATGGAATTTGTTTCTTGTGGGATTCCAATAGCAAACGGATGCACAGTGAGGGAAGGCATGGAAAAAAAATGCCTCCAGCACAACAATCTTCAGCTGTTCAGTGTTTGCTCAGTACGGCTTCCACAATGTCTGAAGAGCCAACAGAAATGAGAAAACCCCTGCACAAGGGCTAATAATCTTACATATGACTTTTGACTGAACTTGTCTGACTAATGTGCTTTAAAGTAAAACCCTGTGCTTACCAAATCCAACTTGGAATAGTTTCTTTGGCTTCCAGTTCCCTGGCATTCAAGCACTGCTGCTTAAACATCACACCAAAGAACTGGAGTAATTCTAACTTGCGGCAGTTCCAGGCTTCCAATGACAACACGGCTTTGCATTGATTGTTTTTTCTGAGAGACTGTTTCTCTAGGATGCATTGAGGCCAAATGCTTCTATGGATTCAATCACCACAGCATCACTGAACCCAGTGATGCAGAGCTAGTTTGCCTCAGCTGATAATCTGGCACATTTATATTCCTGTCTACTTTTTATGGGATTAAAATAAATCTAGCTGCTCAGGTTATGGCTGAATGCCTGTAGTTTCCAAGCCAACTGAACACACTGGTGTGAGTCCTAAGGAACTAATTGGGGTTGCCTCAGAGTTGCTGTGCAGTGGTCAAGGGCGCTAGATAAAAGAGAAAAATCTCCACTCTGTGAGAAAATGCAATAACATACACAGTTCTTCAATGACTTTGACTATGAGCTTTTGCCATTAGAAATATATTTGCTCTTTAAAAGCTTCATTTATAAATTCCTAGTGCAAGATTTGCATATTGGATATGTGACGAGTCTAAAATTCAACTGTACAGAAGAAGCGTCTGGTCAGTGCAACAGTCCTGTTTTGTGGATTACAACATCAGTGGAATCAAAGCCTTTGGCTTCAATGAAGGAAGAAACAGTCTTCCACCAGGCATTTTATGATAGTAACCTGGACAGTTTTATCTCTTTTCCATCTTTGCTGTCCCTAGCCCCCAACTTCTCTGCACAGGCCTTCTCCATAGGCCAGGAGTATTGTTGTTCCCCCTCTGCAAAACTCTGCAGATATGGGTCTGTGGGGTCCACATGGGGTTGGTGGGGTCTCACAGTGCCCAGAGAGCAGTGAGCAAGGGTGAGACCTGTGCTAGGATAAAGGGTTGTGTACTTACGGGGTTTTCAGTGTCTGCTGGCTTCTGCAGCCACAAATATTTCCCACCAAGGGCAGATTTGAGCGTTGCAAGCAAAATCTGAGAATGCACCTTAACAGCCTTCCCAAAACCATTGAGTCTTTGGCCAAAGTCTAACCCTATCATGATGCTTTGCTGATATGATGATAATTTTGGAGAAATTACAGTTGTGAAGGATTCAAATGAAGACACTGATCCCTGTACCAGACTGAACAGAAACCACTGCCAGCGTTTGTCTTTACTGGTTTTGGTTTGATATCTTCCAATAAGCAGAGGAGCAGTGCCTTAAATCTCCTTAAAATTTTCTGAGCTGCTTTCTAACAGTTGGAGAGAAATCCAGTGAATAGTAATAGTGAGGGAGAAATTAGGAACTGGAAGAAAGAGATGGGGGAGGAGGGGATAGAGAGAAAGAGAAAGAGAAAGAGAAAGAGAAAGAGAAAGAGAAAGAGAAAGAGAAAGAGAAAGAGAAAGAGAAAGAGAAAAGAGAAAGAGAAAGAGAAAGAGAAAGAGAAAGAGAAAGAGAAAGAGAAAGAGAAAGAGAAAGGAGAAAGAGAAAGAGAAAGAGAAAGAGAAAGAGAAAGAGAAAGAGAAAGAGAAAGAGAAAGAGAAAGAGAAAGAGAAAGAGAAAGAGAAAGAGAAAGAGAAAGAGAAAAGGTGTGTTTGGGAAAGAGAGAAAGCACTTGTAGGGACAGAAAAGAGAGAGTAACTTGTAACTATTGTTTTATTCATGTCACTTACAGTTTTCCCTTCTTCTCTTAGGGTATAGCTCATACACCCACCCCAGTTTTTCTCAATTTTTTCTGTCACTCCCAAGTATTTTCATGACATCCAATTTATCAGAGTGTTTGAAAGGTTGGAAAAAAACAAACATCAAGATGAAGACACAGAGCCTGGGCACAGGTGTCAGGGCATATTTTTTAAGTGGAGATAGCATGTTGGATGGAGGTCCTGTGCAGGACCAAATGGCACACAGGTACCAGGGCCAGAAGTCCATGGTGTAGTGAGAACTGCCAAGACCAAAGCTGAGCCCATGCAAGGGAAGTGCAAGTGGAGGAAAGGAGAGCAAGAACAGAAGAACAAGAAAAATAATTCCTATGTTTCAGGAAGAACAATTCAGGGGTGAACAGTGGTCAAGAAAGGCTTGTTGGGAGCACATTTAAGGGAATGGAGAAGTGATCTTACAGCAGAATACTAGAGTTGTTCAGCTTGCTTAGCCCAGCAAAACCAAGTCTGAGAGATGGTCTGGTTGCTGCTTATAAACCAGCCATAAGGGCTATCATATAAAAGAGGAAAACAAACAAATAAACAAACAAAACAGCTTAATGAAACTTTAGTGGCATTCTTATCAGAAAGATACGTATGTCTGAAACAGCTAGGCGTAAAGTTAGGTTGGGAACTGGAGGAAGTTTCAGCAGCCTTAGTGGAGTGTGATATTGTGACAGGCTCCCAGCTGGAGCAGGAGGGAAGAAGCATACGTGCTTTTGAGGGAAGCCTGCTCAAATCAAGGGAATGATAATCTCAGATGCAACCCAAGAGAGCCAGGGAGTAGTCCTGAGGAATTAGGAGATCTTTTCTCAATTTCTGTGTTCCTAAATATTTTTTTCCTTGTGGCTGATGCCAAGTGTTCACCTCCACACATAGGGAGCAGCCTGGGGAAGAATATTTCTTAGACAGGCTCAATCTCTTTGGTTCTTCCTGTGTGGCCTTGAACTGCTCTCTATTTAGGGCATGTGGTGGAGCACCACAATCTAGCCCAGGGCCTGTAAATGGTTTGCAAGAGGTTCCGTGAGAAAATTCTGTGTATAAATGTGAAATGTGTTTCAAATTTTGGATGGGCACAGAGGTCATGTGACAACCACTCTATTTCCCAATTGGAAGAACGTACCTCCTAGAATTTGCAAATACTCATATCTAGGTCTTTAGCATTTGTATTTGCATGCAAAAATTATTCTGACCTGTAGTATTCAAATTTGCTGCTTCTGCAAATACTCCTACTAGCAAACTTGTTCTCTAACCTCAGTCAAGAAGGGTGTGAATGTATCAAGAAGAAAATACGTTTTTTTTGTTCAAATGAGTAATCCTAGAACAACTTTCAAGGAATACACTTAGCCCCTGGAGGGATGCATGAAACAACAATCAGGAAGAGCAAGAAGAGGGACAGAGAGAGACAAATTAACGTGAGAGAGCCTGAGACATGGCTGAGGCCATCTTAAAAAACAAAAAGGACAAATTTGAGTTGAATTGGGCCCCAGGGAGGTTGTCTGAGGATAATGACAAAGTTGATCCCTGACACTAGTGAAGGAGAGAGTCCTGTGTGGCCTGGAGCAGCCACGGACAAGAGAATTTAACAGTCAGGCCTGGAGGAGCTGAGACATTTCCAAAGTAGAAACCCAGGCTGTGGAGAACAAGGGCAAGGTCCAGAGGCACTGAGAGATAAAGATGGAAGATATGGGAGGAAAAGTAGGATTAAAATAAGTAAATATGCTGGAAAAACAGTCAGGAGGAGTTAAAACACAGGTGAGAGACAAGAGAGATGAGGAAGAGTGAAGCTGCTCAAAATTTCAAAGCCAAACTGGAAAGCTGGCAATATTTGTGTGGTTTCAGATCGAAAACATGCAAAACCACTTCCACAGGAGCGTGTATTGTCCTAGTGCTGCAGAAAGCTTTTCAACCCTGAACCGAGTCTTGGGTTTGTGATCAAACCGCAGACCAACAAAACATTTTTGTGAGTGGGGGTGGGCAGCTCTTCATTGAGAAAGGGTCTCCTGCCTGTAAGTGATGTAAGGGAGTGGAAAATTATGCTGTGCTCGTCTCTGAGCATTTTTCTGGGTAGGATTCCCCCTAACCCATTCCTTTTTTCACGTGAAAGCTTCCCTTCACTTTTCTCCTCTCCGCTTGTGGAACACTTGTGCTTTGCATGTACTCCCCTGGAGAGCTGGGAACCCAAGGTGACTGCTCAGACCGCTTCAGTTTTTGTGCACATCGCGAGTGCAGGTTGCATTTTACTCCCCCCCCTCCCCGCCTTCCCCGGGTTCCCTCATCCCGAGCCACTGGCACCTAGTTTCTCCCTCCAGACTCTTTTGCACAGTGAGGGGGATCTTTAGAGGATCTGAAGAAAGCAAAGGGAGGAAAGAGAGCGATGATTAGAGACCTCTGAAAGGGGCAGTGAGGAATTAGGGACCGTACTCTTTGAAAATTTGCGTGACACTCCTTAACGGTCCCTGACTCATTTTCCACTTGGCTGCTTTATGACTGAACTGTAAACTAAAAATGACATGGGCTCATTAATTTGGCAGCAACTGGCAAGATGTGGTCATTTAGCATACCCACAAAGCTATTGTTTGAGGCTGGGTCATGTCAAAGGGCAAGCTAAATACGGCTGAACCTCTGAAAGGCTGAGTCTAGGAGTCCTAGAGCCTAAACCTTCTCTCTAACCTCTGCCTGTCTTCAGCAGTGTGATCAGCTTGGGTTTTCTGGGGAAGGCTTTACATAAAGCTGTCAAGTTACTAGCAATATTATGTCAGTTTGATTTTTTTTTAAAGCAGGCTCAATTATATCATCCTCTCTTCACGTCTGACAAGTGGTGCAAAAAGTGTTTGCAACAGCGGCTTCAAGAGAAATGCTTTTGTTGCAGGGAGCTGTTGCAGGGAACAGTCCAGAGTATGAAAGGAATCTAAGCCCAAATGCTTCAAAATGTCAGATACCACAGAATCACTGAAAAACCCTTAAGGACATTGCTCTGACTGCATTTGTTTGGTTTAGAGAGTAGATGGCTAATCCTTATGCTGTCAAGGAATTAAAGTTCATGACAGTCGAGCAGACTTCATGAGTGCAGGCTGAAAGAGCTCACTCTGAGTTCAGTATGCAAAAGCCACATACCAACTGTGGCCTGAGTATTCACACACACTTCTTCAGATGAAAGAAGACAATGGGAATGAAAATCAAGGCAATCAAAAAAACCCCACAGTTTCTCCCCTTTCTTTCTGCCATCCCTTCGCCCTGCTGCCCTTCAGGTGTAGCAGAAGAGATTTTCCAGGTTGTCTTTGGTGCAATTGTTTGTTCCCACTTTCCCTTGAACTGACCCAGAGAGAAAAGGATGACGTCCCAGCCCATGCTTTGCCCAGCCAAAAGCTGCCATTTGTTCAGGGGACTTGGAAGAAAGCCTTTCCCCAGCTGGTCCATTCCTGCTTGGGACATATACATCTGAAAATAATACCTCTACTATTTATGCACGTGGTCCTGTCATGACCTCGTCTACTAGGATAGATTAACCGAATTTCTCCAATGTTTTCTTTTCTTCCTGATGGCCACTATTGACATTGCTGTGTGATGAAGGCTTTCGAAAGAGCCAAACATGCATCAGCATAGGAAACTTGGCGTGCCTGGAATATGGGGTAGCTTGCTGTTCTGAGAGCTTTCAAATCTAATTTCTTCCCTTTTAAATGAAGTCATACTACAGCAGAAGGGACAAATAACTTACACTGGCATTTCCTCCTTGGTAAGCAGTCATCTTAATGAATTTCACAGAAGGCAAATCGCAGTTCTTGAGCGTTGAAATTTAAGTTTGCTTTGAAAGAAAAAGAAAGAAAAAGAAAAAGAAAAAGGAAAAGGAAAAGAAAAAGAAAAAGAAAAAGGAAAAGGAAAAGAAAAAGAAAAAGAAAAAGAAAAAGAAAAAGAAAAAGAAAAAGAAAAAGAAAAAGAAAAAGAAAAAGAAAAAGAAAAAGAAAAAGAAAAAGAAAAAGAAAAAGAAAAAGAAAAAGAAAAAGAAAAAGAAAAAGAGAAAAAGAAAAAGAAAAAGAAAAAGAAAAAGAAAAAGAAAAAGAAAAAGAGAAAAAGAAAAAGAAAAAGAAAAAGAAAAAGAAAAAGAAAAAGAAAAAGAAAAAGAAAAAGAAAAAGAAAAAGAAAAAGAAAAAGAAAAAAAAAGAAAAGAAAAAGAAAGAAAAGGAAAAGGAAAAGAAAAAGAAAAAGAAAAAAGAAAACATTGAAATTTAGATGCTGCAGACTGGTTTTGCAGTGAAAAGTCATGTTAATGTTTTCTCATTATGACATTTAAAGTGAAAAGAGTGTAGTAATATTTATTTTATTATTTATATTATTAGTTTATTTATTTATTTATTGCCAACTTCATATTCTGCTCAGAGTAACAAAAAACATTTTTCCATTCTGATTGGTTAAGTCATGTTGAGAAAAAGCTCTTACTCATTTAAGTACTGTATAACTCAAAATCTTTTTTTTTTCCGCTTCTGTGTTTCCAGAGATATTTCATTATATATTTCTACTTTTTTGTTGTTTTGTTTTGGTAAAAAGTTCACACAGGGTTGATTAATTTTAGCAAGTTTCCAAAAATGAACTGGGCTTTTATGCCTCAAGGAAAAAAAACTTTTTCTGACATTTAACAGCAAAGAAAACTATTTCCTCTCCCATTCAAAGCTAACCATGTTTAATTGGCCTAGAAGTCTGTTGTAGTTTGGAAAATGTTTGTGATATCCCATCTGTTTTTACATCCAGCCATTCAAGTGGGCCTGTGTTTACCAGCTTGTTGGGAAAGTGGGTTTACATGTACAATGATTTTGATATGACAAGGTATTCCCTTGAAACAATGCTGGATCTTGCTGGCTGTGTGAGACTTAATAGCACTTTGTTACATAGGCAGAAACGATCTCACAGTATTAGTGGTGGTTTCATGGGATCTCAGGGTTATTTTAACTGCTTGGGCTCATCAGCTACATGAATAACGTGCAATATGCAGACTTACAGTCACACACAGCTGTGCTTTGGGGACCTTTTGGAGTACTTGACAGGACCGATTTGTTAGCTTCAGTGGATCCAAATGAATAGTTCTGTATCTTTTGACCTTTGGTTGAAATTAAATGGTTTAATGCAACAAACAACTCCTAAACTCATAGGCTACCATTTGCATCTCCCCCTGCAGATCATTAAGAGACTTTAGACTTCAGGGTGACAAGCAATATATTTTGTAAAACAACAGGGATTTAAGATGCAGACATGTACAGATGTTGCGTTTTCCATACATTTTTGTGGTCAGATAGCAATGTTTGAAGATGTATGTGTGAGGTCATTTGAATTCACTTGGAGATGGGAGCTTCATAGGCACAGAGACCATCTGGCGATCAGATGTGGACTGCAGGTAGACCTATTTGTTTTTAACTGGAGTCACTGAGGAATGAAAATGTCAAGTACCTTAACACTGCAGAAAAATGATAATCACTAACCACCCAGCACAGTGTCTGTTTAACCAGTCTCAGAAAAGTAATCCAGTCAATGAAATAGGAAATTGCAGGCATTACAGTACTTTTTCTTTTCTCTGCTCTCTCTGTGTGTGCACGTATCTGTGTATGCAAGTATGTATATTATGCCAAGTCCTTAATGGAGTGGTGAGATTTCTGGGTGTCTGCTCATGGTGGTCCACACAAACAAAAAGACTGGTAATTGGAGAAATTGCTCTAAAATCACTTAGCCTGGAGTGTCTGACAAGCTGCAATCAGTCTCTGACATGTGCGTAAATCCCAATTTTTTAGATGTTATTTGACTCTGGTGGTAAAGCTTTCTTGCTAAGTGCTGTGCTGTTGGTTTTAGGATTGGAAACTAGGCTGTGCAGGGATGTAATTCAGGATGTCCCTCGCACCCTCCACCGACTCCCTGACCCCAGCTTTCAGCTGTAGGTACTGGCATGTTGGCTGGGGATACTGAGCTGCTGGCACACCAGGGCTGAGATAGGCTTACTTGCTTTCGAGGTTCCAGAGACCACATCAAAGACCAAAAAGAGTGAAACCACTGTGGAAAATGGGAATGAAGACAGCACCATGTCGCCTGAAGACAGGGACTTTCTTCCACAAGCATTGGATGCAGTTTTGGATACAAAAGTGAGCCTTTCAGACTTCTTTGAAAGACAGAAAAAAAAAAAAGAAAGAAAAAAAAAGACCACACTAATTTGTAAAAGATATTCCAACTGATGAATAATGTATGGCTTGGTGTGAGCACTTTCTGAACCAAAGCATAACTCAAGGCATGAAACCTGGCAGCCTGTCTTGTGTCTACAATCATTTTAAACACCTCAGTAGCTTGGGAGCTGCTTGAGATTTGTTTCAGTTGACTAAATGAGTGAGACGCATTGAACCTGCAGACTGTGTGCTGTTTGATGTAACAGAATTTTGGTGTTTCTGGGCAAAGTTGTTGTAGTCTCACTCCAGCTGCTCACAGAATGTTGTCTATCTGACCAAATCCTCAAGTGGCACCCTGGCAATCCACCTGGGCAAAGTTCAAAGTTTAGACATGCACAGAAAATAAACAGAGCTCTCAGATCTCAGGTACCTCTGCAAGACTGCACAAGAGACACCTGAAAAGCTGAGCAGCTACTGGGCAAAGTCTAGGGCATGTTGTGTGGCCCCATGTGCAAGACACTCCTTTTAAAGATACTCTGTCCCCTGTAAGAAAAATCCTGGTTACCCTCTTCTTTCTCATTCTCCTAGACATTGAAAGTCCCACGGATGTTTTTCTTTCTTTCTTAAAATGAAAATCCTGGCCAAATTTACCTGGAAGCTAATGAGGCTTTCACCTCCTTCCTTCCCTTCCCTTGGTCTAGCTCCCTTGTTCAGACCAGAACTGCGTCTTTTGGGGATTACTTCTGGCTCCAGGAAGAGAGAGAGAGAGGGCACTGCACCCCTCCATGTCTCTGATGTGAACCTAACCGTCTCCCACCTGCTGGAGTCAGGATTCTGTGTATCTCTTCCTGTGTGTTGGTGATTTCAGTAATAGTTGTTTGTTAGTTATTGATTTCTTCTCTAACAGAAGTGCCTGTGCCTTTGAGCAGCACAGGGTTACCTCCAACCTAAACCATAATTTTCACACCACATCACCTCTAGTTCCCCTTGAAGGGAATTATCTTGATATCAGTGCTCATGCACTCTGAAATGCCTGGCAAGCACAAGTCCAAAGAAATGGATTATGACCTATGTTATCATCTGGTGATAGATCACCAGATGGATTATCAATGAACAAAACCCACCAACAGTATTTTTCTACAGAAGAGCAATAGAGGGTAAAGCAGAGAAATTGCAAAACAGTTTTACCACCAAAGTATTGATCTAAAAAATTATTAATCTGAAAACAATTTATGAGCAATGTCTAAAAAGTGAATATGATACAAAAGAAAAAATATAGAGTTGGTAATGACCTAGGTCTTTTCTTGTGGGGTTGTTAAATTAATAAAAACATTTCAAAACTTCAGGCTTACAGTAAATATTTCTAGTCGCTGAAGCTTTGAGTCTAATTTTTATGCATAATTATTTCTTAAACAACTCATCTGATTAGTAGTTTTAAATTGTGTGATTTTGTCCATGTACAGTTGGCTAGTAACTGCTTTGTCAGGAGCAGAGAATAAATAAACAAGAAGTGTGAACATACCCTTTCATTCTCTATCCTACAAAGTAAGGCGCCATGCAGCAGGAGCTCGATCACTTTCCAGAGATGCAAATCTAGGCTGACACAGTAACGTAGCTATCCCTAATGGAATTATTCCAGATTTATATCAACACAAATGGAATAAAGCCCGAAAACCATAAGCAATATGATGTCAGGCAGTCATCTCCCTAACTTGTGGACTGTGGTCGTGAGGCCTCCTTTCAGCACAGGATGATGAGCATTGCAGTGAAGTTTCCAGGGTCTATGGGCAGATGATCAGACTCACTGCTCTCAGTCCTGAGTGTATCTATTGATCTGTCAGCCTAACCATCTATGCCTAACATTTGTAAGAAAAACTTCTAAAAAATACAAACTTGCAATGAACACCTAAACCTTTCCCAAGTCTAGACCAAGAATTACTTGATTTTGATTCTGAGTTATTTGTAGAAAGGGCATATTACAAAAATTCAACACTTCAGTGCATGCTTAAGGAGACAACTACGTCTAGATGCAATAGAAATTATGTATAGATCTCCCAGGACCCATTAACAACAGTCACAGTGTATGAAAACATGCTCTCCTCACAGGAAGACAAGAATATTGTTCCTTTGGGATGACTTGTGTCTTACTGTGGTTCTACTCGTCTCAATGTATCAAATTTGTTGATAACCGCATGATGCAGGGCAGCATGATTTGCTTGAGACCTTCCATTTGCTTTTGTGATGATCTGTGTTGGTGGATTTGGCTGAAGGCAGGGTTTCTATCTCTGCATTTGGCTTTTCTACCCAGCCTTATATAGTAATGCTCTCATCTGGCACACTTATTTGTACAGTGTGTCTCACTATGGGTTTTTAATAAAGAACAAGTTTTCTGGCATTTTATTTGCTGTCCTTGGGGTAGGAACAAAGGACTGATCCTGAGTTTTCTCCCATCAGTTTTTTGTCCATGGAGCACTGCTTCAGTTGGGTAGATACGTGACTTTCAGCAAAGTGTGTGAACTGAGACTAGGGTCTCAGTCCTTTCATTTCCATGCACACTTATGATGCTTTTTATTTTTATTTTATTATTTTATTATTTTATTATTATTTTTTTTTATATTTGACCGTTTAGCTAAGTAAGGCCACTGCACTTAAGAATAAAATAATGAGAAAGAACAGTGCTAGATTAAATAAACTAAGAATGGATAGCAAATGACGTGCCCATTTTTTTTCAGATTTTCTACAGCAATTAACTTTGTGACTGGCTAGTAGAGCAAAGATACTTGATTGTGTAAAGTGTGTTGATGTTATTCATAGAAAGATGATCAGTGTATTTGCAGCTGATGTTTTGTCTTTTTAAATATTATTTGATGGATAGTACAGAAAAGTAGGAGAAATATCAGAAGCACCATTTTCACTAACTGGGAACGTAAGCATTAACATGATCTCCTTTCACAGTTCCTTTGAAAGTGATATGCATCTAACCAAACATACCCATTATTGAAACATTTCCTCTAGGTATATCCCATTCTTCTTGATGTGTTTTGGTACTCCACCAACATACACAGTAATTTCACCATGCTACTTCTCCTCTCTTTCACACCGTCTATTGTCTGGACAGCCTATTCCTTTGGACAAAGTGAGCTGGACATCCTGGTTTTGGAGCCCGTTAGTTCTGCTCTCTGGATTTTCCAGTAGAAGAGTTTTGAGGATTGTGACACAAGGCCCTTTGTCTGCTTGATCGTGCCAGCAGAGTGCTGTTGTTGTTAAAACACAGACATGGACAAGCTCTCTTCCTTCCAGCCCAGAAGAAAGCTGCAACACAAGGAAGGAGTGAGTTCCTCCAGCGAGTGCGGCCTGCAGGAAAGCACTGGGTGCATGACAGCACGAGTGTGGACTGCCCCAGGATGAGCAGGGTGTGCAGCTTGTCTCCTTTCTCAGAAAGTTTCACCAACTATTAAGTATCATAGAAAAGGTAGGTGTCAACTCCCGCTTTTAGGCAGATCTGGGCCAGTCAAGGTTGACATTGCTAGGCACTGTGAAAGCAGAGCTTAAGGGATTTGTGCTACATGGCTAACAGATATGTAGCCTACTGTAGCTCCTTAAGAGCCCAAGCAGTTGGCTGTGCTTTCGTGGGTACCTTACTTTCTAAGTATTGCCTAAATTCCCCTTTCATGGCTCTTTTAGGAAGCTCATTGTGACCTTCAATTTTGTCCCCCTAGTCTCGGGCTGATATTTACTGAGAGAAATGTCCCCTGTGATCTGGTGACTTGCTTTAACCACCTATCTGGCCCCTCCAGATAAGTACCGTATTCCTCTACAAACACCCAGGAACTCCACAGTGCATCTGCTAGAACACACAGAAGATTATCCCTCAAGAAAGGTTTTGCTATATTTAGCAAAGCAATATCATTACTGAATGCCAGAGTTCTCAGAACTGGCTTTATTGCTAGGGTAAACTAGATATTCAAAACCAGTTTTACTAAAAGACGTGCATCTGGAGCTTTGAGGAACAAAGCTGCAGAAAGTTAAAACATGAATCACCCTGTGGTGAACCTTCTTGGCTGCTTCAATGTACCAGCAACAGTGTGGGGACGGCTAATTCTCCTCTGCCACAAGGCCAGAGCTAGCACATGCTCCGGCTGTCAGAGGTGGCTACTAGATCAGCCCTTCGTGGTCTAGGTGGAATGAGCCAGCCTCGTGCTTATCTTCACCGGCATTTTTGTCCTTGTCATGACTGTGCACTAGGACACTACACAGGACTGCAAAGGGTTAGGTCATTTCCTCCCCCTTCCTTGCTGATGTCTCTTGATTAATATTTCAGTTGTGTATCTCAATGGGGACATCCCTGGCTGTGCTCTTTGTTATAGGCTCCTTAAAATATAGTGGTATAACATTGCAAATTATGCATCACGAGAACCATTAATTGTATAAAACTATTCTAAAGACTGATAATATTTAGCTTGCTCCAAGCTTTGCATGAAATCTACATGTGTCTTGGAGGACAAAAGAGTTTTAAGGATGTGGTTGCCAAGAGTGCACATTTCCCTGCTTCCCCTTCTGCACACGCCCATGTACACATATACACACTTCATTAGATTAAGTGAAGCCCTGGGGGACCCTGTCGCAGCTGCCTACATGCTTTTCTTGTATTTGCCTTCAGACCTAAATACAATAATGCACAAGCACTGCCATACCTAAGGCCTCTCAGGAGAGCCTCAGACAAAAGGTTGTGTTTTCTCCAGTAAAAACCATTGCTGAAAACACTGGAGTTAGTATGGCAAGAGTGTGAAACCAGAATCAGGCCCAAACTTTGAAAGTTTGCTCTGAATTTCCTGGCTTTTGTGGTTAGAATCCAGACCCTTAACATTATTTTAACATAGGTTTTGCATTTATATTTATAAACACAGAGTACTGCTGCCTATTTGAGTTTAGAATAGATTGTGGTATAAACATATTTCCTCTTTACACATTATAATCAGTGCACAATGGCCTGCTTTATGTAAAACATATCACAGTCTTTGCTTCTCTGCATGTGCTCACATGCACATATAGCTTAAATTAACTAACTTAATATTGTCATGATGTGTTCAAAGAGGAGATCTGTGAATGAGGTAGGGAAAGATGGTCTTGCAGTTCCTATTTTGGAGTTTGAGATTAAACACTGTATTTAGAGAAACATTTAATGACGATTCATTTTAACAGACTTTTGGTTGATGACTTATTTATAATTTCATCAACCAAACACTTCCCTTGACAGAGTATGTTTTGGCTCACTCGTTCCTGACAGCTCTGTAGAACAATCCATAGTAAATGTGTCCTTTGGAAAATTAGCTAAACATCATTCCAATGCAATGACTCTGTAGGCGATAAGATGAAAATGATTAGTTACAGTTCATTGAATATTGCCCCAAACGTGTTCAAAACTACTGCTTGGCATAATCCCTAGGAAGGTGTTTTGGCTTCTTTCACAGCTTCGCTAAAGAGCAGTTGAAACCAAAACCTGAATTTTGTTTGAAGGACGAATCAATAACAAATTTGGGGCTGAATTCTGTGTGTTTTGTCTGCAGAATTCAATTGTGTAATCTCTTTTGCTTAACTTGGAGCACATGAATTGACTTTCTGGAGATTAATCACAAATTCATGTTTTTGTAGTAAGGTTTTTTGGCTGATGGCCATGAACACAGACTTGAACTTTGGTGCAAATGCAAAGCCAGCAGAAGTAACAGCAACAGCAAAGATACCTAATTCCATATAACAGTTTCACCACTAGAACTCACAACCCTTGACAGAGGACGTCTCTATCATTATATCCATCTCAGGAAGAGAAAATGAGGATGTTCCGAGACACTATAAGGCATCTTGCCCAAGAGTGCCCTTCCAACTGGAGAAAGAGAATTGATATCCCTTTAGTTCCAGGCCATTTCAAGACACCTTACTCTAGTCTTTCCTCACTTGAGGCTCTCATAAAACATAACAAGTGTGTTATTTGCTGAGCACCAACAGAGGAGATAGAACAGTGAAATCTGTAGCTAGGGAGACACCTAGCATGCATGAATGATGGCAGGATTGCGCAGTGCTCATGTCAGGCACTGTGGTACCCTCAGGCAGAGCTGTTGATAAACACAAATATAATATCCTGTTGCTTTCTTTCAAAAATTATTAAAAATCTATAGGGTTAGGGTAAAGTGTTTATTTGTTATCTCTGCTGGGTGCCTGTTCCCAGGTGCATCTATCCACAGATCATTGGTAAGCCAAATGAAGAACAGTGCACTATTTTCATTCTGTTGAGGACTGAACAGAAAACCACAGTACTAGGTACCGGGGCTGATTTTGGTGTGCACTCTGGCCTGATAGGCACTCATGCTCTCAGCTGCTGCTTTTGGCAGTGCTCATCCTGTTTCTTTGACCTGCAGATCAGCTGTGATGTGGAGGGGCCAGGACCATGCTATTTTCCCTGGCTGCTTTCCCAACCTACCTTGGTCCCACAAAGGTGCTGCTGGTGGCCACTGGGACCAGTGCCACTTTGTGCAGAGTGTGAATGGGGACAGAGGACACCACTTCTCCCCGTCATATTCATCCAGAGGGATAACACTGCATAGTTCTGCTGACTTGGACAAGTCTGCGAGGATGTATCTTTTTTTTTTTTTAAAAAAAAAAGAAGTTGGAAAGATATGGTTCCCCAAGGAGTGGCTGATATGAAAGACTGTTATTGTACTTATATACGCTTGTACTTATATATGCTTTTGAAAAACATTAACTTCACTGTGATATATTTTTTACAAAATACTCCATGGTTTTGTGAGAGCTGAACACTTATTCTGTTTATATAAACTATGCAGCACAGATTAGGTATATGCAGGTTCCTCTGCTCTGATTCTGAAATGTTAGATGAGAATTTAACTCAATTCACTTACAGTGCTGTGTTATTCCTTAACATATTCTTTTCCAAAGAGATGTCAGACTACTTTGCAGAGACATATATGCTATTAACCTCACTTTCCTTATCCCAAACTGATGGGATTTGTCTGAAATCACTGCTTAAGTCAGCTGAAGAGCAGGGGTGAAACCTCTGTCTTTTCGTTCCTGATATGAAAAATTATCCTCAAGTCAGCTTTCAAACTCAAACTGGTTTTAATGAAGATAAATGGAAGCCTTAAACTCTCTTAATACGTTCCAATATGTTAGCTGTAATTCTCAGTAGTAAACTTCCACCTGGGAAATAGCTGCATGCAAAAAAAAAAAAAAAAAAAAAAAAAGGCAAGACAATTCCTCTCTGTCCTGTCTGTCTGTAAATAAAAGCACATACATAGATCTACTCAGATGCAAAGTACCTTGCAGATAAATCATCTATTAACAAAAGACATGATATTCTCTCTCTTTTGTAGTTGATAAATGTAATCAACACCTCATATTTCACAGCTGCCTTTCCTTTTCAAACACTAGGTGCAAAATGTAGTGTGAATACGTTTTATTTAGCTAGGTATTTCGACTTCCACATACAGTGAGCTAAATTCTGTTCCCTGAGCTGTACACCGTGCTGGTCTCCACTGATGAAGTGAAGAGCAGGATTCAACATCCCCTGCCCTCTGAAACTTAATCAGGGGTTTCAGCTCTATATGTAGATTTGCCAGATTGCTTCCCTGCTGAAAAGAACAATCAGCTCCTGACTGCTCCTCCACCGCTCTGGTGTCTCCCTCACCTGTGTGCTGGAGGTGGGGGCAGAGGATGGGATTCTGCAGTCTGCCTGGGGGAGCACAGGGTGAGTCTGGATTTGCTGGGGATGAGAGAGGAGGTTTGTCTCCTCCTTTGAGGATTACACATTATCTCACTGTCAAGACACTGCGGTGGTGCAGCATCTTTATTAAGACTGGGGCAGAAGAAGCAGGCTAAGTGGGAAGCTTTAAGTGGCAGGCTCACCCCCTGCCACTCTTTTCCAGCAGGGAAAAAAGACATACGTAACACGAGCATTGTATATACCTGTGTCTGCTCCTGCCCCTTCCCCAAGTAGTAATTAATTTAAATCAGGGATGAAAGCTGAGTGAAATATGATTTCTCTCAACAGTGCCAAAGATGCTTCGAACAGATGCCTGCTGTATTTGTATAATCACTTAAACAAAATATCATAAAAACTCAAATTAACATCAGATTGATTCCTTCAGTGCCTAATGTAGTCTGTTGGGATGCTGAACGCCACAGAATACCACAAACCCAGCACTGGTGACTGTAAACAATAGGGTCTAATATTGTAAGAACAGACTATACCTCTGCCATTTAATGACACGGAGCTGTTTCACAAATGTAGAAAATAACAGGAATTTAAGAGAGCCCTTAATATGGTGAAATGCTCTTAATTATTCTTAGCCAGTTTCTTAAACACTCAGCTGCATGGAAATAACTGGTTTGAAAGAGGGGTGACAAACGTTGCCCCCCATCTAATTCTCCAGTGGAAGGTAACTTGCAGCTTCTTGGCAGCATAGGCAGAAGTGAATTGCTGCTCATGGATGAAGAGCTGGGCTTGTCTGGGGACAGGTGGCTTCTGCCACAGCAATGTTGAGGAGGGAGACAAGAAAAGCAAGCCATGGTGACCTTGGTTTGCTGCTTCTGCCACACTTGAGGGATAAAAAGAGGAAAGGGAGCGTGGAAGGTGTCTCTGCAAGGAGCTCACCAACACCCTCTGCCTGTGCCAAGCATCCCACTGCAGCAACTGCAGCAGGAAACACACCTGTCCAGGGTTCTTCCATCAGCAGGTGGACAGCTGAGCAGAGGCTGTTTTCTCTCCTAAGGGAGTTTTCTGCAGTGGACAAATGCCTGTGACCATAATGGATTAGCATTTCTCTCCAAAAATATGATTTTTTTCAGAGAACAAGTTTTGTTTCTGCTTGTGCATCACTGTTCTGTCATTCCTCTGCTAGTAAAATATTCAAAGAGCTGCTGTTGAATACAGCCTTTCAAACAGATACTGGGAGAGAAAGTTTGATTATTTCATTAGCAGTAGGATGGATTACATGAAATTGCTATTCCATCAGGAAGTTTAAGTCTTGTCACTATATAGCAAAGAACCATTATGGGTCAAATAAAGACCATATGTGTCATTAAAACATTGTTTTCTGAGCCTTGGAAAACAGAGTGCTTTACATTTTATTTTGGGGTCATTGTAGTTTATTTACTGAGCAGTAGATCTGGGGCATGGGGTTTTTTTTTGGACAGGCATTCATCTGGAGTGGCAGCCTCGTACTGAACATGACTGATGTATAGAAACATTTAAATTGGATCTAATGTAGAAATCAACCCTCATTTATACTTTTTTTTAATTGATTTAGCAGAGGCAGGGCTTGGCTTTGTTATCTACAAGGTGCTGGGCTTTTCTCTTTATCTGTCTGATGTTTATGTACTTCCGTTTTAGAGCTGCAAGCTCCTTGGGGCAGGGGATGAGTTCACAAACGTGCCTTCTGCAAACAAAGTCCTGAGCTCAGGCTCACAAGAACCAGCTGAAAGCTAATAAGAAGAATGGACTGCATCTGATCCAGCTTATTGCAGAAGCTGATCTATAAAAATGAATCTAGCACATTTTGCCTACAGACTCGCCTGTTTAGTGATGACTGTGGAATGAGAAGAGGAACACAATTTGAAGAAAACAAATTGTCAATAGGTAGTATTAATCTTCTCTGGAGAAAATGTGCTGCTTAAAGCAATTTTTTTTTTTAATTATAGTTCTACAATAGGTGCTAGTGTTTGTTAGGACAATAAACTTGTCACATTGAATTATCGTAGTAAAAGAGCACAGATGCACACAGCCAAAACCAAACCTCAGAGTGTTTTAATTCATTAGCTCAACAACTCATGTTTTCGGAAATATGGAATATGGAAAATTAGGAAATGCAATGGAGACTTACGTGAGTGGAAGCTGCAGAAATCTGAACGAATCCAAATATCATTTATAGGGTAAGAAAAACAAAAAATCTGTGTTCATTGCCAGTTATTAAATCTTGTTTATCCTTCCTTAAACTAACCAGAAACACATTGTGTTCAAGTACTGTTCAACAACTGAGATGCTGTGGTTGTGCTGTAACTCTCCTCTGCTGCTTTTATCTTCTCTAAAAGGGGAGTGTGGCTGCCAGGCTCGGAGCCTGGCTCCCCTCTGCTTTGTGGGAAGCCCAAATCCGTTCTGCTCACAGCCCCCACTCAGGGGAGTGTCAGTGTTTGGGCTGCAGGGACCAGTGGCACCTGAACAGATATGTTGTAAGGGCTTCTCTGAGCTGGCTGCAGCAGGGCCCTTTTTTGTTAGAAGGCTGTCCATCTCTACAAGATCCAACTCCTCTTTATATTACAGATGTCTGTGTCAAGAGTAAAGAATACACATTTCTGAGAATGTATTTGCAAGTTTTCTTATTGATGTATGGGGTCATCTGTATCTCCTTCGGTATGCCAGCTGGTGAGTAGGTAGCTTGTACATATAGACCCCAGGAAGCAGGACTAATGTATAAAGATTAATATATTGCAGCAATGTTTAATTTGGGTTACCATTAGCTGCACAAAATAGACACAAATCTCCTTGATTGTCTTTCAATCAGTAAGTGATGGAGAACTGATAGCCAGCCTGTGGCTAAGAAAGCAGATGGCTAAGTCTAAACAAGGAAAGTCAGCTCTTTCAAGGATCTGGAGTAGCCTTTAATATTCAGCTGAAAAATTAGAGTCTCTGAAAGGGAAGCGACCAGAATGCATAACTGCAAAGATAGGAACACAAGGGACATGCAGTTCTCTTTGTATTCCCTTGTTGTTGACGCTGGCTTGCACAGTTGCAGCTCCTATAAGTCAGAGCAGCTGGTTGGAGACCGTGTTTTACACCGGCATGCATAATGGCTGCCTCTCCTCCAGCACTAGCTCGCACCCTGTGCCTTCTGAAATGGCGTGACCTCATAGCCTTTGTGTTGGCTGTGTGCCAGAGCCATTAAACTAACACCTTTCGTGATAGTCTTGCTCTCCTTGCTTTATAGAAATGGTCCTGTTTACATTACTCGTATCTGCAAAGCCCACAAACTATTCATCATGCAACAACGACATTTTGTCGTATTCCCCACACGCTTCCTTGCTAGTTCTCTGCCGCAGGTCTCAAAGGCAGTGGTTTCATCTGAGTGAGCTTTGCAGAGCAGATGGAAAATGGGCTGCTTGGTTAGAAGAGGGCTGCCCATCTCTTCTCTCTTCTCCTGTAAGCCACAACTAAGTTCAGAGGAGACCTGAAGAAAAATCACGTTTTCTTAAAAGCACAAGAAGTCCCTGATCAGGCTAAGGGAAACGTCTGAATATGGACATGAGAGGGCAGGCCTAATTCCTGAAAAATTATTTTAAAAAATCTCTTCCCCAAAATTTCCTGCTGGATTATCAGATCACAGTGAAAATTGTACAATGCTTAGCTTTTCTTAGTGCTCAGGCCCTCTGTTACTCTAATAAACTGTGTGTTAGAAAAAGAGAGATAATTTCATCAAAATAAATATTACCGTAGTAACCTAAGGTTTTCTGACTCTCCTTTGAAAGCAAATTTGCAAAATGTTTTAGATCACAGGCTCATATTTACTGGGTATAGTATCTACCAGCAGCATACAGGAGGAGCTGCATTCCTTTAATGATAGCTTTGTAAGCTTCTGAATCCTACTGAGCCACATGAGGGGTATGTCACTGGGATTTTACCTGGAAGTAGAGATCAAAATAGGTACACAGAATATTGGATTCACAGTGCGGTCAGATTTTATCATCTTGCATTCCTGCTGAAGGATAATGACACCATTATTCTGAAGAACAAAGGTATTAGGGGTAAATGAAGGGGCAAGAGACTTGCAGCCAAACCCACAGCCAAAGGCAGGGTGGATTTCAACTGGGAAGCAGTTTCATGCAACAGTCTTCTGTAGTGCAAGTTTCTCTTATTCAAAGTTAACGCTCTTTGAAATGAAATGAGGAGCTGAAAACAAAGTCTTCCTGGTCTGAACCATTTTTCACGAAGTATTAAATAATTATGCAAAAAATGTACAATGCCTTACAGTTTGCACAGCCTTAATTTCACCTTTCTCTTACATGCTACAGGCCTCAATCAACTCATTTCTATTCATGTGAATAGTTGTTACCCAAATATTCTTTTCCACTTGAAAAGAGATACATCTTGAATTAACTGTGCAAAAAGGTTTTGTGGTGGGGGTACTACTTGTATTCTTCAACAACTACTTCAATTACTTCTGAAACGCTGCCAACAGTGAGGTGGAATTCGGCAGCTTTTTTAACAAAACACAACAGCACTACATAAGGTCAGAGCAGAAAATGAAGAAATATATAATATTTGTGTATAAACTTTTGAAAAATTGTATATTGGCAAGTTGTACTTGCTTTAACAGTGAAATTGAGTTAACATCCTAGTTTTGAGACACTGGAGTCCAGGGGTTAGCTGATCACAAGCAATTTTCATTTCAAGTCCACAGCTTGTCATAATGACAATCTGTCTTAATCAGTATCTTGGACATCCCTTTTTATCTTATTGAGATATTACCAAGTACTATTTTTGAAGGCTTCATTTTTTTTGAATAATTAAGCCAGGTTTGAGGAAAAATATGAGGAGCATTTAGAACTATACAGTTCCAAGAATAATGCTGAAATCATTAGAGACAGAGACTGACACTCTCAGCCTAGGTTGATTGAGCTATAATTTAGGTAGGGATTGTAGTACTTGACAAATATCTGATGGATAATCTAGCTATGGCTGGTTGTAACAGATCTAAATACCAGAGCACTTGACTGGAGCAGCTGCAAAGTTTTATGAACACTTTCCTAATTTATATACATACACTTTTTCAAGACTACACTATGCAAAAGCATTGGGATTTCACTACGCTCATTCCAAAGTGGAAATTTTCAGTCAACAGTTTGCTGAAAAAATAACTTTTCTAGGTTTTCTCCTCTCCAGTTCCTCCACCAACAATTTCAGACTTTGTGACACTAGAGAATTTTTTACATGATTTATTTTGTCTTTCCTCCAGTAATCACCCTGTATCTTTTGGAAAAAAAAAAAAAAAAAAAAAAAGGTTACATTGCTTGAACTCTTCTGAACAAAACTGTGACTGTCTCAAATCTTGCTTCTCTTCTTTTCATGTCCATACAAGGGTCTAGAGCACAAATATTGTGAGGAGAAGCTGAGGGAGCCGGGGCTATTTAGCCTGGAGAAAAGAAGGCTCAGTGGAGATGTTATCGCGTTCTACGGTTCTAAATGAGTTTGTAGCCAGGTGTGGATTGGGCTCTTCTCCCAAGCACCAGGTGAGAATATGAGGGGAAATGAATATGAGAGGAAACCACTATCCATGGAGGTTTTCAATAAATGTGTAGAGGTAGAGTTTAGTGATGTGGTTTAGTGGTGGACTTGTCAGTACTAGGTTAAAGATCAGACTAGATGATCTTAGAGGTCTTTTCCAACCTGAATGATTCTATGATTCTATGATAAGTAAAGACCCAGAGAAGAGTGTTACAGTCTGAATTACTCTCACCTTCTGCTTCTGCAATGTATTTTTCTTCTACATGTTGTTTCTAAACAGTAACCAAAATTAGTTCTACTGAGCATGTCAATGTATTGGTATTACATCATGACATCCTAAAACATTACCAGGGGAAGACATCATGACCTTTAACACCTGTCTCTGTGACTGTCCTATATGCTTGTATTCCTGCTAACTGCTCCCTACAGCAGTTAAAGGAAAGTTTTTTTGGTAAATTAAATAAAAAAATGTACAGTTGCTTCTTCCAGAATCCAGAAATTTGGGCAATCAGTTAGAAAAACAATGGGAGCTGGGACACATGAGGATAAGTGAGTCACAAGGCTTTGAGATAAGAACACTACATGGGTACTTACAAGAAGACAATTTGTGTGGAAGTTAATACTGAAACATGGAAGATTAGAGCTAATTAAAAAATTTAACTACTCATTCAGAGGAAGAAGGGTGATCAATACATCTGACCTGTTCCCTCACAGCATTGTATTTACAGCTTTGGGGTGTTGATCCCTCAAGACTATACACTACACACAAGTTTTGAAGGCTTTGTTAAAACATATGAACCCTTGACAAAACCTCACCTTCTGGAGACCAGCTCCACAGCTAATGCCGTGGGAAGGCAATTGCAGTATATATGTCATACCAAAATATAGGCCTATATAAATCACACTAACTCTCCTTTCAATTTAAGGCACAAACATGGAACACCCATGTGAGAAAAAAAAAAAAAAAAGTGATATATGGTTTTACCTGCTCTCATTGTTTATTACAACCCTCATTTATTTGTTGACTTTGTGATATGCAGTGGGATTTTTCAAGCCCCAAATGTTGGAATTGGTCAATTTGTGAAAATCTATCCTTTCCTTCTCCTCCTTTCAAGAAAAGACCACTTCCCCCATCCTTGATCCCCTTCTCAAATGTTTGTTACCAGTGGGTTACATCTTGTCTTAATTAGATTACAAGCAGTTTCGGACTGCAACTATGATCTTACCCTGTGCTACGTACTGGGGCCCAAGCCAGAGTGGGGCTGCTCAGGGCTTTTATAACACAAACAAATATAATTATTTTTCTTTGTTCATAGGTGTCTTTTCTCTCTAGCTCTTACATAAACACTGTTTGTGGAGCCGAAACTGTAAGTTGGCTGTCAGTGTGGGGAGCCAAGGGCTGACTGAGCATCCCACGAGATGAACAAATCTCTACCTTATGTGGAGGAAGAGAAAACAGCAGGGTTAACTGGTTCAGAGTTACTCAGAGTAATAAAACAGCACAGTGTGGGCTGCAGACTCTTTTAGGGATGATCAGAAATTTTTTGAAAATGTTTATTGACAGAAAATTGGTGTGCAGCTAAATGAATTATTTGTTTAAGTATCAGCTTTCTGTGAACAGTCTCACTTTTTCAACAAGCTTTTTCCATACCTTTCCCACCCCATAATGTCTGAAAACTGAAATATTTCCGTGCTGAAATGCTGCCCTGGATTTTCATGGGAGCTGTAGTTGGAAGCTGCCTTCCAACTGAGCTCTCAGTTGGGCTCTCTGGTTGCGCCCAATCCTCCAAGCATGCCACCATCTGACTGACCTCCACCGCTGCCCCTTCCAGCCCACGGAGCAGGATGTAATGGGCCTGGCCTTGCTGTGAGGACGGCGAGAGCTGGGCCTTGATGACCCACTCTCACCCACAGGCCACAGCCACTGCATTTCCAGGTGCAAAGTATCCTCAGTTGTTTCATTTTTCTGCTGAGAATTGTCAAGGGAAGGGGACCACGATGTCATCCTCTGAGCAGTGCTAACCTCTGCCTGCTGGCAAAGCACCGAGGTGGGAGCTCAGCCCCAGGGACTCGGGTACCAGCTCTGGTAGCTAGCTCATATATGTGAGACTGAAATATCTCCACTGAACAGGAACACATAGCACACAGATTTCAAAGTGCTAAATGGCATACTTATAATTACTTTTCACCTATTAAAATACTTCTTTTAAATTCTTTCTTTGTTACAAAGGTTTGTGTTTTATCTCCCAACAGTCCTGTTGCCTTCTCTGCCTTTTTTCCCCATCTCTGAGTTGATTCCTGTGGAGATTATGGGCAGATACTTGTTAATTTTGGTCAAGAGTCTAGGCAGTACCTCACTCTACAAATAGTCCCAGTGTTTGCATAGGATTTTTCACATAACAACATCATTTAAAAGATGATATACAACTCCAGTGTCTGAATC
The DNA here is from genome assembly GCF_964034855.1 of Anser brachyrhynchus. NCBI lineage: Eukaryota > Metazoa > Chordata > Aves > Anseriformes > Anatidae > Anser > Anser brachyrhynchus. The sequence continues at coordinate 22,504,912 of NC_137697.1, forward strand.
TGGCCCTCTGTCAGGAGCAGTGAGAACAGGCTGTCCTAGCAATTACAGTGGAGTATTATGAGGTAGGCTGCCAGTATTGAATGCTGGCACTATTGGCTACATTGCTTAGCTATAAGCGCAGTTAATGATACTACTAAAACGAAACAAAACCAACCAACCAACCAACCAACCAAATAAATAAATAAAAAGTTGTGAGCATTTTGTTTACTTGCTTTATACGTAAAATCACTCCTACCTGTTTGAGTGTTTGTGTTATTGAAAACTACTATAAACCTGGAAAGTCTAAGCTATCAATATACATAAACATTGACCCAAAGGCTCTTGACAGAAATGTGCATTTTGTGTGAACTACATTTCCTGTATCCACAAATATTGGACAAAAATTTTTGGTGTTTCCTAGTAGAGAACGGAACAAAATTTTGTTGAGGAAATACAGAGCTGGATTTGGACCCTTGCAGGGGATCAAAGAAAATTTAATTTTTCTCTTGATGGCATAAAGCTAGCTGGGGTAATCATGAAGATCTGCAGACTTGCAGTGGGCCACAGAGGGAAGGAAGGGAGAGAGAACCTAGTGAAGAGCTGGTGTAACTTCTTAGCATTGCTTGTTCACGCCCAGTGCCCCGTGGCTGTGTTTGCATTGTGCTGTCTGTTGCTCATGCTGGTGCCATGCATGAGCTTTGTGATCCTGCCCAGAAGAGCATGGGTCACTAAACAGTGGTGCCAACTCCACTGACCCTGGGAAAGCTTGAGGCCCCCTGCATCACCAGGAGAGATAGGATGCCTAGCACAAGAGAGAAGGGAAACCTCTCAGCTCTCATCTCTTTCACCCACACTTAGCTGTGCAACTCACTCAGGAGGATCTTACATGGAAAAAGTGAGAGAAAGGAAGGGGAGTGGGGAGTATGGACTTTCTGATACTTGGTTTCCCACTGGAAATTAAAACAAGACATTAAGCAACGGGGGTTTGCTCCACTCAGTTGACTTAGAACAGCTGCTCACCAATTTCTGCAGCACAGAGAGGAAAAGCAGAACTTTGCCCTGGGTCTGAGCAGCTTTTCAGAAGCAATCCAAGTCAAACTTCCACTCAATGACTTCATTCAAAGCTGGTTTACATCATGAAGAGAAACTCCGTTTATTTATTTGTAATAACTTCAGGATTTTATGGACCCGCAAGAGGATGTAATTTAAGAAAACATCAGCAAGCTGTTTCAAATAGCAAGGTTTCAAAATGGGCTGTGCCAAAAACTCATCAATGGAAAGAGTTCATTATTAAAAAAAAAAAAAAATAGTCTTTTGTACGTGGCTTTGAAGTAAATGGTTCTGAAACTTGAATTTCTGTCTGAAGTAAATACATCTTTTTTATATGACTAAAGTCATATAGAGGAATGGATAGGCTTCTTCCAAGGCCACTGAACCAGCTGATGAACAAAGTCGGTAATTGCAAAGCCTATTATGTCAAAGAAATGTCACAGCGGCAATATTTTAAAATATCTCATCTCATACAAACCTAGCAATAAAGAAATGAGAGAGGTAGCCTAACACCTTTAAATCTGGAAAGCAGCAGAGGCTAATCTGACAATGTTTAGGAGTGATGGAAATTTTCTGCTGTGTGACTCAGGGCATATCATTCAGTCTATCCATGCCAGGAGAATAAAACAGGAGAGTTAAGAGACCCAGTGGACCTCTGCAGATGGTCTAAGGTTCAGAAGTGACTGGATGCTGCTGACTAGAATAAGGGTACTGGTTTTATTTCTAATCCAGCTCTTAATTCACCAGGTCACACAACATTAATTATGTCACCAGTTTGCCTCATGGTATCACCCACAGCTGGAAAAACTCCACAATGCGTTTTGAGGTCTTCAGAATGAAGATAAGCAAGAGAATAAGAGGAATAAGTTAAGAATAGATGCTCTGAATGTGATCCCAAAGACTGTAATTGCCCAGGCTGGAGGAGAATGGTTGGCTGCACAGAGGGTGTTGACAGAAGGATTTTGGCTTCCTTAGCCACCAGACAGTATGCTACAAAGGAGAATTGCTGAGCAGAAATGGGATCCCTCTGGTGAAAAGCTTTCTGCAGGGCCAGAGCTTGCACTGGCTTTGCAGGAAACTGCTGACAGAATCCTCACATGAGTGAAAAATAGAAATAGAGATCCAAGAAAAAGCTCAAAAGTGAGTGGTGAATGGCGGAAACAGAATGTAAGAAGAGAGAAATGAAGGATGATAGCAAAATACTTTGCTGATGCATCTCCTGGCAAATGTCAGGAATTTGGAGAACACACCAAGGCAGGTTTCAGGCTTAGTAGACCCCCATGATCATGACAGTTGTATTCACAGAGATGCAATGGGACATGTCGGAGGAGCATGTATAGCTAAGGAAGGACAGGAAGTATGGGTACTAAAAAAAGGGAGCTGTATTTTGTAGGCTTATTTAAATTGTGTTTTCTATTTCTATTTTAATTTTATAGATTTATTTTTATATATTGTAAATTTATTTTAAGAATGCAAATGCTAGTTCTATCAAGTATTGATATAAGAGTTTAAATACTGGATGTGCAATTACTCCAAAATTCAGAGAGATGCATGAGGCACTGATTGTGTCTGGTGCTAGAAAATATAAGAAAAGAGAAGATGTAGCAGACATGGACTACAAACCGTCCCACTGAATGCTGAGGAGAAAGTTGTGAGTATGTAAAACCAAAACCCTCCAGTACAGAAAGACATAAAGGACAATTCCGACTACTTGTTTGCTTCTTAGTTACAAAAGAAAAAATATGTTCCATCATGTTTCCAAAACATGTTGGAATTGTCATCTCAAAAAATGCTACAAAGTAGGGGACATTTGTTGGAAGAGAGCCATGTATTACAGCAAAAAAAGTGGCTGAGAATATAAAGATAGAGCAAAGCAGATCATACGATGAAAAGGAAGGTTGAACAGGTGGGGTGAAGGAAGTAGAGTAGCAGAATAATGATAGTAAGTTTCAAAAATAGGCCTGATTAATCTGAGAGAACCCGTGCATCAGGTTAATAATGTCAGAGGCAAAGTAGTCCATGCTGATAGGTCACCTTAAAAGTAGACTATGCAAGTTCAAAGAAAATATATATGTAGAATGCATTTAATCCATACTTGGGGTGGTGTGCGATGCCAACAAGCAGTGCAGCAGCTAGTGGAACTGAGGTTGAAGTTGCTTACTGGGACACTGTCAGCAGCATGCTCCTTGCATTTTACACGAGGCAGGCAGCACTTCCCTCTCTGCATGGGTGTTGAGCTCCAAGGACTGGTAACTGGCACAGGCTTCATTGTTAGTAAAGATGTGACATGGACACACAGACACAGGGCTGTAAGAGACTGCATGCCATTACACACCAAACCCCAATCCTTCCCTTTTTGAACTGTGGCCACTGATAACACACAGGCACCTTTTGAAGGGTGTGATCAGAATAAAAAACTGTCTTGGTAAATTGGAGATATGGCCTGAAGTCTTCAAGATGAGTTGCTATAAAGGCCAAAGCAGTGTGTTAGACTTGCTAAAGAGAATCTCAATACGCAGAAACAAGGTAAGAAAGATTATGACTCTGCAGTAGCATTGTAGAAAGTGATCTGGAGTTCTTAGTCATGAGAGCTTGACTCAGATGTAATGTTAGGGTAAAAGGGTTTCTCATTCTTTTGTGCATCACCTGGCATGTCTTACAAGTGAAAGAAGTGCTAATTGTTCCTTAGGTTACATAGGTAAAGCCTAAGCTGGTGTACTATGACCAGCTTTGGGAAACACACTTCAAGAAAGATGTAGACAAATTGAAGAGAGTGCAAAGGAGAGCAGCAAGAATGATCAGAGGTTTAAAAAACATGACCTACAAGAAAAGGTTGAAAGAACTGGGTTTGTTTAGTCTAGAAAAGAGAAGACTAAGCATGAGGCTCAAGGGGAGGGGGAGGAAGGGATAACAATTTCCCAATATGTAAAATGTTGCTATGAAGAGGACAGTGATCAATTGCTTTCCTCGTCCACTGGGGACACAACATGAACAAATGCACTAACTTGAGCAAAGAAGATAGATTAGTAATTCTTAGCTCCAAGGACAGGGAACAGATTACGTAGAAAGGTTCATGGGACAATCTTCCTTTTAAAAAGAGGTTATACAAACACCTATCAGGTATGGTCTTTACATACTTGAGTCTGCCTGCTTCATATCAGCTATATGTAGTCTTGAAGACCTTTCCAAATAACCAGTTTAGTCATTTTAGAAGTGATTTGCACCCTGATCTTCTTATCTACTCAGGTGGTGTGTGCTGAATGCTTTTCACATGGGTTTCAGGGCTGTTCCTAGCATTGTCATAACACAGCCCTTCAAGCTTTCTCACCAAAGATACTTGTAGTAGCTATGATTAGTGTCTGTTTGCTGTTTGAAGCAGGTGAAGACTCCAAAGGTCATAGTATTCTACCATTAAAACCTTGTATGACAATGCTTCAGAATCCTTTGCTTGTCAATACATTCCGGCTTTGCTTCTTGGTAACATCAGCACATCATTCAATTTCTTTAAAAATGCTTGGGCATCATTTAAGGGCACTTCCACTTACGGTCCTTTTAAGTATGCATGTCTTGACTTGACTTGGTCAAGAGCTTACTTCTTCCAACCTCATTTTGTATCAACAATATATTTTTTTTTATTCCCTGCTACCTGATCAGGTCTTTGTCTTTCAAACAGATCACTTCAGTCTTCATATTTGTGCCCTTCTTGGATTCTCTAATGTGGTTGTCATCAGGGTCGCCAGTGTGATGGATATTTCCTGTCTAGAAAAAAATGGATAGAAATCAGTAATTTCACGTAACCATTGAAGTCATAAAGGACTTGAGCTGTATTCCAACTGATTACTTCAACCTGGAAGTTTTTGTGATAGCTTTCTAAGCCATTTGGTCTCCTGAAAGTGTCCTATCCTTATGCAAACTCACAAGTTGTATAAATAATTGCCTGCAGCTAATGTAGCTCAGATAACTCAGACCTGGTAATATACCCATTTCCTCTTACCAGATCTATCAAATTTGATGAATTGAATTTAAGCTTATAGGTAGTAAGAGAAGAGTGAAGGAGAATTCAGATGCAAAATCCAAATAACAACATCTATATATAGGAAGACCATATATGGCATAAGTAGTAAACAGAGCAAACTCTTAATGAATCTTGTCCATCGCACAAATCAAAATTTTTAAGCGTGACGGTAACTCTAAGTTGGCACAGTGCAAGTTAGGGCTCCAGGCAGAGACTGAGGAATGAGATGCACACAGCCAGATTTCTAAAGTCAAAACAGGTTTTTTATCTTATTTTCACCATTCTAAATTCACTATAAACCACTTTAACAACAGTTTTTCCTTTTCCATTTTTGGTAGACCTTTCTCTACTTGTTTATGTTTATCAGTCAATTAAATTATCTGAAAATCCTTGTATGTGTCACCATGATCTGTTATGGTGACTCTTAAGGTTCTGCACTTCTTTGAATAATTATTTTAATTCCGTATTTTTTTAAACAAAATTATCTCAAATTATATATTCGTTTTAGACAAATTAAACATTTATTCTTGCAGTTATTAACATAACTCCAAAATCTGCTTAGTGAGGTCAATACTTTTCCAATGGAATTGGAAAGCTTCCTGTCTGCACGGTATGTGACCTACATAAGATAAATATTTTAGTAATATATATGCAATACAGCTCAAGAAAAAGGTAATATTGCTAATTTCATGTTTGCTTTGGAATTCTTTCTAAAGCTGGCCTGAGGCTTAGCTGTGGAAACCACATCTCTTCTTGTTGGAGTGCTCAGCTTTGTACAAAATGGTAAATGTAACTAGGATCCTGCCAGCTGTAATTACATCTAAGGACTATTGGACACCGATGTATTTCCTTCCCCGGATCATTTAAGTTACAGAATTGATCCTGCCTCATCTTTTAAACCATATGCTTGACTGTTCTCTTCCTAAAGTAAACAGGTTTTAAGCAGTCTGGGAATTTATTTTTCTCCGTGATGACAGCCAGAGCAATGATGGCACACTGCAGGAATATATGCGCACTGGACAAAGCCGGCCGAGGAACTTTGTCCATCCCACGCCTAGCAGCGCTCATGTGCTCTGCATGCTGTTCTTAGCCCTGCATGCAGCCACGACCTGAAGTGACATGCAGGACATAGTCCCTTCCTGGCAATGGTGTTCCTGATGAATCTGAGAGGCCAAGACTGTGAATGACAGAAGCTAAGACATCTTACAAAGCTTATGAGGGTTCTTCAGGGGGGCAGGCAGGAGATGGGAAATGAATGGGTTCAGAAGCACTGGGAGAGATGAGTGGCAATACTGGCAGGGAGGCAGGCAATAGAAAGCAAACACTGCTAAACAGCAGGATATTTTTTCTCCTGCTTTGTGAAGGGAGAAAAAAAACTAGGATCAGCAGAAGGATGATTACTTTCTTACAAATTATTCCCTTAAATCCAGCAGAAACTCTTCCATAGTAATTTCCACAGCAGCACCAGAGTGCTGCAGATTTTCAACTGCCAGTACAGAAAACCTCCCCAGTCCTCCCAGGGGCTGCACCTTGCAAAGAGGGATGTGAGTACCTGCTCTGCATCCCTCGGCATCCCCCACAAGGCTGCAGGTGGATACTCGAGAGCTTCCCTTCCAGAGCACATCTCCTGCTGCCTTGGGGCAGAGCGTACAGCTTTCCTGCTGCGACTGGTAAGCAAGCTCCTTCATCTGGGCTCACAGGCAACATTGTTTCCCCAGCAAAGTCTCGGCTTGGATAAGGCAGTCACATTATTCCTAAGTTTTCCAGGGCTTTTATTTTTCCACACGAGCATCTCCCCCCAGCCCTCTAAGAACACCTCACCTAATGTCTGCAAGGCTTCTGCTTCTTGTTTGACATCCCTTATTTACAAAGCAAACAGAATGTTCCTTTTAACACACATCATGCTAAGTTTATTAATGAAGAAAACAATCCCAGGGGGTCAACCCAGGGGACCCTTGAAACCTGCCAGCAAAAACTCTTCAAACGCTCAACGCGTCAGATCCTCCAAAACGATATTTCACACAATGAAGTAAAAATAATATTTTTCTTTCGGCCTTTCCAGCCGCTTTTGTGGAGAGTAGACAGAAATTATTTTCTTACTCTGCTCCCAGAGCAGAGATCTGTATGAAGCTGCGTTTATTTGTTTAACACGATGATTTCATCCTAAATGTCTCGACAGCAAATAGTTGGTGGTTTAATAAAGGCTCTTTGAAAGAAGGGCCTAAGCAGTTATTTGTACAGGGAAAATGTGAAGTATGTGGCTCTCAGGAGGAGAGATAGAAATGCCTGTTGTGATTAGGGGGAGTGGGGAGGACCCTGAAATCCTCTCCGGCTGCTGGGGAGGAGCAGTGACCCCTGTGTCTCCCTGTCCTCACAGCCACCACACTGAGCTGCTGCAGCAGACTGGGGATGAAATGGGTCTGAACTCCTTTCTAACTGGTACACCCTTTGCTCTCCAGTGCAAATACTCTTACACTGAAAAATGGAATTGCTATTGGTACATGACCATTTGATCATGTAAGAAATAAAGTAATGATAAACAGACATGGAACTAGCTGGTGAGCCCAGTATGGTGGTCAACGGAGAAAAATGTGTCCTGAGACTGCTAAAAGTATAGCTGTTGTATTTGATGGGAAAGTATAGATGTACTTGATGGGACCATTTCTTCATTAGCTGGTTTCTCTAGTGGTCAAAGCGCCCTGAAACATCCACACGCACCTGCTCTATCTGCAGAGGCATATCTCCAGGAATGCCTTGCTCAAAGAAACACCAAATAGTTGTAAATACTGATTTCACAAAAGCAGCCAACACAGATTTGGAAACATGCTGCAATGTACCAGATGGGGACCTTTTGTTCTTATAGGTGTGGCAACACTGAATCTCAGATGTGTGGGATCTGGCATTCTTTTCTTCAGCTTGTAAAAAGTTTCACATTTGTTGTTTTGTTTTCAACTGAGTGAATCACTTTTTAACTGGTTCTTAATTTAGTATCTCTACTGTTGAGCAAATGCATGTCTAGCCACAGCAACTGGACCAAGTTCAAATCAGGATCATGAGCCTTGGGTAAGCTCTGTTTTTTATTTGTATATGCACTTTTAGGAGTGACAGATTCAGACTGAGTTTTGGTCAACACTTCTAGCTTATGTTGGAATTTACTACATATAGACTAGGGAGCTTTAGCTGCAGACATCAACCTCCAAAACTAATAAATTTAAAAAATACTTCATGCCATATATTTGTAGTTTCCAGTACCTGGTGGCAACACTTAGGGAGACATATAGTGGTGTTCTGCTACAAATGTGCAAGCATGCGTTAAGTGGGCCCACAGTAATGAAACATGGACAAATTAGTCTGATGTGAGAACAGAAATGTACCACAGGTACAGCAGTTCAACCTGATGTTATAAAGACTGCAAATATTTTCATACTACAAAAGAAAAAAAAGCTTGTCTTCACAAAGTCACTAACTCTCACTGATATTTGAAACACAAAGTTAACTGAAGGCTTCACCGGATTGAAGTTTTTATCCAAGGATCACTGGAGTACTTCGAAGGGAAAAGTAGTTGTGGGCTGTCATTTATCTTCCACAATACGGTAACATTGTGCAACAGTATAGACCAGGATGGATGGAAGTGGGGAGGTTGCAAAATTCAATTCTGTCTATGAAATATTTATCAAAACATATTACTACTTATAATTAGTTAGTTATGAGCTGTACAATAATTGCAAACAGAAAACCATATAATTAGAAGAAGTTATCCAAACAATGTGATTGTATTTAACTTTTAAAATGTGGAAAACGGCTTGGTAAGTGAAATAAAACTGGAAATGTGGTGTGGAAAAGAAGCTTAAAAGATGGCACAGCAAGAGTGCAAAACAACACTAAGTTTTTTCCAAAGCAGATTGTGGGCTATCTCCATGCTTTGCAGAAAACCAGTGCAGCAGCATTCAGAACCCAGGCTTTTAATCTGAAATGTTTTGGAACATAACCTATGTACTTCTTCCTCTCCAGATGCAAATTAAAATCAGACCTTGCTGAACACTGCTAACTGGCACTCAGATCTGCAAGTGCTAGGGAGGTGAGCAGTCTTGCAGAGACCTTCAGCAATGTGTGCTTGATGTTGCAAAGTACAGGGTCTAGCAGAAGGGTGCCACTGAAGCTGCCAGCCACGTGCTCCAGTTCCCATGCTGAGTTGGGCATGCTGAGCTTTGTCAACATCAGGCAGCTCTGAGCATTGCTGAGCCTGTGGTTTTCTTAGGTAGGGACCAGGGGCGAAGCATTTTGTATCTTTGCCTGGACCTACTGGTAGATAGCAGCCCAAATGAGTTGGTAGCTTGAGGGAATCTTTCACTTTCTGTCCTGTTTCCCACACCACTAGTTAGTTGACTGTGTTTGTCCAAATCATTTAAATTATCTCTGAAGCTCTATGAGTTTATGAATCTCAGTCAGCCACAGTATCATCAAACTGCATGATGATAAGTTAGTTAAAATCCACATCTCCCTCTCCCTCCCACTTCAGGTATTTCTAATATAAGAATTGAAAACATCTAGAAAAAAATACTGCCCAATGATTCCAATAGCTTTATTAATATTTTTAGAATGGTCATCCATGTATAACTAATAAAAATCATAGGAAAGGTAGCATTTTTATCAGAGAATTTAACATTTGGTACACAAACTCCCTTTTGTCATACAGCAATTTAAGTTATAATACGTATGGCTTTGGATGGCCAAAATCAGCCTTTTTACAGAGTTTGCTACCATGCTGGTAAAACAGATCTTGCAAAGTGAGACTAGTGATAGGTGGGTGAGGCTGTGTGCCCAGGAAATCCAACCTGGCTGTCAGCATGCACTGTATTTCCTTAATGCTATGTGAAACTGGCTGATCTCTGGTGCTGCTGAGCAACCCCGGCTTCCTCTGGCAAAATGAGTGAGAGAAGGAGGGAGTGAGGGTACTAAAATCATCTGTGAGAAGAAACATTTGTCATGTGTACTTTGGCCAAAAAAAGTTTGATTTAACTGAATCCATGACTCCATTATTCTCTTTCCATGTTCATTTGAAATAACCACAAGCCTAGTGACTCTAGCCAGAAATTTTAAAATGCCAGCTGATTTCCTTCTACATTTCTAAGCAAACAGATCAAGTTTGATTTTTAGCATCACGAGCGTGGGAGATATGTAGATATCCACTTAAGGCAAATAGTAATAATGATAACGACAATAAGCAAAAATATAGAGAAAAACATATAGATACACATACTCAGAACTTGAACCATTTAGAAATTTTGAATAAACATTTTGTATTTCCCAGTTGTAAGCTTAGCTCAAAAAAATAACTACAATAAAAAAAACCAGATGAGTATTTCAAATAGCTTCAATTTATTTATGTATAGATTTATGCAGTATAAAAACAAATTTATAAGTTTCTAGTGTGAAAGTTTACAGTCCTGATGTGTTGATACAGCCTTTGCTGATCAGAAACTTTCTTTAAAATCAAATGGCATTTCTTCTCAGAGGTAAGCTCTGTGGTGATTTCTGCCATGGGACTAACTTGTCTGTTCTCAGCTCACGTTAGGTCTGAGAACCAGAAATCTCACTTTTCTGTACGTGCCTGAAACATTTTGTGGAATGCTGAAAGGGAGAAAGGCAAAATGTGTTCTCAGATCTCCTTTCCATGACTCTTTATTCAGACATGGCCTGTAACTCGGGAAGACTTTCTCATCTTGCAGGGAAGAAGGCTGCCTAGCAGGTATGCCTATATCACAACAGGCACTAACTGATAAGCACATTGAAACAGCAAACAGAAACAGGCTCTTCAGTAGAAAGACCTTGTAATTCTTCATTTTTTTGTCTCAGCCATGGAAAAGGTGAGAATTTTGCCCTGACTATGGGATTTGGTGCTGTGTCTTTATATAAGATGAAATTGATACATAAGTTCCATCTGCACATAGTAATGAGCAAACCAGTGCTGGTGGTTGAAAAGCAGTAAAATGTCACTTGTGTGACACATTTCTTCAAATCTTGATTGCTCATTCCTACCTAAGAATAGCATAACTTTCTCAGTAAAACCACAGAAGGATAAGTATTTACAGCACAATCCAAGACTTTTTTATTGTAATCAACACATTTAATTATTTACAGAATTTTATGCTGGAGCAAATACCGAAGGACCAAAAAATCTGTTAAAAGACTGAAGATAATTAGAGCATTGAGAGTATTCCAAACAAGTAATGTGGACTATATTTAGATGGACTAGATTCCCTGACTTCCTAAATTTGCTTTGCACCACTCTGAAATTAGAGGGATGCCTGATAGCCTGAGAATAAGTGAGTCTCAGACCCTCTGCAGTTCTCAGCCCACCCCCAAGGCTAGTCCCTAGGATCCAGCCCCTGATGATGAGGAGCAGGAGACTCTCTTTATTATTGAATGGTGAACAAAAATCTGCAAAACCATGTCCTACTGTGAGTGTCATCACAACTCGGGGCTTACTAGGCCACAACATGTGTGACTGATGGAATAAGCATACCTCCAGCTGGGCAGATATGAAGACTGCATGAAGCTCATCGCTGCTTAGCTGAATTTCACTAGGTTGCAATTTTTCTGAAGAAGTCAGAATATGTTTATTTTTCAATTATGATTTAAGTCATTTAAGATGTAGCTGATTTTGTTGAGTATCTCAGCGATAGGCCTACTCAAGCAAAGCCCACTGGATTGTTCTTCAGAAAGTAACCCTGACAGGAAAAGCATCCAGCAGTGGTTTTTTTTTTTTCTTCTTTTTTTCTTTTTCTGAGAACAGTTGCTATGAAACCGTTAAGAAGTTTGTCCAAGATTTCCAGTCCTGAAAAAGGTGTCTCTCACACTTTCTGGTTTTGTTCGTTGTTTTGCTTTTCCCCCAAAGAACTGTACACTTCAGCTGCTTCAGGATGTAAAATCACTACAGTAAAGAAATTCCTCTGCTGAGCCTATGTCCCTCGCTTTTATGTGGCTACTCAGAAGGTTAAGGGAAGCTTGAAGAATGGTCTTGTGAAAAATGACAGAGATTTGAAAAGTCTCAGAAGTTAGCTTAGGGGCCTAAAAGCAACCAGACAGCAATACCCCATGCCCCAAGGAAAGCATCCAAAAGGAGGTGTAAGCTTAAAAAGCATCCTTGGAATTTAAGACTTAAAGTAGTGACCAGACCTTACCTTGGTTCAAGTGCCTCAGCCAATATGGGTGCTAGTAACTAGTACCAGATATACCAACCTAGTATTTAGGGAACCTGTACAGAGGAATTGCAGTGACTTTATCTGTGCAAACAAGTGCACAGTTTTAAAGAGCTTTAGCATATCCATTCCTAGGCATCAAAGCTATCAACTTTTCATTGTTGGCAATCATTTTCAGCCACACTATTGAATTGTAAAAGCTGAAGTGCTTTGAGGAACCTTGCACCACACATTTCAGCTTAGACCACTACTAGAAAATGCAATGTCATGATTGTATTATCCTTTTATGAAAACACCATTCTTGGGACCTGCTGTGTAAAAATACCACTGGCTTCAATGACAGCTCCATGTACAGTCTAGACAGATCAGTGAGGCCTCTGGCTATTAGTGAAAGCATCTCTACAATTATTTTAAAGACATCATCATAGATGTTGCTTAGATGACAACATTGCAAACACTGCAGGAGTCAGAATAGATTATCACATAGTTCAATAAGCTATTCTGTAAAAAAAAAAAATAATAAAACAAAACCCAACACGCATGTTGTCCTCAGAGAAAGATGATGATATACTGCTTTGTTAAAAGCACTAAAAGGGTTAGCAATCTTTTTTTTTTCTTTCTTTAAAACAAAACAAAACAAAACAACACTTCACCATCTAAATCCCATTGAAACCAAAAAGAGATAATTCCAAAGTATCTTTATAAACATAAATCATGGTGCATATAGCTACTCAACAAGACCTCCTATCTTGGTGGTCTCTCATTCGTTCAAAAGTGTTTCCTGATGCATAGGGAATGTCAGGAGAAAATGGTATTTGGTAAAGGAAACAATATTTAATCTTACATTATGTGAGTTCAGTACAAAGGTCTCCTCCTGGCCAACTTTTTGCTTACATTGTGCTCTGTCTCTTCTGTTGTCTGTTGGCTCTGCCCAATGGAGTCTTGCCCTGAAAATTGCCTGTAGCTGTTTGGAGGTCTTTGGTATTATTTGCAAATTGCTTAGAGAACTGTTGCGTATTTCTTGAGTTAAGAGTGCAAACAAACCGCAACAGGGATAAACTGTATTAGAATGCAATGATACCATAGTCAGATACAGATACAGGCATTATATTCATCTGTAATTCTCTCTATAATGATTATTATCTATGAATTCTGATAATTTTTTCTATTTATTGATATATGAAAGGAAAAAAAAGTCAACAGCATTTGAATTCTTTGCTTCCCTTTATAATTAGTGATTATTAAAATTAAATATTGTCTCAGTGCCTTGGCCCTGAGAAGGATTTTGAACAGTCAGAGCAAATGATTATTCCTACAAGTCACTGTGAAATGAGTTATATTAAATCTGGGGACCAAAGCCTAGCACATCCCTACAAAATATTCAGGCTCCAACTCTATGCCCTCAAAATGTCATTTTTTACACAGAGAAATCAATACTACCCCTTTCAAAGCTCACACTGCTTCCAGCAGTACTCCAACTGCAAAGGCAAGATCTGCAAGCCCACTGGACCTTGTCCTTTACATCTTCGGAGCAAGGTATCTATAAACCAAAAGGGACAAAATTTGTAGCAAAAGCCAGCTCAGTATTAGATGGACAGGCAGACAAGAAAAGAAAAATAGGCCTCTCTTTAGTCAAGCACTTAAACAGCTGCCTAACTTTTCTCATCCAACATTAAGGTTGTCTTGGCCTAATCATTCTTCATTCTCTTTAAGGTCCCCAAGGATGTTAGTGCTATAACAAAATTCAAACACAGAGACCCCTGGCTCGCATTCCTAAACTCATATTATACCCTGTCAAACTTACTTAAAACAAACAAACAAACAAACAAAAAATGAATGTGATTAAACTGTAGGACTTTTAAGCACAACAACTGGAACAAGTGTATAATATTGTGTGTGGCAGTCATTAATATATTCTCAAATAGCAATCCAAATGTAGATTGTGTAACATTCTCTGTTAGCACATGAAAACTACTTTGCTTTACAACATGTTTTTCATTGAGGTTTGTATCATCAGTTAGCCTGATTTTTTGGCACTCATATAATAATATAAGATTTCAGAAGCAGTTTCACTGCTTCAGCAACGATCATAATAAAATAGACAAAACATCTGAAAAAAAATAATATACTAGTCTAAACCAAAGGGAAAATCATTATTCAACCTTGCATAATCCATAAGAAGATCCTGCAATCCAATGCACTAAGGTAGCTAGGTAAGAAAGTAAGACGAATTCTCCTCATGGCTCTGACATCTGGGTAGTTAGGCTCTGATCCTGTGATCTATCCAGCTTCACTCTTCATTTCACAGGCAGTCCTATGATTTAACCAGAGTTCATAATATCATAAAAGGAAAGATACCCTAATGACAACTGCACAGCAATTTGATATATGAAGAAAATTGAAAAATTAACTGAAATTTGACAGCAATGTGATATATATAAAAAAAAAAAGAAATTTGACTGAAAGATCTGGGCGACATGTTGATTACAGGTATCTTGGCATGATCCAAACTCAATGTATGGTAGAGGGAACCTGGCAGCTGAAGCTTGTGCCCTACTTGTGACTCATGCTCGTGATGTTCCTAAGTGCAGCAGGAGGTCTTTGCCCACCATGGTCCTTTGTGACCCCGGAATATCTCTCTCCATTGTGCCTAGGGCACAACACACCTACAGTACTTCATTTTCATTCATTGTGAAAATTAATGGAAAGTACTTTGTGACTTAGCTGGTCACCCACTCCGATAAGTCCACTGCGTGATTTACTATTGTTATTTCCACTAAGATTAGCATTGTGGTAGTGCCAAGGAACAACAACGAGGGATGAAAGGGTCACTGAACTAAGCATTGTAATGACAACAAAGGCAAAGGAAGGTTGTGATTTGCAAAATGTCAGAGGTGTCTAGTTCCTACAGAAACTTAGAAATCCTTGACAAAGGTTGAACACTTAAATCTTCTAATGTATATGTAACACACCCCTAGAAGCACTTCTTTTCAGAATGCTGTTGAACGAAGGGACCTGCTTGAACTTCTGGCATAAATCTGACATTGCTACGATTTCAAACACTACAAGGAAAAAGATGTCCCTCAAAATTTGAAAACATGTTGTGAATTCCTCCTAGGGAGGTGCACCTTGTCTGTAATCCTCACACCCTTCTCTTGTATTCCCCTGGATTGTTTGTGCTCTACAGCTGAGCTATTGCTTGAACGTCTTTGCTGATATTTTCTCTGTATTTTCACAGAAACAAAACATTAACTGTTAGTTGAACCATGGGCTTCAACACACAGAAAGGTAAAAAAGCATGCAAGAGAGGGGCAGGTGAAAGGAGAAGCAGAAGCAGAAGTAAAGCTGTGAAATATCATTCCTTTCCCTAAATCAATCAATTGCTTGAGCATGTGACACAACATGGCAGAAAGAGACAAAAAAAAAAAAAAAAAAAAGAAGTGGCAAAAGAAAGTGGCATAGAGTGGTTTAGGCATGGCTCTATTTAATCACATCTCTTCTCACTTTTGGCTATTTAAAAAGTGTTCCAGCTATTTTTTCTTGATGTTTCTGTGGCTTTTCAGTCACTGAGGGCTTTCTGACTACTTTTTTTTTTTTTTCTTTTTTCCCTTTTTCTAGCTGTAAGGCATTTTGTGGCAACAGTATAGGTTGTTTTCCTTGCTGGTTTTCCTGTTAGGCAACTCTGAAGGGCCTCTCTGGTTTGGCAGCTTAGCATTGATTTTGTGGCCCATAAATGATTGCTTGTTTGTTCAGTTCTGCCTTTGCCACTTCTTTCGGCTCCTTGTCCTCTCCTGCTCCCGACACATAGCTCTTGCCCCGGCACTCACAACACCCTGTCACCACAGGAATGGAGCGTCCCTGGTGGGCCTCACCTGCCATGGGCCAGCACCAGGGTCCTCAGGAGTAAGTGGGCCTCACCCTGCAGTGGGAACAAGTGATGGCCGGGTGGGTTGAGTCGACCTGCGGTGCAGCAGGCAGCAGGCCTGGCTGCCGTGCTGGCAGGAAGCAGGGCCTGCCTCCAAGGGAGCCGCAGAGACCGTGCCAAGAAGATGTCTGTGTGCACGGCTCCCTCTGTGCCCGCAGGCCGCCTCCTTCCGTCCGGCTCCTTGCCTTGGCTCCTGCCCCCGGTTCTGCAGGCTGGTTCTCTCTTCCTGGCTTGCCAAGAAAACCACCAGCTCGTGGTGCTTGACTTAAGAGACTTGCCTCATATGGTAGAGGAATTTTGTGGCGCAGAAATGAAAGGCAGCGGTACATGCTTTTTCAACCACCTTACCCATGAGAACATCTCTCTGCAACTCCTCTGCCTTATTACTTGCATCCTTTGCAATTTCTGCAACAAATGAGACAAGGGACTTCTAGGTAGCAGGTTTCTTCAGTGAACAAGACAGTTTTATACCCCCAATGCAACATCCCATTCTCTGACAAATGCAGTACTCCTGGGGGAATAAAACAGCATGCAAACATGCAGCTGGACCACTCATCTTGCAAACACATGAGGAGAGGCAATTATTCTGCACAAGCTTCTTTCTTTTCTACATTTTGAGTGCTCATCTCCCCAATATTTTGTATTAATAAAAGTGTAATTCCCTTTTTCTTTGAATTGAAAATGACTTGTTCTAGTTTGAAAGATTAACAGGGCTGGACATTTTAAACCCTCAGCACCAGATCTTGACCACAGAGCTCGCACAGTAAATGTGACACTAGGCTGTCATCATTTCACATGGGCTGTGCTATTCCAAGAACTGAGATGCACATTTTCCAAGGCTCTCACAGCCTTTTTGCTGAGCTGGGGAGAATATGGGTGTTTGGATTTTAGTGACTCAGTTGCAAGTTCTCATGGAGAGTTTAGTTTAGTTTAGCTTTCTTTTTTTTTTTCTCTCTTTTTTTTTTTTTTTCCTCCAGTATTTCCAACTCATCTGCGTCTCTCCTGCCTTCTCTTATCTATTTATTCATACAACTCATCACCAATTTTCCTACCATCCTCTTCCTTTTCCTATTCCATTTTCTTCACATGAACGGAATGACTTATCTTGCATTAAATGCGAGCCCTGTCCCATGACCTAACTTTCAACAATCCTGATTCTTTTAAATCAGCAGTAAATTCCGGGGCTGAGGGCGGTGAGGGTGGGTGGGTGGGGAGAAAGCAACTTTACACTGGAGGAATCCCAATAACAAAAACATCTCTTTTTACATCTAAGCATTGTAAGCCTGAACACATCAGCAAATCTGTTGCCATTGTGGATGTATTCTAAGTGGCAGAGAAGAAAAAGGAATATTAAGAAATCTGCAGTCATATAATAATCTATATCAGCATCTGTTTAGCACAAAAAAATCAAAGTATGTCGACCTAGAAGGCTTTAGCTTCACTTGTTGTCTCACAAACACCTTTTGAAAATTTAAGAGGTAGATGCTTGATTTTAGGGCCAATGGCAAAATATTATGTTGATTTACCACATTACATAGGACAGGAATTATAAAGCCCATTTATATCCACAATGGCAGGAGCAGGGAAGGTGTGTCAGCAGATGGGAAATGGTGGAAACTATCATTGCTAGGTCATTAAAATGTCACGTTGCTAGTCAGGAGAGATCTGCTCAGCCACTTCGTTGTCCTCTGAAGATATGGGTAAAAGGGGACAGAACTGCTGTGCATGGCAGCTTCCCAGTCACAGCTAGCTGCTTCCTCTGACCTCATGGTTGCAGTCTACTGCAGTAAACGTCTAACTGGATTTGATGGTAGAGCCCATATTTTAAAGCAATTGTGTTCTTGGGCAACCCAGAGTCACTGATGAAACCATAGTCCAGCAACAAGTGTGTGGGTCAATAGTCAGGAATGCCCTGCATGAATATCTCCATGGCACTTACGGTTTTGTACATTACCCACAAAAAATAAACCATTTTCCCTATCACTAAGTGCAACAATTAATAAAGTACTTCATATAGCTGTCTTTTCCCATGTGATCGGCGGGTTGAAGAGAAGCTACAGCTAGTGCTGCTTAACAGGTAGGTCCTCTAGCTCTCCTACAAGACCTGTGTGAGCTGTTTGTGGCCGTGGCCGTCCTGCAAGCCTCTGTGCTCTTCCCAGAGCACTGGAGGACCCCTGCACCATAAACAGTCCCAGCTGCATGGACAAGCAGGTGCTTGAAGGAGGAAGAGAGAGAGACTGAAACACAGAGCTGGCAGATTATCAGTTCCGTACAAATCCTCAGGGATATTATTCGTGGGGCCTTGGTCACTGCCAGCTTTCTTTGTTTCTTGATACAGACTGCCTTTCTTACCACAATAGGATGTTATTTAACACTCTGCCCTCCTGCTTGAAACTGCTAGTGCTCATCACCACTTCCCTGTTTCTCCTCTGCCTTCCCCACTGCTCCTCCAGACAGCCACGCTCCTTCCCAAGCTGTTTCCTCAGCAGAACCCTCTTGATCCTGTATCTTTCATTGCTACCCAGCCACGTTTTTCTCCATCCCTTTCTCCTTTACTTGCTCTTCTCATTTGGATTTTTATTTGAATGATATTACATAACATGCCAAATGACATTTTTATTGCAGCATTTGCACAGCCCAGTGTAATATGCTAAGGGAGGCATTTTACAAATAATATTATTACTTTGAAGACTGAGTCCTGTGGAATCACAGAACATGTGGTTATGTTTAAATACATTTGTTTTCACTGTTTGTCCTCTATTATGATTTTGCCCTGCTGTGTGATATTGGTGCAGTTAGTGCTATTTATCTGTAAGATACCAACAACATGATCCGCTTCACGTGCTATGTGTTGGCTTGTCTCCCTCTGAGAGATGGACGTGATGCTTCAACAGAAACTTGTTGAACCTTGTGGGGGGTCTCCTAAATCCAAGACAGAACTATTGGTTGTGCTGATTCAGGTCAGGAGGTCCTCAATATGTTTTCAGAACCAGCACCGATCAGGTTAATGTGACCAAACCTTGCTTAGGGTCTGGTTTCTGGAAGTTCAGAAAGTGACTGAAAGTGTGCTTGAGCTAGATCCTGTCTGAACACCGTGCATCAATGGCCGTTTTCTGTGTGTAGTAAAAGTTGCAGCAAAGTGAGAAGGGAGGCTGGAATACCTCTGCTCAAGTGCCCTCTGCAAGTCGTGTATCTCGGTCCGCAGGTCTGGGGCTGCCAATATGGGAAAAAGAGTGATGCTCTTAAATTATGGAAAAGATTGATGCTATCTGTCTTCATTGGACTGGCCTTAACCGTGTGACCATTATAGAGACAATTTTGACTAAATAACACAAAAAAGTTGGCACTGACTTTGGCCTGGCTGCAGCCAAGAGCCCAGGCTCTCAGGCTGCTGCAAAGAGGATACAGAAACTGCCTGATGGAGGCTCAGCTGGGAAGCAGCAAGAAACGTCTCCATCTTATGCAGAGCCTCTGATAAGAAAAGCCAATACCTCTGAAACCTCTGAAAAGGTTTCAAAGGGAGAAAACCCTCCCTTTAATGATAGGCTTATTTGTCTAGAATCAAATGATCCTATAAAGAGGAATCTAAAAGGGTTGCTCCATCGTGATCCCTTTTGCTCACTTAAGTGTGTGTGTTGTTCTCGTCTTGAATTTTGGTAACAGACAGGCCTGGACCACCCAATTAATTTTCTTGATCAGCTTGTGATCCACATAATTATAGGTTTCTGTGAACTGTTTTAAATCATCTGTGAAAGACAGCTAAGAAAAGAGTTGTGTGGGATGCAAGGCTGCATGCAGAGTTTGGGTAGCTGCAGCTCCTGTGGAAAGCCCTTTTTGGCACCTCAACCTGATAAAAAGTTCAAAACATTTAAGATTATGTGAAAGGTGATAAAAATGATATGTCATTCTAAGGATATGGTGGAGACTGGAGCTAGAGGAATACTTTAGCAGGGACTGCTATACTCTCTGTACAAAGACCTGTGCTTTCATGTATTTAAAACTTCCTAGCACACATGCTATTTTAAATTTCTTCAAAGTTGTTGGAAATGATCACACTTGATAGATCTAGGCTTTGAGCCATACAGAGCTCTAGATCCACTGAGACACTTTGAAGGAAAAAAAGCTGGTGCCTGGATATAATTTACAACTCTCTCCTAAAAGACCTCTAGGCCTCACAAAATGTATTTCTCTGGTGGATTGTTACTTTAACCATGTTTGGGCAGAATTTCATTCTGTTCCAGTCTTATGAATAGTGGAACAATTCTTATTTAAATATCTTGAGCTCAGAGAAAATTAGGTTTCTCTACTACAGTGAAATATCCAAAGTTGCTTTCATTGTCACTTAATCGTGTCTGAAGGCAAAGAAATAAAAAAGCATATGTCTGGGCTTCAAGGAAGGTATGGCTTCAATCAAAGGACAATCAGCTTCTTTTCTTCATCTTTCTATTTACAAAACCCCTAGCAGAAAAATGCCTGCTCCCAAATGTGAGATGAACATTTCCTAGGGCTCATCTGAAAGAGATGCTTACTGCTTCCAGCGGCATCACTGAAACAAAAACCCTGGAAAACACTCCATGCACATTTCCTTGTGCTAGAGTAAAATGGCTCTTCCAATTTATCTCAAGCCCTTTCCTACATACTATAAGGTAAAAAGAATTTTATCAGAATACAAGTGTCTATGTAAGGCCTAATGCCAATAAAACAGTATTTCCAGTCCTAGCTTACATAAGGATAATTTCCTTTTGGACAAGTTCTCACTCTCAGGAGTTCTCCATGTGTTTTTACATGAAAAAGCTTCAGAATGGACAGACTTGTCTCTGGTAGCAGATCCATAATGAAAAGGAATGACCAGACATTCTGGATACACAGTGGGGGAAGTGGACCTGCTTCCCTGTGCTATGTAAAACCTGGCAAGCAGTTTTTCATGAATGAAAAGAATCTGTGACTATCAAGAGAATATTTTTAAATATACTGTATTCCGAGAAGGCAAAAATGTTTCCTAGTTCTTTTACATTCCTTTTTTACACCAATCAGAAGCCTTAAAGCAGGAGGGTTTTTTGAGGGTAATACAAACAGTATGAGGAATAGTCATTACATTTACTTGTTCTTCTCTTTCTTCTAGCTCAGCACCTTGCAATCTCTTCATAACTGTACTGCACATAAGAAAATTGGTGATATTTCACTATCACTACCTAAATTTCATTTTTCCTCCTTCATTTCTCCAGCTTTGCAAGTCTGCTGATGAGTTATAGAGTGCATAAACAAACTTAGATGACTCCATCAATTGCAAGAAATGCATCATGCTTCCCAGCACTTTGGTTTCTCAAGCAGTGAGACTCTCCACTCTGTGACTCTGCAAAGGTTTATGTGAAAAATGTCCTTGCCTCAGCACTGACTGGAACCCTCACCTTAGCTGCCAGAGGATGATCATGGGCACTTGTTCTTCCACCCTTTGCTGCGTTTCTGTTCTTCTGCCTGCTTACAGTGAAGGTGAGGCTGGGCTGTGTTACGATCGGTGCGTGGGAGACATGTCCTCTCTCAGAACGGGGCACCTTCTCTCCTTGCATCTTTAAAAGACAGAGCTTTGGGCATGCTTTGGCTGATACTCAGACCAGATAAAAAAAGAGAGACCCGTGACTGATAAAAGAAGCCTTCAGAAAGGGCAGACACAACAGATGTTTATATGAGCTTTTCACTAGATACTCACTATTCTTGCTGAACCAAGTGCATTTTTTTTACTCAAGTCAAATAAAAACTGTGGAAGGACGTGTAAACTCAGAGTAACTAATTTCACTGTATGTTAAACATTTTCCGTTACATTTAAATGATCCTGATATAAACCTACACTAAATCAAAACAAGAATACCCAACTCAGTAAGTTGTATTCAATTATATCGCACACTTCTGTTTTCTCAATGTAGTTCTCATCTCAGTTTCCTTTGCTCCCCAAACTGCCAGTGAAACTTTTGCAACACATTGTATTTAGGGAAAAAAAACTTCCACTGGAGGAAAGTCTATTTAAATATTTTTGTTGTGTCTTTCCATTTGTTAGTCCAAGTATACAAACAGTTTTTACTAAATATGAAGCAAACATACTGCAGCATCAGTCCAAGGCTGTTTTGCAGCCTAACCAATGTCTGTGCAGGGCTCTGAGGTACTTTGATGAAATAAGCTATTTCAGAATGAGTTGTTATAGTATCATTGTTACTGAGATGTTCTTAAACTGTTTGGTTTATACAGGGAATGAAAAGTGCCCGAATGGGATGAGACTTGGGGAAAAATATATGAGGACCAAGCAAGCTGAGAGTGATGCTGCCCTGCAGTCTGCTGGCATCCAACAACCTGTACTTCAGGAGGTTACTGCAGAGACAACCCCCATGGGCTGTCTTGCAGTCAATTAAGCATGATTTTACCTCTTTGCTTTTTTACTCTGCCTACACTGCTGGGGCTCCTGAGGAGTTCCACATCTGCAAAGTACAAAACAGATTTCTTGTGGGCGCTTCAATCCCCCTTATCACTTTGCTGCCTTTCAGTCCCTGAATGTTTCCCGTGGCCTGCCATGCTGACTGGTTTGCAGGTGTCACTGCCTAACTCTCCAGATTTATGTCTTTTTATTCTCCTCCCTTTCTGGCAGATGCTCCATATGTTGTGCTGCACTTCTTCAGTTGTTCCCCACGACAAGAGGAGACCAGTACTTCTGGCAGTACTAGGAGCTGCGGCAATACCTGGGGGTTATACGACGATGAACACAGAAAGCAGATGTGTTTCTGACCCTGAATTTCGCTTGGCGATTGGCCTCTGTTGGGCACTGACCAGACAGCTTTGGAGCAGCCAGGGAGTGACCTCCCTCCATGTCAAACCTGCCACCCTCTTCTCCCTCTGTCTTTGGGAAGAGTTTTTGTCTTGGGGTAGTCCCTTGTTAGACTTTTTATGACTCTTGTTTTACACACCCCACGTGCACTCGTCAGAGCCTCATCATTGCCATCTGGTGCTTGGTCCTGAGGGACTCCTGTAGCCTTGTGCAGCACCACGATCTCCCTCACACGTTTAACAGAGAGCTTATCCTTCTGAGTTAATTAATGTGACATCTGGAGGAAAAAGAAACATTTTCATATGAAAAAAATATATCCCTGAGAACCCGTGACCACACAGCTAGCGTCTGGGGAAATGTCTCTCTCCAGGACAGTCTCTTGGGCACCCGGTTTGCATCTGCATGTGCATGCAACCCACCCAGCTGGTGGTGACCCTGAGGTTTGGGGCTGGTGTGCTGGGATTCTGGGGAGCCAGCCAGTCGTCACAGGTCTGGAGCCACCTGGTGGGGCTCCCACGCGTGGTTTGTCTTTCCATCCTGCTAGCAGGCAGTGTCATGCCTTTCTGCTTTCCAGGCTAGCCATATGGCAGCGTGTTGGAGTTGTAGCTCCCCAGAAGACTGACCCTGGGACTCAGGGACAAAATAAAAGCCTTTTTAGATGGGCTGAGAAGGCCTGAGACTCCCTGGACCAAAGCCTGAAGCTTCTTATCCCGTGAATACCAATCTGCTTTGTTGGCTGGACGAAGGTGGGGCTGGACCAAGCAGAGTGCCTGTGCTTTCCCCCTGCAAGCCAGGCTTTTGCAGGACCTTTCTGGGCTTGCAGGGCCCTCCCTCTCTACACCAGAAGCACACCCAAGCAGAGACCATCTCCAGGTCTCGGGAGGGGAGAAGACAGAGCCATGGCTCTCCAGCCCAGCCCAAAGCCATCTGGAGCATCCCAAGCCCTCGCTGAGGTGCAGGGCACCCATGGCACCTCTCAGAAAATGGGGTGTCCTGGTGGGGAGGACATGCCCGGATCTCCACTGTGCAGGCACAGGGATCTCCAGTGGGATCCCAGCAGGGCACCCCCAAATTTGTGGGCTCGGCCCTGAAGGGGCGAGGGGTCAGAGCAGGCTCCACACGCTGGGGGGCAGCTGGGGTCATGGCACCGAGGTGAAGGCAGTCTAGGGGGCAAGAGGTTCCTGCAGCCAGGCTGGGGCCTTAAATAACAACAAAAAATATTAAAAAGAAAATGAAAAAAAAAGACAAAAAACAAACAAACAACAACAACAACAAATACAAACAAACAACAACA
The DNA here is from genome assembly GCF_964034855.1 of Anser brachyrhynchus. Classification (NCBI taxonomy): domain Eukaryota; kingdom Metazoa; phylum Chordata; class Aves; order Anseriformes; family Anatidae; genus Anser; species Anser brachyrhynchus. Next base: position 22,529,188 of record NC_137697.1, read on the forward strand.
AAAACCAGCAAACAAACAAAAAAAAGCAACAACGAAATAAATTTCCTTTCCCCCGTCTCCGCGGAGGAAAGCAGAGCGGGGCACTGCCGCCTGCGGCGAACCAGCTCGGGGTCCGCGGGGGGGCTGCAGGTCGCGGGTGGAAACCCAAAATCCCCGCGGGAGGACGGGGAGGGCTCGGCGGGGAGCCCCCGGAGCGCTCCCGGCCGTGACAGAGCGGCGGCGGAGCCCCGAGCCCGGCGGGCAGCGTGCGCGGAGCGGCGGGGACGGCAGCTCCGGTTCCCCTCCCAAAAACAGATTTGTCCCCGCACGGCTGCTTTGTGGGGCCGGAGGTGGAAGGGAGCGGAGCCGAGGGACCCCGCACCGGGCTCCCCTCCTGCCGTCCGGGGTGGGGGACGTCGCCGGCTGTCGGAGGGGGCATCTTTTTGCCGCCACGTACGGAACGAAAATCAAGGCGACGAGCCCGTGTTTATCACGCAGTCCCCATGAGCAGGAATTTCTCGTTGTGTGTTCGGTTTGTTTTTCCAGGACCTAAGCAATTTTTAATGTACTATATACTTCCCGCTTAATCCCCCTCGTTTATTATATAATTACAGTTTCAAAGTGATTATGTAATTAAAATCATGTTTCGGAGCAGCGTACTTCAAAAGGAAGGCAACCTTCCCCAGCATTATTTGCTGGTGATGTCATAATTTCCCTGTGATATTTAAAATAAACACATTAGTCCAAGAATCCTAAACATGTCTGAAAGTATATAATGGAATTGATTGGCATAAAGCAACGGTGAAACCTATCACTAGTTTAATATATTTCTATGCTCCCATGCAGTGTAAATTATAGGATAATGGGGTGCAGGCGATGGTAAGCTCTGTTTATATAATCCATTTCTTCACACAAGTTCCCATTGCTTTTCCTTCCCTTTGCTGTATGTGGTGGTTCTCTGATCCTACTGACCTCAGCCATGTGTTTTCACTTTTTCTTCTGATCTCAATTCCATGACCAGCGGGGAATAAAATACAAATTGAATAGTAACCATTCACAGGCCACTCTTTTCAAACTGTTGTTAAGCCTTCTTTGTCTTGTCTAGCGATTGATAGATAAATGTGTCGTATTTTACCCAAGTCTTTCTTCTCCCCTTGTAAAGCTTTGTTGCCCCAAGTTGCTTAGTCCACCCTTCTCTTCTTCTTTTTCTTTTTAAAGAAAATCATTTCATCGTGGCTTGTCACTGAAATGGACCGTTCCCTTCCTGGGCACTACAAGGGGCGATGGAGAAGCGGTGGAATTAGACAAAAATATCAGAAGGGAGGAATAAAGGAATTCCCCCAACATTTGGTCCGGTCTATTCCTAGCATGTCTCGAGGTTAATTTTAAATTTGAATTGTTTCTTCTGCACACGGTAAATAAAGTGCTCCCTGGGCTGCACGCAGCTCCTTTTTGAAAAGGGGAAAGTTAAGTACTCGAAAAGGGAAGAAAAAAACCTCCTCTTTTCCCTCTGCATACTGCTTTCATTGCAAACCTGCTTTCTGTGCTGTCAGGCGGGGCCGACGCTGTTTATTCAGCTTTTCTTGAAAATGAAAAGCAACTAAGAGAAGTTTAAACAATCTCTTGTTATTTTTGGGCTTGTTTTTCCAGCGTTCTCCTCCCCGGCTGCTTCTTTGGGGATATAATGCAAAAGAAAATAATTTTGGAAACCCATTATTCCATAGAGAAAAACATGTCACCAATCCCATGCCCTTTATTTGATCAAAAAACAATTGTCGTGAAGGTTTCTTTCGAGATGATCTAAGCTGCAGAACAGCAATGATTATAATTATTAGCAAACTGCCAACGTGCTGAAGGCAGTTTGATGTAATTTAGCATAAACACTTAAACCGCTTGCTTTTAATCGCCCTCTTTTTTTCTTTCTTTCTTTTCTTTCTTTCTTTCTTTCTTTCTTTCTTTCTTTCTTTCTTTCTTTCTTTCTTTCTTTCTTTCTTTCTTTCTTTCTTTCTTTCTTTCTTTTTCTTTCTTTCTTTCTTTTCTTTCTTTCTTTCTTTCTTTCTTTCTTTCTTTCTCTCTCTCTCTCTCTTTCTTTTTCTCTCTCTCTCCTTCTCTCCTTCTCTCCTTCTCTCCTTCTCTCTTTCTCTCTTTCTCTCTTTCTCTCTCTCTTTCTTTCTTTCTCTCTTTTTTCTTTCTTTCTTTCTTTCTTTCTTTCTTTCTTTCTTTCTTTCTTTCTCTCTCTCTCTCTCTCTCTCTCTCTTTCTCTCTTTCCCTCTTTCTCTCTCTTTTTCTCTTTCTCTTTTTCCTTTTTCTTTCTTTCTTCTTTTTCTCTTTTTGCTTTTTTTTCCCTTTTTCCTTTTCCTCCCCCCCCTTTTTTTTTTTAAGACTTACACGATCTCAGTAATAAACCGCTTTTTAGCTCTTATTAACTAGTTTAAGAATGGTAGCTAAAAGAGAGATCTTTTGTTGTGCCCCCCTTCGAAGAACTCTTGCACATAAGCAAACATTTTGAAGAGCGCATCAGTCTCTAATCAAAATAATCCAGATTCTTGCGCGAAAGGTAAATATTTTGCAACCACATTACTGGAGCTGAAATAACTAAACAAGTCAGACACTGAAATTAGCAGCGTGCTGAAGTGCAGTGCAGTCAGTGAGAGAGCTGCAGTACGGCAGAGAAGCGCTCCTCTTAACCTGCCAAAATCTGCTGTGAGGTTCTTCAGCAGAAACTGCTGCAATAAGGTTTCGAAGGAAATGCAGTTTAGCATAAAAATAATTTTCGAAATTGTGTTGGGGACAACGACAGTCCGAGGCGAAGCTCTGTACCTGTAAACCGAGACCCTGTGTATCACATGCTTCATATTAAATTTTCATGCAGTTTTCCTTCGCTGTTTTTTTCCAGCTAAAGGGTTCTTATAAACTTTCCTTCGTTTATTTAAGCCTGGTTTTCATTGCTGCAGTTTTGCATGGTTTGTCTTTGTTTAGTTTATTAACCCACAGGGTTACTTTAACTAAATATTTGGGCTGAATACTTTGGGGTTGGATTTCAACGTTTTCTAACAAAATTACCGAGTTTTTTGAAGCCACACAGAGAACTCTGTGTTGACTTTATTAGTCAATTTAACAGGCTATAAGGAAAATAAAAATAAGAAACATACTAGTGTATCCCCTCCAGTGAGGAATGGGCTTGAAGCTGGTCTCCTATTTACTATTTCAGATGCCATCAAGGCTGCACTAACTTTACTAACATTTTCACAAAAATGGCAAACGCACAGCGCCTCTGCCTCGCCGAAGCCAGCCACGTCCTCTCAGGGTGCCGGCGACGACCGCGGAGCTCTTTTTAAAGGTCCCTTGGGGCGGGCCAAAAAAAAGAAAAAAAAAGAAAAAGGAGGAAAAGTTAAAAAAAATAAATAAAAAGCAACCCTGAACACCCCCCTGTCCTCCCCGGGTCGGGGGCGGCGCGGAGGCAGGTGGCGCGGGGGGGTCCGCGCCGCTGCGCGCCCCCGGCGGTCTGTGCGCCCCCGGCGGTCTGTGCGCCCCCGGCGGTCTGCGCGCCCCCGCTGCAGCACCGCACGGGGGGGTCGGGGACCGCGGGGTCCGGGGGGGCCGGGTCCCGTCCGCCTGCAGGGGAGCCTTCCCCAGCCCACCTCCTGGCAGAGGCTGGGATGCTTTTGGGGCTGGTTTTGGTTTTGTTTTTGTTTTGTGTGTGTTTTTGGTTTGTTTGTTTGGGTTTTTTTTTTGGCTTTAAGTAAGCACTCTGCTGCTTGGCTGGGACAGAAAACAAAACGTTAGCTGGGGAGATATGAGCGCCTGGAGAGAGAGAGCTGTAGGCAGTGATGGATGCTAGGAAGCAGAAATTTGGCTGTAGAAAGAAACCCAAATCCCCTCGGCGTGGTGCCGTTCACCTGGGCAGTGGGACCACCATGAACAAAAGCACGATGGCCACGAACTGGCCAACAGCTCAGCACAATATGCGGTCAGAGGGAAATCAGGGGCTCCTTTTGGGTGCTGCGGTGGGTACCAGCCACCAGCCACAACAGGACCCATTGCACGTTCGTGGCTCTTCGTTAGGGCTCACACCTCTCAGTGGCAATAGTCGTGTGCTGTGCTGGGCACAGCTAGCTCTGTGGTGGGGTGCTTGGGCTGGAGATGCCTCTGAAACTGCACAGTGTGCTTTCATTATTTAGATGCTACTAAGCATCTCCTGGAGCTCCCCTCTGCGGTCTTTCACTGCTGACAGCTCACATTTCCAACAAAGACCTACAAAGGAAGATGAACTCAAATGCTAGGAAGGGGAGAGGAAGAGTAGCAGCATGCAGACAGGCTAGGAAGGCAGAGACACAAAGACCAGGCTGGTGGTGTCTAGTGCCTTGGAGAAACGGGAGCCACCACGGAGAAGTGCAGAGGGAAGTTGAGAAGGTCAAAGTGAAAAGGATCTTTGAAGGGGCCCTCTGAAAGAACAGGCTTGGGCAAAAGCTGTGTCTGTCAAGGCCACAGGAAAAGACATTACAGCTTTAAAATGTGAACAAACACCACAAACCTCGATGAGAGCTATGCCCATGTGGATGAATGAGAAAACCTCTATTTAAAACCTGTGTAGATGTAACCATGGAGTGAAAACTTACAGAAAATCCTGGTCAAAAAATCTATAGCCAGGTTTCAGGCTTGACACAGACCCTGCGATGCAGCTCAGGGTGGGTGGGTGTCCAGAACAAGTGTAGCAATGGTGAAGTCTTAGGGGTGATAGGAGAAAGGAGTATTTGGCTGTGTGCAGACAGACGTCAGAGACAGGTAAGAAATCTTAGCAAAAAGCACCAAAGTATTGTATTAATTCCCACTAACTATTCTGATAACTTTCCAAATCTTGGGCCAGGATATGACAGGAGTGTGAACCTCAGAATAGGTTTATAAGGGCATCTAGCAGGGAGAAGTGCCTTCTCTAGCTTTAGACAGCACTCAACAAGACCTTAGAACAAAAATGCAGCACTTTTGCAATCTCTTTCAATCATAAATCAGTCTATCAGCAACAACCAACAATAACCCAGCAGCAAAAGTATGTCATGTCTGTCAACAGGATTAATTCAGTGTGAAAATGAAGTAGCCATTTGTGATAGGTCAGCTTGCTGCCAATGCACAATAGTGAGACAGCCCACCTCTATCCTGACATTAAAATGTAAATATGTAGCTCCCTAAATCATTTCACATCCCATCCCATTAGCATGACATTAATATAGATTTCCTGGTGCCTGCATGAGAAGGTAAAAGGACAAGTTCTATCTTCAAATATTATTTTATATTTTGTTTTACTTTCTTGCCGTTGCATCTTGAAAAATGTTGTGTAGACTCTTGAATATAAAATGGCAATTCAGAAAGTCTGTGTTAAAGTCAGTCTTGGCTGTCAGAAGAAATGAAAGCCTGAAACTTAGTGAATAGCAAAGAAATAAGATAACTCTGCAATAAAAGGCTAATAAATGTTTACTCTGTTAAGTATTGCTATTATTTCTCCCTCTTGTAAGTGATCTTGAAAAACTGTTATGCCAAAAATATTAGGATGACTGTATTAAAAACAGATTTTTTTAGAGCTCATTCAGAATTTCCAGCAGCATTCTTTTATTTCATTAAGTAATAAGAAGACACAGGCTTACTTTGGTGTGAGAAGTTTTCCCTTGCACAAAAGAAAGAAAAATCTGAATAACATAAATGACTTATAGTATCTCAGGCTGAAGACTGGTGAAATGTGTCAATGATAACAGGTGAGAAGTGCAAAAGAGCCAAAGAAATGTTGACGTACTGTGGAAAAAGGAAAGAACCAAGAGAGGAACTGGATAGAAGATGAAACTGGAAAAAGAAAATACGATGAGATGGAAGAAGAGGATCAAAACACCAAAGATAAAAGTTTTCTGCAGCAGCTGTGCAGACTGTAAACTATTCCATCACTTTTTTTATTCCCTGACTGATATAGAATTCAGAAAAACATTACTAAATCTCCACTTTGGATTCGTTGCCTTCAAAATCTTCAGGTTTTGATCTCATTGGTAATGATACAATACTGCAAAGCTCTCAGTCTCAGCTCCCAGCCCCAGCTCCCTACTTCAGAGTCCCAAACCCATGTATTTCAGCTCTTATTCCACTCAATGTGTTAACTCCAGTTGCAGCCAACATTTGTTAGCAAACGAAGAGACTCTGACCTTCCTGCTACCCATGTTTGAAACTGCCCTTAACAGCTACGGAACATGCACAAAAGGAAAGAGAACATAGTTTTATTATCTGTAGGGCTAATGATGTGTCTTCATGATACTTTGTATTAATTATTTCTTTTGATTTCAAGGATGGTCATTCACATTCCTTTCTTTTAAATGCTGATTACAGTATTTAAAAGAAAAAATCTAACAAGAAAAACCACCACGCAGCAGAACAAAACCCACAGACAATAATAATAAATTACATAATCATCCAGTAATTTGAAGCAGCAATATATAGCCCACAAAATAAAAATCATTCCCACACCCACAGTCTTATTTCTGTATGTGTTAGATGTGCGTGTGGAGGAGTGATAGATATGCACTATATATATCCAGGTTTACAGAGCACTTCCTCTTAGACACAGAATAGAGAGCTGTCAGGCTTTAACACCATGAATCTTTTGCTACAGAAAATTATGGTTTTGGAGACTAGAATTCAGGCCTAGACTAACTAAACACACAAGAGCCATATAGAGTTACATCAATGTATTATTTCTAGTGAATGTTTTGGAATGTTGAATATCTGCACTGTTAATGTTCAAATATTCGTTAAGAGGCTTTTTGGTTCAGAAAATTATAAGATACATGGAAAATATCGTGGCAATGGTGGTGGGACCCATAAAAGTTAAACGATGTTCATTGTCAGATGATGTGTGCACAGTATCTCACCTGATGCCTGTTGCAGTTGTTTCATTTATATGTCACATCATTGTTGCTAATTATTGTAATTTTTTTTTTTTGCTAGTGGCCTTGGTCATGTCCAGAGGTTTCCATTGTTGTGGGAATTGTGAAGATGTGTAGGAAGAGACAACCTCTGCAATTTAAATAGAGGGGCTTTCTGGAGAAAACCATAACAAACCATTTAAGCGGTGCAACTCAAGAGGTAGCAATGCATGACTTCTGCAACTAACTCAATAGCTGCAGGAGCAGAAGTAGCTCATTAGCTAGCTGCAAATGCCATCTGCTGTGAGGGCATGCCAATGCCTTGAACACTGTATTTCACATATATATTTCACCAATTTCTAGTGTAATCATCTTTATACAGAATGTATATGCACATTGACACTGTGGTTTCTTGTATAGCATTTTGACAGATGGAGGGTTCATCTGTTTGTATAAATGCATACGCATTAATAAATACAAAATGTATGTCTGTTTATATGGAAAGTGCATGCTGCTATAGATACCCCAAACTTCTCTTGGTTGTGACTCTCAGAAAAATATTTTGGGGAGGTGGAATTTAAGGATAAACAGTTGTTTTCAGGTATGTTCCATTAAATGGGTAGGAAATTAATGACTTGTGGGAAAGATGATGAAAGCACTACGATTGGAGGTGCTAGTGTCACCTGTGAGATTGGGGTTGACTTTCCTAGGTTATAGCCCATAAAATCCGTATTGTATAAGATTTTATTTATTTATTTATTTATTTATTCTTTTATTTATTTGTGCTCTGGCATGGTATATTCGCTGTTCTACACATAATCAGAGAGGGCTCTGTGCTTCTATAATAACGCATTAGTACTCTGATGACATTATATAAAAGTCTCTGAGTTTTCAGAAAAACACTGTCGGATGTGGATCTAGGTGGTCCAGACATTTGGCTAAATAATTTCAGCTACTAGTTACAGGTTTTGATCTGTTTTATACCAGCAATTTTACAAAACTGATATTGATTTGAACCAGAATTTTGTGGTGTATCTTACTGACGTTTTCCTACTAGTACTACTAGAGGTTTGTAAAAGTCTTCCCTTAAAAAAAAAAAAAAAAGGCTTCATTTAGGAAAACAAAGCAAAACAAAACCTTATGGTCTTCAGGATAACCTTCCTGAATGTCAAATTGTTGCACAGAGCAATGTGAACAACAAGCTTAGCTTTGCTCGCTTAAGTCCATGTGAAATGCAGTCACTTCCCAGTGCAATGACATAACCGAGAGTCCAATGCAGTTCAAAAACCTGTGAGCATATATAAAATATTCCTCCCGTCCTGTAAAATCTGAACTGTAAGGAAAGGCTTAGTGAAAGTTGTCTTTATCTGTGTCAGCCCATGGCCATTTGGGAGGTGCTACTCAGCATACCCTGGTTTCTAAGTTAACTTTCCAAGCTTGTGCCAAATTGGGTGACTCCACACTTTCTGAGCTCAGATGCTAACAAAAGGCAACACTATCCTCTCTTTCTTTCAGGACCTGGTGCTGAAAACAATCATCATCCCAACTGACAGAACAATTAGCGTTGTCAGCAGAGAAAATAGTAAGCGAACCAACTGAAGGCCTGTGTGTTTATTTTCCCACTCAGAGACATCGTCTTCCCAGGTGGGGACTCTGAAAACATTCCTGCTAAAGTTGACATGGGTTTTACTTCAGTGAGGCATTGGTCTATTCTGAGCAGGAAATTAACCCAAACATTTCAGAGAAACCAACACAAGCTGCACAGGGAGCTTGGGGACATGCTGCTATACCACTGTATCCACACAGAGGCTATTCTCTCTTTTGGAGACCATTTGCTTTTTCTGATTGTTTGTTTTCCGGCTTGGACACATGTAAGTGATAAAACGGGTTGATGTCTGTAACGTTAGAAAAGCTGCATAAGGCAGCATGCTGTAACAGTCCATCAGAGGAGACTCACAAATGGCATCACACAACGCTTTAACAAAATTGCAAAATGAACTCGGAGTCATTACACTATCTAAACATCCCTTCTTACTTGTCTGAAGTTTCCAAATGCTGCCTTGGATAAACTTCATACTGCAAGTAACAGCACGTAGCCTCCTTTCCATTGATTAATTGTACTTTTTCTATTGAAACCTAACACACATACATTGCGAAAATTGATTCAGCTAATAAACCCAGCTCTCTTTCTGTCAATGTCCACACTATTTCTAAAGCTATTTCTATAAGATGATATTAGCAGAAGTGATACAGGACACTGCAAATAAGAGTCTCAAACTGCTTTTTGTCTTTCACTGGGATACCACTGTGAAAGTGGATAAACCGTAGTGAAGTGGCTTAATTTTTAGAAGTGTGATCAAATGTTAGAAGATGTTCATGTTGTCCTCTGTATCAGAAAGGATGAAATCATTTTCTCTAAGGGAATCTGTGAGAATCACTGTCTAGAAGAAGCTAGGAAGACATCCATGTGTGAAGCTCTAATATGCTAAATCTGTGAAACAATGTCATTTAGCCATTGTTCATAGTTATCATCTATAAAGATAGGCTTATATAGCAATGAGGAAGGGTAAACTACAGACAGACAAGAATTTCCACAAGTGCAACCCCCATCCAGACTCCGTATTTGGTGGAAATCCCGGGTACATTGTGGAGCTGATGGGCGGCCAGCCAGCCTCTCCGAGCTCAGAAAGATACACCCCATCTTATTTGGGACAATTTTGTCCTGCTACAACAGAGCACAGATGTTTGGGCAGGAGAGGAAAAGTCAGCTGAAGACACCGTCTGAAGCCACAGGTAGCACTCCCTCATCCCCTAAAATCTTCTTTATTGACCTTGGTGGAAAAAAACTTCTTCCTTTTGCTGAAAAACCTGCTCTGTGGGGCCTTATCACCTGAAAGGACTTCTTGGAATGAGTTGTAGGAAATGGATTTGAAACAAGAAAAAATTTTCCTTCTCTCTTGTGACAGATATCACAGGTATTTTGTGTCACTCTTGTGTATTGAAGCCCCTAAATACTGACAAAAATAATGTAACACACTAGGTGATACTCACAGTTTCAGATTGATGTGGGACAATTAGATCTGATTAGGGAGAACACTGATAAGGCAAGCAAAATAAACAGTTAAGATTATCTTTTGATCTTGTAAGGGGAGACTGGACCCTCACCATCAGATACAGAGCTGTTCCTTCCCAGATTTGTGCAGGCAGCTGCTGAGACTCAGGGCTGAGAGGGCATGACACTCGGGAGGGGAAGGCACCCAGCATGAGTCACAGCACTCCTGTGGTTCCTTCACTTTTCTGGGAGAGCAAAACCAGAAAGGGTGCATTGGCAAACTGTGCAGAAAGCCTCAGTGCTTGTGGTGTTATTCCATTGTGGGTTTCACTTTGCAAGTAATAAAATATTGCTGTTGGCATCTCTTGATCTCAAACATTGCCTTTCACACCCTCAGCCCATAGTCTTAACAGCACTGGCTATTCTCCCCTGTAGCCTATACCCTTGGGATTTCACTCTCCTGGAGTTGGTAATGAAAACTATTCAACTGAATGAAGGAAAAGTACTTCACCAAAGATGAAAAACTGAGAAAACAAAGCAAAACCAACAAAAAACAACCAACCAACCAACCAACCAACCAACCAAAAACACATACAGAAAACAAAAAACAAAAACAAAAAACAACCAACCCAACCAACCAAAAAAAAAAAACAAAACCCCAAAACTGAACAACAACAAAACAAAAATCAAGCAAAGAACAACAACAACAACAAAACCAGAACAAAACAAAAGCCCTCTTGTTTACAGAGAGCCCATGTATAAATCTATTAGCAGATATGTGCAAACATGCAGAGGTTTATAATAAAGGGGTCTGGGGTTAGAGGCCTTTTCATGCACTACACCACTGGTGTGTCAGAGGGCATTTTTGAGGGTCCAAGGGATGTACGGAGAGCTCTCTTACAAGATGGGTGAAGAGAGCATGTGCATTTTTTATAAAAATTGCTAGCGTGACTAAACGTGGGCACACAGAACTGAATGCAGGTACAGTTCACCAATGTCTCCCCTCTCCTCTCTCCTCTACTGATGCAAGGGTTCATCAGTACTGTGGATGCTCACTGGGCTTGCTTGCTCCCTGCAGCCTATGACTGTGAGTACTTGCTGTCTCTCCCCTGCTGTTGCTTCCCCTGCCTTCTCACCCTTCCTTATTTGCCAGCAGATGTTCATCCTCCTCCACCCTCCAGAGCGCGACTGCATCCTTGGGTGGTCCAGCTTCACCCAGGGAAACCAAAACTCCTTAACCAAGAAAATGGGAGAGGCAGGAAGGCAGATAAAGCATCTTTCCCTCCCCTTGCTTAAAGTACAGCAGCACAAGCACATTTTCATTGCTTTAAACAATCTGAGGCTGGTGGTCCAGTCTGTTTGCACTAGCAACTGCGACTTTCTCCCTGATGCTCATCCAGTCAGAGTATCCGTACCTTGAAAGCAAAGACCAGCAGTATGTCAGGAGCAGTGAGTAAAGCAGCAGGAGGAGAGTCTGTTTGCTCTGGGGTGTTGTGATGGCATGATACTTCTGCATGTTCCTTGGGAAAGGAAGTATTTAAGTCAGGGGAGAGGGACATTGAGTCCAGGTCAATGAGAGAAGAACCCACAGCCACAGAGAAGATGGAGCAGGGATGGATGGAGCAGGAGATGGATGCTCCATCATGCTGGGTCTCCTGTGGTGGTGAGCAGGTAGCAGCTGCATGGGATGACATGACAGTGAGACACACCAATCCAGACAAACAAAAAGTGTTGCTTTCATCCAAGCCCAGGGGAACCCAGTTAAATACACTTATGCAAGGGCTTGACTCCAGGACAAGGGCAATGATCTGTGCAGGGACCTCTTATCCTGGGAAATGAACTTGTCCTGGGAATTGGGGGATTCTGCTCTACTCTCTTTGGCTAAAATTCAGCTTGGTAACCCTTGATGCATTAGCTAAAGTTTAATGCATGACTGGTGATTATGTGCTGGGTAGGGACACAAGCCTGTGCTGTACCAGTGGCATTTTATCTGGGAAAGGAAACGTCTGGGTCAGTGGCTGTACTTGCATTTGCTTCCACAGGTTTGCTGCTACGTGGCCTGAGAGGTTATCTTAGGAGCCAGGCACTGGGGGGCAGGGGAGGGGGCGGGGGATTGGAAGGAGTTATGCCACAGGTATAGTAGTGGTAGTACTGGGACATTTCTCCACATCAGAGCCAAGATTGGTTGTGGGGTGTGGAAAAATGCTCAGGAACTGGTGCCATGCCCGAAACAGAAACAAAATCTCAACCGTAAACAGCAAAAAGCCTGAGAAACACCTGGGGTAGGGGAGGGGGAGGAATGCAAGACCTCCTCTCCTGCACCTTCTCAGTGGCGTTCATTGCTACAGTGCCCTGACCATCCTCTCCTTCTTACCTAAAAGTAGGCAATGATTTTCACACCTCCAGTATCTGGGAAGCAAAAATCCTCTAGAGTGTCCAAGATATCTGGCTATCATTCGTGTCTGAAATGCAACCAACATCAGGAGGTTTGTCACACCAGTACCTTGGGACTGTTGTCTGCTCTAGCTCCATTTCAGATGCTCAGTTTTAGTCGAACACCATCCTTAACCTTTACTGGTTCTGTGCTGTGGCACCTGCATGTGGAGATGACACCACAGGTGGCCCTGGCCTAAAATCCAGGACCACACCACCCCAGGGCATGGTCTGTCTCCTGGTTCGTTGGTGTGCAGGGAGAGCCTAGTTCTGGGGTGGTAGCCTGGTGCTGTCTTCATTTGCTGGATGTTGATGTTACTGGAGGTCATGTGAATGCCTAGCAGCAGGTAAAGAACAATCCAAATCTGGTGAGCATCAAAGTAAAGGATTAAGTACATGAGCTTATGACACTTTATAGCAGAGAGCACAGGTGCCTCCCTTGTGGGGGACATACAGGAATTATGACTCTCAAGTACTGGGACAGAAAAGGACAGAAAGTGTCTGTAGAGACACACACACCAGCTGAGGAAGGTGGAGGAGCAGTGAGGACACACAAAACTTGGCCATTCTGACAAAGTATTTACCATCCAAAACATTCTGAGCAATACTGATGGGCAAACCTCTCTGAAGCAAGCAAGAGAAAGACCTCTGCAAGCCCTCCAAGATCTCTAGCATTGAGGCTCACATCCTCCTCATCCTCTCACATAGCTGAGATTGTCCTCCTTAGCACAGCTGCGCCCATCCAGCACAGGGGCAGGGGGAGGCTGTACCACTGCTGCAGGTAAGCTGCGAAGCCAGCCACTGCCCTGCACACCGAGCAGAGCATCCACCTGCTGCAGAGCGTGTCAGGACCTCTTCTGCACAGCTTGTTGTGATGTGCCAGATAGGGCTCTGGGCTGCCACGTTACCACGTGCACTTGGAGGGAGGGTAGCATTTGAGAGGGCTGCCTTGTGGACCTGGGTTGTAGTGTTTCCCAATAACTAGCTGTGCAAGGGTACAGGGGAGTAGTGTATTGTCCCTAAAGAGGAAATAAATCCTCTGTGGCAGGCTTTTGTAGATCAGCATAAAAAAGCACCCACGTTGTGCCTGGCTGATATGGATGTGTTTGTTATAAGCACAACACAGGGTATTCAGGGTTTCTGTACTTGTGGAATTGGCTGTGGCATTCACCTCTCATGCAAACAACATGCTCTGGAGTCTAGAGTTTCATTTCTATGTATAACACGCATTTTTAGCCATGATGGGTATGAAAACAAATTATTAAAAGCAGGAAGCAAGTGTAAATCTTTGTCATGCTGAGCATGCAGGCAGCCTGGGAAACAGCTCTGAAGTGGGTGAACTGTCCCATTCATCTCAACAGGTTATTCACTTTGAAGCCCTTAAGTCTAAAAGCATGAAAGCCAGTGCTATTAATGACTTGCTCTCTGCTCACCTTAGCAGGAGGCTGTAGCAAACACAGACTAAAACCATCCTTTTAATTGCTCAGAAAGCAATTGTGGGGTTAGTTAGGACTTTCTGCAATTATGAGCTTATGCATGAATGTGCAGGCCATCCAACCAGTTCATGTACCATTTTCCATTCTGGCATCCCCTGAGCATGGAAAGATGCCTTCTGAGAACAGACCACGGAACAGCCTGCTTTTCTTTGAAAAGCTGCGTTGCTCCTGTTACATGAGATAGATGGTCACCCATGAAAAACCGCAGGCAGCCAGGAGCTGGAGGTGCCAAGAAGCACCTGGGGATAAGTGTTGGCTCTCTTTGACTTTACACTGGGACAGAGGAGGCGTGCTTACACCTTCAGGGCCAGGCACAAGAGTCAAGCTGAGATATTTTCCCTTCCTGACACCTAGCTCTCATCCATTGGCGTGGTACACACCTAGCTGGGCTGAGCACAAGGAAAGGAGAGCAGGCAGGAGATGTCATCTGCCCTGACAGAAGTTTTGATGCTGCCATGCCAATCCTATGCTCAGACCTCCAGCTCTTTGACTTTCAGATGGAGACTGCTGCAGCAATTGAGTGTTAGATCACTGTCAGTGATGCTGCTGTTTATGTTTCTAATATAATTCACACCCCCCTCCCTGTTCTGAGCTACGAAGCTGCTGTGGAATTTCAGATCTCTCTCCTGACAGTGCCATAGACTCCCGGGTCTCTGCTGTGACATTTCAGTGCTTCCTTCAGCATCACGGTGAGAGGGGTCAGAGAGTGGGGCATGGGAAGAGACTGCCAGGGGGAAAATGGAGAATATCAAAGAACAAGCTAGAGCATCTTGCAGAGAGTCCATAGGATAAAGGAGAGCAATGGAAAGAGTCAGAAGGACATATGTAGTTTGAGTTTGCTTGATATTTTACTTTCCATCTCAACCACAGGTATAATTAAAAGCACAGCTTACCCACAGTTTTGCTCATTTTCTGTTTCTAGACCTTTTGCACAAGTTACACGTGCAAAGCATTTGAAGTAACAAGGCAAGGGAGCATCAAAGAGGCTCTTGCATATGAGGGCTTGCACAGGCTTTTGCTGCATCTTTTTCTGCTGCTGAGAAGCCCTGTGCTGAGGATTGGCCTGTGCTGTGTGTGAGGCCCCTAGCAAAGAGCTGCTTTTGCAGACAGCTGGGGACTGAAATCAAGCTGTGATCGGCCTCCCCCTGTGCTGGCGCTGCTGGAGACAGGAACAGCCTGTGAGGAGCAGGGTTTTCACAGGATGCTAGACCCTGAGGAGCTGCTGTGTTTCAGGGACTCTCTGTCTGTCGTTTATGTTGCGGGATTAAACCATGGTGGGTAATCTTCACACAAAAAAAAAAAAAGAAAAAAAAAAAGGAGTCATGCCGTGACTTATCAAACACACGTGCGAGAACAAGCATGAAGCACTCCAGGGCTGGCAGCAGAAGAGATGTCATTTGAATTGTAGGTGCCTGGCTAATGAAGCACACGAGCACAGAAGGAGCACTGCCAGCACAAGGTCCCCATGCAGTCAGAGGACGAGTCAGCAGAGTTGCCCTGAGGTCAAAGCGATGATCAGCTTCCCCTGTTTCTGAATCAACAGAGGCTGCATCATCATTCAAGCGATGATGACAGAGACCCACATGAGCTACGGGTGTTGCCTTGGTGTGCCAGAAGCTGCTTTATGGACAATAGCACGAGTGAAACCAAGAATGGTAGCTTCAGAGCTCCTGTATGGCTCATCATTCCTCCAGTGCTCCCCAGTACACATGAAGTCACTGAATAAAAGTCATGGAAAGGAATGGATGAGGAAACACCTGTTGCCAAAGCCTGAATGAGTTGCATTTTTTTCTGTTTGTCTTCTGCAGCCGACTATGACTTCATTCTCACCAGAGCAGCACAGTCTTTTGTTCCTTTTTCAGGCAGGTGCGAAACTGTTCCCAGCCACTTTTATCAGCTGAGCCTGGGGCTGGTTGAATCATTTGCTCATCAGAAATATCCATGTTTCTGTCTTTTGAGCACATCCCTATTATAGACAGTGCTATAGACGCTGGATCCCAGCATCTGGGAAATTGAGAGCAAATTTTCTTTTGTTTGTTTGTTCCAAAATCAGATCTGCATCAAGATTTATCATTGTGGGACCTTCTTTCTTTTTCTTTCTTTCTTTCTTTCTTTCTTTCTTTCTTTCTTTCTTTCTTTCTTTCTTTCTTTCTTTCTTTCTTTCTTTCTTTCTTTCTTTCTTTCTTTCTTTCTTTCTTTCTTTCTTTCTTCTTCCTTCCTTCCCTCCTTCCCTCCATCCCTCCTTCCCTCCTTCCCTCCTTCCCTCCTTCCCTCCTTCCCTCCTTCCCTCCTTCCCTCCTTCCTCTCTCTCTCTCTTTCTCTCTTTCTCTCTCTCTTTCTCTCTTTCTCTCTTTCTCTCTTTCTCTCTTTCTCTCTTTCTCTCTCTTTCTCTCTTTCTCTCTTTCTCTCTTTCTCTCTTTCTCTCTTTCTCTCTTTCTCTCTTTCTCTCTCTTTCTTTCTTTCTTTCTTTCTTTCTTTCTTTCTTTCTTTCTTTCTCTCTTTCATGTATTTTACTGTAAGGAATATTCATGATTAGAGTAAAATTCAGATCTTCTTGATGTCAGGAGCAGCTCTACTGAGGACTGCACTGGCGAGAGGGGGCAGCAGCAGTGTTTGAGACTTTTAACTGCTTACTGCACAGAGTGGCAGATCAGGGAGTGTTTCACGGGCTATGCAGGTTAGCACAAGACTGTTCAACAGAAAGCAGACTCCACTCAAAAGAAACAAATCTTGTGTAAAAGCCAATGTGTTCTCGCTTCCTTGCCCACTCCCCCTCCCTTCAGCTTTCATGTCGTTGGCTCAGTTAATTAAAATTGCAGTAATAGGGAGGCTGGACGGTTTAGCAGATCGGTAATGGGATATACAGCCTTTCACCTCTAGGTCAATGGTTCGATTGCGGCCCAAGTTGGTAGTGACCAAAAGTTATTAGCATCGAGTGGCTGCTCGGTGACCTCTGTGAGATGATTTCGGTGCTGTTCCTAGCAGGCAGGTGTCCCCACTGCAGGAACCACTCACACAGTGGGCACTAATTGGCACCCTCGTTGGCAGCCCCAGCCACCGACAGGGACGGCCTGGGCACAGCAGCGCCAGCAGCCCTCTTCCTGGTGGTCCTGTCCCACCAGACCAGGGCCCTTGCAGGCTGTTGCGGAGCTGTTGGGCCTGCTCACACCTCACTCTTTAGGTAGAGACCACGCTGGTGACCTCTGCCCAGCGTCAGAGTTAGCATGCGCTGAACCAGAGTGATGCTTGAACCAAGCATATCTGGGGAAACAACTGGACAGGGCTGGGGAGATGAGCCTGGGTGACACAAGTGACAGGTAACAACAAGCCAGCTGCAAGGCTGCAGGGACTGCTGGCATCCCAATCGGCCAGCATGACTGATGGGCCTGCCAGAGCAGCAGAAAGGGTTGGCCTGGGCAGCAGATGTTACAGAAGAGCAGGCACAGAGATCTACATGCCACTGCCATTCAGAGCTCCCCAGCCCCTGGGGAGGAATGGAGAGCAGAGCCAGGGGCTGTCACCCATGCCAAATACATCTTTCAGTTTTCTCACCAAATTGCTATTATCTAATTAATGCCTCGTTTAAAACGCTGATATGGCTAAGCCTTCATTGGGTGTGAGTCAGCAGCTTCGGGCCAGTTTACACCAGCTGGCAATTTTCCCCTCAATATTGGCGACTCTTGCAGTAGTCAGCGAAAATGCCATTCATGTTTCCGTTTGTCATAGCTGCGGCATGACAGCTGAGAGAAGAAGGAGAAGAGCAGTGTTTTCTGCAGCTTTTCTCAGCACACTGTTTGAGCTCCTCACTCTCTGGCACATTTCTATCCCCACAGCTCACTTGCAGAGGGCTCCTCTAGCAGACAGGGTCCCCTGCCTGATGAGCATGGTCATACTGACAATATGCCGTGGATTGAGTCTATGTCTTCTGAGTCCCTTTCTGCCGCTCAGATCTCCAAGGAAGGCCTTTTCCAGTGACACCAGTATCCCAGTGAAACAGCAGTTTCAATGGTGATACAGCAACCACAAGCTTTCAGTCCCAGGGCAGTGCGAGCAGAACCATCTTGAGTAAACAACAGACTCCAACAGGCAACCCAACACAGCAGCATCTGCCAAGCAGTTTAATGAGAAGGCAAAACTTCCAGCTTTTTGTGTTCAGGAGGATCTGCCAGAGCCCTGCCAATGCAACACATCTGCTCAGGAATTTGGCTCCTGCTCTCCAGGCACACATGTTGTTACTTGTGAGCAAGTGGAAATGTTTCGTTTTAATGTTCTTGCTCATCTCCTTGGGGTCAATGCAGAGTCTGAGTCTGCCCCCTTTATTCCCTACGGTTTTCAGGGCCTCAGTGGAGACTGCTAGCTCTTTGATCCTACAAATAATGCCATCTGCTGTCATGTTTTATAGTTCCTTGTCTGGTCTTTTTTCTCCTCGACAGATTAGCAGACACTGTGGCTGTGTGACCATGCACTGTGTCCTCCCACCATCTCACCACTGAGCCCATGCCCCAGAGCAATGCCTCCCCCAGCAGCGTCCCAGTGGCCACCAGTTCAGTTGCTCCAGGTGTGACAGCAGTGAGAGCCAGAGTGTTCCTAACAATGGTGTGCATTTTGTGTTTCCACGGGGCTGGGCGTTGTTCCTAGACAGGTACACACAGCTTCAGCTTGAACTGTTCAGGTCAGTGCCTTCTTGGCCTCCCTCTGTTCCAGAAGGACTGTTGCTAACTTCACTTGCATCCCCAAGTGTCATTCGCATGCCACGTGTAGACAAGCTGTCAGTACTTTTTACCAGTCTTCGTTTTGCATTTGTAGCTCCCACCTTTTTTTTAATGTTTTTAGGAACAGCTCTCCTCCTTCATCTGAGGAGTCACCGAACTCTGACTGTAGCCCATGTGTTTCCTTTGCAGGCATATTTCAGAGAAGGATTTAAAAATCAATGAACAACTTTTGTTCATATGCCAGCTGCCACATCAGTGGCATTGTTCCTTGTTTGGCATGAACTTTCTTTTCTCTTTTCATTTTCTACAAACTGTCTTCTTCCTTGTTTAACTGTGGTGTTGATACTCATGTACTACATGTATTGCATTTTGTCTTTTTCTGCTTCTTGGCATGAGAGCATTGTTTTTTGCACCTTGGATCTATTTCTCCAAAGATTCTTTCAAGACTTCTCTACTACTGAACTCCAAAACTGTTTGATTTTTACTGAAGAGCCACTTTATACACCAGATTCACAAGAGGAGCCTTTTGGTTTGGGGCAAAGGAAGCACAGGTCAGGATTCTTTTCTTTCTTGGTACTTTCTCTGAAAAACAAAAATTCCACAGGCAAAAGCCCCATTACCTTCATTACGTCTCTTTCCCTAGATCTAACTGTTTTTCAGTGCAGTCACAGACCTCGGAAGGTTTTCTCTTCTGCTGTTGCTTATTCTAGCTGCTCAGCCCAGACCTGGCTTGTAGTGAAGTGTAGGGCTTGTAGTTCAGTGTAGGGCTGAAGAATTTTAAAATCTTAAGATTCTTAAAAGAACTAAAATCAACAGGCTTAAATACACACATACACACAACGGCGAAGGAGGAAAATATTCTGTTTAGAAAAGTCCCAATTTTGTAACGTTACAATACATCCATCCAAAGTTCAGAGTTCAGCTTTTGACCTTGACTGACTGGAGGTACACAGGAGATTCTCCAGACAATTTTTTCTATACCCAGCATGTGAGCGCTGTAGCTAGTGCACAGCCAAGATTATGAATTTGTGATCCTTTTATTTTTTTCTTCATAGATCCATCATATGCTACTAAGCTCAGATTTTATTATTAGTGTCTCAGCCCACATATGATGTACATTGTTTAAGAACAGCCTACATATGATGTACGTTGCTAAAGAACTGTGGGATGAATTGCCAAAATTAGACAGAGCCTACAAATTAGTATAGTAAGAAATCATTTTTCATGTGGGAAACCTTTCTAAAATGAAAAACAAAATGTTCCAAAAGGTTGCTGTAGTTGTCTTTGGTATTAGTGGGTTGAAAAAAACAACAAACAATGGAAAATCCTAAAGGTTTCCAAAGTTTTTAGGCCAACAGACTGTTATAACCCTCCAATGATAAGGGACAACTCTGCTCTCTTGTCGTCAAAGTTTTACTTGAATATTTTTTTGCTATAAAACACTGTAGAATACTGTATGTCCTTATACAACTTACCATGCCCTCACAGTTCCCTGGTGACCCGTAAATCTCAGTGTGGGAATCACTGCTGCAGACACGAATTTAGAACAAAAATCATAAAGCTGCAGGAAACTACTAGAATCCCCCTGTGTCTTCCCTAGAATTCTGGCAAATAGAGACATAGCTCAGATGCAATTAGCTACTCTTTTCTGATTTTGTTTAAATTTATCTTACTTTATGCTTACTTTGTCTAGCCTCCAGGTTCTGTTACAGGCTCTTCAGTCAAGCACTATCCTGGCGCTCGGCGACACAGAGCACAACATGATGTTGATTGATGAGCGTGTCGGTAACAGGGAATGCTGGCAGACTTCTGCTGTCACTGTCAGAGCTCTGAGAGACTGTTGTATTTATGTCAAACAAAGTGTTTGCTTGAACCCAGCATCTCGCTTTCTAGTGTTTTTGCCTCGGTGTTTAACACTTCTTGGAGTTATGTTCCCTGCTGAAAATCGTGTAAAGTACCTCCTTAACACAGACAGGGAAGATAAACTACATTTGCACTAATCCTAAGTACATTATTGGAGTTATTCCTATCATATGTAAGTACTAAAGAGAGTTCAGGCAATGTAACTATAAAGAAAAAAAAACAAACATGATTTTTACAAACATGATTTTTAGCATGCATTTTGAAGAAAGAGTGTCTTGTAAAAGATTTATACAAAACCTCAAACTATGATTAAGTCACCAAGAAGTTACACACTGGACATAGGGAGGATGAAACTTGATATTGCTGATATTGCAAAGGTAAAAGATGCTTGGAAATAATATTTTGAAGAGTATTCTCTCCTTTTTGTTTTTTTTTTTTGATGCATCATAAAGGAACAAATAGATGATTTTAAAATACACATTCTTAAATGGCCTTCAAATAACTTTCAGAATTTGAAAATAACCCAACCGATCCAAGTTCATTTGGATCCAGAGAAATGGGAGATTTTCCCCCTTTTTTCCTGGCCCTGGTTCTCTCACTGTGACATGCCTGAAACGGGTTAATTGTCCCTCCGTCCCACATAATGAAGTGGAGGGCACACAGTATTTCTACTTTTGGAAAGATGGAGGAAAACAAAAAGCAAAACATTTCTAAATCCAAATTTATTTAAAGTAGTTTGCACAAGTGGAAATCCTGGCAGCATTACTAATAGAAAGAAAAGGATCAGCTAACATCAAATACAGGCGATGTACAATTAAGCTAGTGTTTCTGAAAACAAACAAAAAAAAAGGCAACATTATTTTAGGAGCATTTTCTGCCAGCTGCTGGTTGCACACAGCAGAGTTGGTCACGTAGCTCAGCCTCCTTTCCTGCCAGACCTGTCCCCCCGTGTCTCTGACCCGCACACTCTTTCAAACAGGGCTTGAAATAAAAACTAGATGCAAAGAACTTCTGTCTGTAAGAGACATCCACCAGAACCTTTTTCCTATTCCCCACGGCCTGCTCTTTGCCTACCTGTGGGAAAACTGAAACTTGGAGACATCATGGCACATATGTCAGCCAAAGGCCGACAGTGGCACAGCTGGAGCACATCAGGTA
Source organism: Anser brachyrhynchus (assembly GCF_964034855.1). Taxonomy (NCBI): domain Eukaryota; kingdom Metazoa; phylum Chordata; class Aves; order Anseriformes; family Anatidae; genus Anser; species Anser brachyrhynchus. The sequence goes on from NC_137697.1 coordinate 22,550,780, forward strand.
CCCCAGTGCCTGCTCCACGTTGCAGATCCCCCGCGTAGTAGCACCCAGCCAGCCCTGCTGATCAGTAAACACATACCTCCCTCCTACCTCTGCACACAGACTCTCAGTGCCAAAACACATGCTTGTGTATCCCAGACTTCCAGTAACTCCGTTGGCATAAAGAAATCGCACTGCGGAAAGTGAGAGCAGAGCCTGGCCCCTAGCTGAGATCTCATACTGGGGGAGACGACAGCTGTGGGGTTTGGAGAATCAGGTTACTCAGAGGCCAAGCTGAAAGCTGAGACAGACAAAGTGCTGATTGCGATTTTGGGGTTTGTAATTATTTTTTCATAATAAACACAGACACCTGCAACACAACACAAAGTCTATGCACCCCACTAATAACCCCTCAGCAAGTTACATGACTAAGATTTTAGACGTGTCTGAAGAGGAAAGATGGAATAATAATCATCTTCTTATGCAGGAAACAGAGCATAAAATGTGATGGATACATTACTCCCCAAAAGAGGCGTCATTCATCTTTTTCCGCTCCGTTTTTTCCAAACTGGATGCAAACTGGATAGAAAAAGCCTATAGATCAAACAACACAATGCCTACCCCATTTTTTTTTTTAAGTGTCTTTATGTGTGTTGCTTCCCAAGCTGCTAGATGGCATTTATGATACATGGGAGAAACAAATAATGCTGAGTTTACTACAGGCTTTCAATGTGGCTGCCAGAAATCAGGCAACCACTATGAACATTTGATATTTTTTCCTTTATTTCTTTAAATATTTATTTACGTATGCTAACCTTGAATACTAAGCCAGCATTTACAAATATTTGGAAGTGTAAAGTCACCATTGCTAATAATAATAATAAAAAAAGTACTGCAATATAAGCACTGGGAGCATTTGCAGCTTAATTTTTCAAAATGTTTTTTGAGTAACTGTTGAAAATGGAAAGAAAAAGAGAAGTTGGTCCTTCTTGGGAGGAGAAATGGCTTGCAAGATTGTACTTAGAAATTCATGCAGTCAATCTCTTTTGCAGTTTTTATTTCTTAAGATAACTTGAAAGTAAATACATTTTGCATTTTAAGAAAGTTGACTTAGATGAATTAGGTCTAGATCACCTGGATTTTAAGCTAGTTAAAATTTACAGTAAGATGCACATTTAATTCCTGTAATTCAATCCTGCCTAGACTCAAACACACATTAGAATACCATGGGCTTCTATATATTGCCATATTTTGGGCCTGCCAGACACCTCTAATTTTAAAGTATGGTTGTCCCACACTAAAGTGGGGTTGTCCCACAGTATCACGTTCCCAAGTCCTTTTTTTCACTTCAGTACTGTTTATCCTAGAAATTATTTTTGGGTCTGAGAGGTACCACATGCTTGCAAAATAAGGGCTGTTTATGGTGTCCCTTTATAACAGCAACTGTCTTGACATGGTTGGGTCTGTTTGTTTATTTCTCACCCCCCCCCTCACCCCCCCCCCCCCCCCATCATCCTTTTAGATTGCATCTATTTTTATCCAAGTCCTGTTATGAAAGCTTAGCTATCATAATCAGTTTTGTGTTTTCAAAATGTGCGTAGGCTGCCTCAGATTTTTTTTTTTTCAGTGGGTACTTGAGAGCCTGCTGTCAGTGTTGCAGACAGGACAGTGAAGATCTGAGTTATCTGCATTATCTTCCTCTCCCAGCCAACTCCTATACAGTAATTAGATATGTGAGTGAGAGAGAGGCAGCATTATGGGACAAGAAAGCCCACCTTAACTGCAGATGATTGGTGCTAATGCCATTTCAGTCAAAGTGAAACTGAAGCCCAAAACGTAATGGCAGCATGTTGTTCAGCCTGTATAACATGAAAAATGAATGCAAAGACCTTGTAGATCTTCACTTCCAAATGTTTTTAATACCTGACATTTGGGATAAGACAGCTTGTACTGAAGAGGGTGTTTTTTTTTTTTTTTTTTGGGGGGGGGGGCGTGGAATAAATTGCTTTACAGCAGAATTTTTATGAGTCCGTATGTCATTTCTGGCTGGGTTAGTTTAGTGGAGTCACGAGAGGAAGGCAAATGCCACTAGAAACCATACCAGACTCCTGTCATTTTAGTAGCAGGACATTAATAAAAGGCAACCAAGAAGCCCTCATGAGGCCATTGCAGCACATCAGCACATTTAGCTTAAATTTTAATTCCTTTTTACACTTGTTAAAATTGAGCACTCAGAGAAACTGTTGCCAGATCATGATAGATCCACCTCCAAGTGGATATCTGGTTTGACTTAAAGACTTAAAATAATGATCCTCTGCCATATGTTGAATATAACTTGAGGTTTTTAGCAAAATATGTCTTAGATTAAGTGTACAGTATATGCCACAGCACCGTCGAGTTGTTTCTCTGAAGAGAAACAGCATTACTCCTGCTCTCCAGTTGGGAGGACTTTCCCTTCAGGCTAAATGAGACAACAAATTAGGGGTGGGCCTTCGGTGTGGTCTTTTGCAAAAAGGTGCTGTGCTGTCTAACCAGGGAGGCTTACAGCTCAGGAGGTGTAATCAGGTCAGGCAAAAAACAGTTGAAAATATTGAATTTGGTTGTATTGGTGCAGCTGTGGAAGCACTCAACTCCTGCACAAAAGGGGAGGTCTGGGCAGATACTGAAAAGTACCTATCAAAGCAAAGGGAAGTCTAACCTTTACTTACATATATAAATGCACATGGTGAAAAAAATAAAATAGCTATGAAAATAACATTTCTGTAATAATTATACTACTAATGAGCAATGCTTGGGATTTGAAATTTTAATGTATACAGTTATTTCAAGTGTTTATAAAACCCAGTATAGTGTTTTTTTGGTTTTGTTTTTCTTTTTAATGAGCTATTGTCAGAAAGTATTCTTAGCCAGTTTTAGAAAAGTATGTGAATTCCTGTACTTGTTGTCCTGGCTTCAAACAAAAGATTACTTGTGTGTTCAATGATATTTTCTGTTTTCAAAAATAACGATCAACTTGTATTACTCCAAATGACACACTGTCTGTTTTCTAAACACTCCTGGAATGCATCTTTCTATTTATGGCTTTCGCTTGTTTCTAACACAGTGACAAGGTAAAAGTAGCTAAAAGCCTTGTGCACCTTTTGCTTTAATTCATTCATGTTGTATCTTCTGAAAGTCTTAGCTAGCTGAATCATCTTTCTCTGGTAATTCCAAATGACTGCAGTGAAACCCACTGGCAAGAGCATGGAAGATCAAGTGCAAATTTCCTCTCTCATTCATGAAAAAAGTCTCCTCTCGTGATGCCATTTTATTTTTTTTTAATGAGAAATTTATGGATCTTCCATATCCTCCTTTCTGCACGCAAACATGAACACTGCTGTAGCTGGGAGCAGTACCATTATACCAGCAGTTAGTTGCTGCTGTTATCCGTGATTGAGCAAGGGAGTTGATGGGTCTAGAAAACTACAGGCTAGAGGGATTATTGCATCTAATGTAGTCACCCAAGAAACATCACAGGTCATGTAGTGGACTATAAAACAGACTTACGGCACCCTGGGCAGTGCAGTCTTGCCATCAGAATACCTGTGACAGCACAGGTATGTGAAATGTGTCACCGTGTCAACCGAAAAACAGACGGGAGTGTGTTGACTGACAACATGATGGTGGTGAAGGCTCTGAGGCCTGTTCTTTCATGTACACATGCTACTGTGAAAACAAATATCCTCAGAATGCCTCTATATATGCTCCACATTTCACTCTGTCAACATGCAACTGCAACAGACTCAGATGTCAATCAGATGTCAATTTTTATGGCAAAGTCAGGGGGGGACACAAAGGATAAGCAAAAAGCATTTTAAAAGAGTACATCTGACCTCTGCTGAATTAATCCATTTAACTCAGTAACCAGAAAAAAAAAAAAAGTTTCAAACCTTTTTGTGGTGATTACAGGATTCCCATCACAGTAAATATTCCTAAATATCGCACGTCAGGCAGGCGGGGCAGGAGGCCGGCGTGGCTGACCAGGAACATTCTAATGGAGATTAGGCGGAAACAGAGAGTGTTTCGCTACTGGAAGGAGGGCCAGGTGTCATGGAAAGAATACAGGGATGCCGTTAGTGTTTGTAGGCAGAAAATTCGTGTGGCCAAAGCACACCTAGAGTTGAAGCTGGCTGTGTCTGTGAGAGAAAATAAAAAGGGCTTTTTCAGATATGTGAATGGAAAAAGGAGAACTAAAGAATACATAGGGCCGCTCCTTGATAGGGAAGGTCTCCTCACAGACAATGACATAGGCAAAGCAGAGACGCTTAACGCCTTCTTCGCCTCTGTCTTCAATGCCGATGATGGGCTTCGGGACCCAGGGTGCCCTGAGCTAGAGGACTGGGACGGTGGGGATGACAAACTCCCAACCGACCCTGAACGTGTGCGGGATTTGCTACTCCACCTGGATCCCTACAAGTCCATGGGTCCGGATGGGATTCATCCCCGGGTGCTGAAAGAGCTGGCGGACGTCATCGCGGAACCTCTCTCAATTATTTTTCAACGATCCTGGGAATTTGGAGAGGTCCCGGTAGACTGGAAGCTGGCAAATGTTGTGCCGATTTACAAGAAGGGTCAGAAAGAAGACCCTAGCAATTACAGGCCTGTCAGTCTCACGTCAGTGCCTGGTAAAATCATGGAGAAGATGGTTCTCGAACTTATTGAGGCTCACCTGGGGGACAAAGCAGTCATTGGTCCCAGCCAGCATGGGTTTGTGAAGGGCAGGTCCTGCCTAACTAACCTGATTTCCTTTTATGATAAGATCACCCGTATGATGGACCAAGGGAAACCAGCTGATGTGATTTTTTTGGACTTCAGCAAGGCTTTTGACACGGTTTCCCATAGGATCCTACTGGACAAAATGTCCACCATACAGCTAAATAAAAACATCATACGATGGGTGAGCAATTGACTAACGGGCAGGGCCCAAAGGGTTATGGTAAATGGGGCTGCGTCAGGCTGGCGGGCGGTCACCAGTGGTGTCCCTCAAGGCTCCATTTTAGGGCCGGTACTTTTCAATATTTTTATAAACGATTTGGATGTAGGAATAGAAGGTATTTTGAGCAAGTTTGCTGATGACACCAAACTTGGAGGAGTTGTTGACTCGAATGAGGGTGGAAAGGCCTTGCAGAGGGATCTGGATAGGTTAGAGAGCTGGGCGATCACCAACCGCATGAAGTTCAATAAGAGCAAGTGCCGGGTCCTGCACCTGGGACGGGGAAACCCTGGCTGCACGTACAGACTGGGCGATGTGACGCTAGAGAGCAGCCTAGAAGAGAGGGATCTGGGGGTCGTGGTTGACAGCAAGTTGAATATGAGCCAGCAGTGTGCCCTGGCGGCCAGGAGGGCCAACCGTGTCCTGGGGTGCATCAAGCACGGCATCGCTAGTAGGTCAAGGGAGGTGATTGTCCCGCTCTACTCTGCGCTGGTGCGGCCTCACCTTGAGTACTGTGTGCAGTTCTGGCCACCACAGTATAAAAAGGACATGAAACTGTTGGAGAGTGTCCAGAGGAGGGCTACAAAGATGGTGAAAGGCCTGGAGGGGAAGACGTACGAGGAATGGCTGAGGTCACTGGGCCTGTTCAGCCTGGAGAAGAGGAGGCTGAGGGGAGACCTCATCACAGTCTACAACTTCCTCGTAAGGGGGTGTCGAGAGGCAGGAGACCTTTTCTCCATTAACACCAGTGACAGGACCCGCGGGAACGGGGTTAAGCTGAGGCAGGGGAAATTTAGGCTCGACATCAGGAGGGGGTTCTTCACAGAGAGGGTGGTTGCACACTGGAACAGGCTCCCCAGGGAAGTGGTCACTGCACCGAGCCTGTCTGAATTTAAGAAGAGATTGGACTGTGCACTTAGTCACATGGTCTGAACTTTTGGGTAGACCTGTGCGGTATCAAGAGTTGGACTTGATGATCCTTAAGGGTCCCTTCCAACTCAGGATATTCTATGATTCTATGATTCTAAATATAAAATCAACTGCAGTTCTATGTCTAAGAGCATCATGTTGCCTCAGGTTATCTGAAGACAGCAAATAGCTCAGCATGTGATACTACACAAAATGACACAAGAAACCCTCATCACGCTGCACAAAAAGCATTAAAAAAATTTTTTTTTGTTTGTTTGCTCTTTAAGTGAGTGGAAAAATGATAGGTTCCAAAGATGACTCAGAATAACTCATATCCTTGTATGAACCATTCCTTCCCTCTTCCTTACCCTACAGCTCATAACTGTTTCTCTAACACAATGAACAGAATCAGGTAGCCAGTTTTAGACAGCATAAATATCTGCTACAGTTAAGATTGGAATGGATTTTCACAATTTAAAGTTAAAATATGTAAAAAATGGGAGGCGAAAAGATGAGTTATCAATCTTAAGTGACAGGAAAGTATTTCTTTATTAAAACAGATGGCAATTGTTTGAGATAATGATATTAATTATCATCACACTGACATCACTATTACTAAGATATTATAATGCATCACATTTGCTCTTTATCACAATTGTGCATTCCCTTTTGCAGGCAAATCAAAGATATTGTCCTTACCCTACAAAGCTCACAATCCTGGGGAGGGTGGGGAAGGTCCTGCAAACAATTATTTCCAGATGAAGTGCTTACAGAGTCAAGTATCAGGCCCTCTATTTAGATCCTAGGAGACACTTGGATGTGAAATGATCATTAATAATAATAATATTAATAAAACACGTTTGTTTTGTTAGAACCTCACAATCTTTGAGACCTTCCTTTAAAAAAATAAATAAAAAGGTTTCTGGGGCTGAAGAAAAGAGCAGAGAACTGTTCATTGGTGTCGCTGAAGACCTGTATGTTTACAGGGAGGTTTGGAGGAAACTCTGGAGGGAAAAGGCAGATGGAAGATATGGATGGGCAGGAAACCTGAGGTGGGGAGAGATAGGAGGATGGACGGTGAGATGGGCAAGCTGGGGAGGCTCATAGGTGCAGAGAGATGAAAAAGCAATGGGGAGAAACACAGGCAGAAGCTACACAGCACAGCCTTGAACGAGACATGAGACTAGAATTTGATGTGAAAAATAAAAGAAAGGTGCTGACAGGAGATGAAAAGGGCCTGGCCAGAGACAGAGCATGTGGCTCTGAGTGATTCAGATGGAAAGACTGGAGAGCGATAAAGCAAGAGGCCTGGCAACTGTAGGTTGTCAAAGTGAAAGAATGAAGCAATAAGGCTTTGGGGCTGGGGAATAAAAATAATAATGAGTGAGGAAAGGGATCAGCAGGTCCCGGAGAGCATGTGGAAACAGAGGACAGCACAGGCCAGTGCAACCGCCCGTAGCCATGCAGGAGAGGAACAGGCCGACCTCGTGTGTGCCCAGTGCTCCTGCTGACGTCAATGGGCGCCAGGCCAAATCCCAAATATAAAGGGAGAGCAGGGCCAGGGCATGGTCGCTGAGTATGAGGGAGAAGAGCTTAAAAAGACCAATGCATCCCTCAAGGCTAATGGGGAGTGAGGGTCACAGCCAGGCGGGGTAGGGGTTACTCGCTGCCTGAAGCAGGCCACAGCCCCAGCTGGGCACACGGGTTGTTTGGGGAGGACTCATCCAGTGCAGGTGTGCAACTCACAGGGGAGGAGGTAAATAATGAGAGATCCTCTAAGGTCCGTGGAGAGGCAATTAGAATAGGACAATCCTCACTACTCACACTCAGTTTTGGGGTGGAGGTCCCAAATGCCCCCCCTTTTTTTTTTGCCTGCACTTACAGCCCAGCAGCCAGAGTCCTGCAGAAACAAGAATATGCAAGATGCAGACTAGGAATCCCATTTAATTTCCTATATTGTTCTGTGAAGTATGTTGACAGAAAATATTAACAGAGACAAAACATGACACTGGACAAATGCAGAATCATCTTAGTACTAGCATCCTGAAAGAATATTCCTGCAAGTATTTGAGATAGCATAATAACTGCAGGTCTTCTTTGCTTTTAAGTTTTCTGCTGTTGGACAAAGGTATATGGAAAAACAGTGAAAGTTCAGAAAGACCTACCATACTACATCAAAAACAGCAGCACCTGAGGATATCAATGCGTAATATTGATATTTGATATATAATATATCAAAGATGATAGCCAGAATAGAAATTCACCCTCAGCTTATTGACATCAGCTCCTCTGGGAAACAGGATTTCCAGGTGCTTAGAGTATACACACTAAGCCAGCATGCAAAATTAGCAATCAAAAGAAACCACTATGATGTTGAGCAGCTCCTTCACTTCGGCATGCCTGAGGCATTATGATATTGACTTCCTTCGTAACCTATCATGAGGTTATTTCCTACAGAGGAAAGCAGATATGTAAGTGCCATGTATTATTATTATACTGATGAGAAATGGAGCACTGCCTTTTGTTTCCTAGAGAGGAGAATCATTACTCAAGAGGATGATTTTTTTTTCCAGAACAATTTGCAAATGTTTATTTAGTAATTTTAATTTATCACTTGTCCCTAAGGAAGGTGAATGAGGGTACCTTGCAAAAATGAAAATAATCAGACACAAATCAAGTTTATGAACTGGTCCCTTTTCCAGTTCATAAACCCCTGTCTTGCTCCCCCTTTTATGCAAAGGGTCAAGCATAGCATAATTCATATCCTATGCCATAAATCTCACTAAGCCACAAGAGGGAGCAGCTTTCAGAGGTGCAGACAGCTACAGAAGGAGAAAAAAGCTCCAATTAAAACAAACTAACAAACAAAACAACAACACCCTCCCTCCCCTCCTCTCCCCCTCAAAAAAAAGCACACATACAGAAACAACACCACAATACACACACACACATAAACAAACAAACAAAAACAAAAACACCACACTGGAGGTCTTCAGATCTTCAGTCTCAAAAGATCAAAGGAGTGGCACTCTCCCACACAGCTGTGTGTTAGTTCAAATGTTGTACAGCATAACCTTCAGGTTCAGCCTTTGTGCTGAAGTGGGCAGTAGGTAGTTATTTGCTCTGACTCAACTGACTTAATGCAACAGATATCTCTGTGTTCATTTCCAGAGGTTCTCCAAGGTTAACCTTAACACTTTCTCCTACTGGAAGACAGAAGTTACAGCCTTAATGCCTCACAGCACGTAAGAGAAGGGTCACTCCTCTGAAGAAGAAAATTCCTTCAGAGAACAGGTCAAATCAATGCTATAAAAAGTAATTGAAGAAGATTCAGAACAGATTTCCAAGCCACCTGCTTTATTTCATCACCTTCACACTTGAAGGCTGTTCTGCCTCATTTTTATTTTTTTTTCCTTAACAAACAAATACAGCCCCCTCCCTGGCTCTCTCAGACTTTGCAAAAGGATTCTGTTCACCTAAGCAAATTGTTGTGAGTTGACATCTTTCACATCTATTTCACATCTTGCAGGAGCCATTAACACCAAATGCTGGATTTTCCACATCAGATGAATCCGCATGTCCTGACCTACTGCCAGTCACAGACTGTTCCACAGTCACACACCGAAGTAACATTCCTGGGTCAGACAGGTACTGCAGTGTGCTGTGAGATATCTGGAGAGACACGTACTCATCTGGTAGAAGCAGGTGTTGGTTTGTTGCCCTGTTTTTGCTGGCACAAATACTAATGGGATGGAATTGGAACACATTTTTATTTTAAAATCACTGCTATGTCTTTTTCCAGTTAACAACTTTGTTTCCGTGGGAACTTCCCTTATTTCTGGACAGCAAGGGGCAGATTTCTTTAAAACAGATAAGAATATCATCAGAAACATTTTTTTTCTCCTTGAATTCTCACGAAGCACAGTGAAGGCTCTGGAGGACATTTCTTTGTTAAAACATCACATCAGGGTATCTGTGAAGGGTGTGACCATGTGTTGGACTGGTCTCTCTACCTGCCACATGGTTCAGGGTAAGCCTGATTTTGCATGGGAGCTCAGTGTCCTAACTGCCCATATGCACTCATATGCCAATATGCAGAGTGGCACAACTTTTGCCCGTGTTCTCTGACTCCCTTGGTAGAAGGTCCCCAAGTGGCAGAAGCACACAGTGTGTGCTGGCATGCCACTGCTGCACACAGGGCAGACCTACATGACACAGCTGGAAGAAACCCAAAAGCGCAGGCAGCGTGGATGCAGCCAAAGAACATCCATTCAGCTGACAAGTTAAAGCTCACATCAGATACTAAACCTGACAACAGCATCTAAAGGCTCAGGTATAATTTCCTGGAACCCCTACGATAAACTAAGAGGAACAAGGGGACAGATAATGGAGACATAGCCCTGAGCTTATACTCCCTTTGGGATCCACGTTCCAGCACTCTTGCTTCCTCCATGCACCCTGGGAAGGGTTTGATCTAGAGGTGGGTTCCTAGCTCTCTAGTTCCTCTTTTGGAAGCTGACAGCAAGGCTTCATTACTACAGTATGTAGAGGTGAAAGCCTTCCCTTGTGCTCTCTTGTCTGCACAGCCAGACTTAACTCAGTGGTAACCAGTGCAAGAAATTATCTGACAACAGAGAGACCAGCTTGCAAATTTCCTTTTGGCTTAATTTAGAGAAAGGTCTTGGATTCAGGACTCCCATTCCCAAATTAGTCTTTTTTTTTTTTTCTCTTTAAGCTATATAACTCCCTTTGTATAAATAATTAAGCATTCACTGGGCCAGAAAGAAAAATGGGAAATGTAAGCCAGTGATTCTCCAGCCTGCTGGTTAGCCTGCTCATCAGGGAGGTGGGCAAGCCACATCCAAACCTCTGCTGCAATGACTAGTTAATTATTCATACAAAGCAGAACAGCTTCTATGGGAAAGAGGGAGTGCAATTATCCAGCAGATTGGCAGTGGATCTGCTCTCCTGGGGTGTGGGAGAGTTGAGATCAATCCCCACTCCAAATCAGGGTGAGGGAAATATTGAGAATGATCTGTTACTCTGCAGGCTAGTGCTAACAATTTGGCTGTTGGGTGGAGTGCATGCACAAAGAGATACTTTTGGCAAACTCCAAATTCTCCTCCCCGTGGTATGACTGCTCTCCTGCCACGAAAGCTCATGTATTAAGGGTGAGACATCTTTGTTGTATAAAAATAAATTGTACATCAAGCAAATAATCTAGATTTCCTTTACAGTAGTGAAAAAAAAAAAAAGAAAGAAAGAAAGAAAGAAAGAAAAAAAGAAAAAAAAAGAGCAAGGACATTTTCTGAATGTAATTAATCTCATTAATAAATATCAGTGAGATTATTTCTTCTCCACAAGTTTTATATGTCTAGATGTCCAGTTGGGATGCAAATCTATATTTGGGAGGTATCCAAAGTCAACTGAGAGGACGCCCATTTAGGTTTCCATGATGCACTTTGCATCACGGTGCCGCCAGTCACACAGCACTGGGAGTGTCCTGAAGCACAGCACTATGCAGCAGCAGAGCCTCCGCTGGGACCATGATGGCCTCAGCCATGCTAAGTGGCACATGCTGTCCTTGCAGGGCTCTCTCCATTAGCCACATGAAATTGCACCTCTTTTCTCACTTATACCAGTTGTTTGGCTTCATAACTCTGCTTGAAATGCACATAGAAATAGCTGCTGCTTTTTCTAGGGCTTGCACCTAGAACCAGTAAAGCTCATGAGCCTGCAAATAAATGGTATAACTGAGCAGCACATGTAGGTTTTGTTTTTAATCAGCTTATAAATTCAAAACACTGGTAGATCCTAATTTATATGACGATGTCAGTAAGTGGAAAGGCATAGTCCCTCCTTGATTCTTGTACTAAAAACTCCCATAGAATCAATGAGTGATAGTGTGCACGTCCCACTGACATAAACAAGGATCTGATCTACCCAATATGCTTGTGACAGCTCTCATAGAGACTAGTTCAATGCTCTCCAGATGGGGAAGCCACAAGTGAGTAGAATTATTTTTTTTTTCTAGGTTGTTTTCAAATTAAACAAGTAATAAAGTTGCATGACTCTGTAGCCTGACTCTGTAGCCTGCATCATGTCTCTAAATGTGGTATTAAAATGTCATTGTCATCCCACAGCAGATGGGGCAGGGGTTTCTCCTCACAGTAAAGTTTCCTAGAAAAGCACGCTAGGGAGAACATTTTGGCAGGAAAGCTCCTGTACTACAGTATCATCTAAATGTGGAGGTATTTCAGGGTGGGAATCAGGGGAAATGCTTGAGTCTCATCAGCTTTGATATGGGTGTAGAGCCTGGGTTGGAAATCCCACTGGGCTCTGGGTGGTTCCCTTGCCTGATCGCTGAGAGAGAGTGTGGATGTAGCTGGAGGGGCTAATGGGAAGGAGTAGAGAGGTCACTTCAATGTTCAAAATTATGCTTACAAGTACTTAAATACAAGAAAATAATCCAGAAGATCCACACTCCAACAGCTGCAAAGGTTGTCTGGGCTTTGAGTAATTGCATACCAACATATTCATCTTAAAATACCCATGTTCTAGTTGCCAATGTGCACTAGATCTCATTTTTCTGGCTATGCAGCAGCTACACAGGCTGTATATTTCTTCACTAGAGGTTAAAGCTGCTTTCTGATGCTTCTGTGCACCAGAGTGTGAGAGATGGGCCTCTTTCTTCACAGGCTGCACACCAGTATCTGAACAGACTAGGAGGCTACCAAAAGCTAGCTGGCAGTAGTTTTGGTGGCTGTGTTTTAAAGACAAGGAGCCTGACTCAGTACGGCAGCCAAGGACTTTGAATCCCAAGTAATGAAATTGCCATGCTCCAGAGAGGAGCAGAAGCGTAGACGCAGCTATGCTCCACACTGGAAGCTGGCGACCGCTCTGCGAGGACCTCCTGTGTGCATGTGTCATTGTGGCTCAGCTTCCTGAGATGCCTCACTCTTTCCAGATGCTGAGCTGAGGTTTTCTTTGCGGGTCTCTGATTCACCCTGCTGGTTCAGGAACCATGAAGGAACTTCCTTGCCTTGCCTTTGGTGATTTCTCTTCAACCATGCTGTGAGAAAAAGCATGGAGTTAGATCCATGTCTCTGATCCTGAACCTTGTGCTTGGGATCACAAACAGCAGAGTGCCCTCCCTCCTTCACTATATAGAAAGGGCTGTTAAGACAACTTTCTTTCCTTCTTCTTGCACAATTTTTTCTTTCTTCAAAAATTGTGCACACCACAGAAATGCACAATATATATTTTTTTGCTTTAAAGCTAAATAACATAAGCTGCATAGCCGATGCATTCAGGAAAGAGTTTGCAACTTTCCTTAACCTGCAAATTTATGAACATTTCTACATAGCTTTTGTGTCAAGAAATAGTTAACGAGTATGAACTACACAAATGCAGAAAAGTGTATGTACTTGATTTACAGAACTAGTATACATCTATTTTCCTATATGAGACTGAACACATTCAATTATCAGTTTAATTACAGGGCAATTCTATTTCTCTTCCACATCATGTGATTTTATTTTAGGTTTGAACAATACACATGTATGGTTTGTCTGGTTTTTAATAGCTACCATATTGCTCATCCATTCCATTAGCTGTATAACTTTTTTTAAGATTCTGCATCTCCACATGGTTGTCAATTTGTGTTGTATTTTATAAATATTATATATATTTATTTATTCTTGAAGGGAATTGCAACTCATTGATGGTGATTGCATTGCTTTCGACTCAGCTGATTTCTAAGTGCTGGTCTTCAAGCAGGTATGAATTTTCTCAAAAAGCATCTCTGTACAAATGAAGTGTCTTCCTACATGAAATCACAGAATCACATAATTTTAGGGCTTGGAAGGGACCTCGAAAGATCATCGGGTCCAACCCCCCTGCCAAAGCAGGTTCCTTAGAGCAGGAGCAGGTTCCTTAGAGCAGGAAATGCATTAAGCTAGAATCATACACAGCATGTTATTGTTACATTGTTCAAAGCTTTTCAGTCCATTCCCTGCCTTCAAAAAGTAGGGGAGCTGTGCTTCGCAGCTGTGCTCTGAAGGTGCTGTCTGTGAGATCTAATCTTGGCTGGACCTGTCACTGCATATCACCCCAAAACACCCCCCCATGAGTACTATTGAACAAGTTTTGCCCACAGCACTGTGCCGGTCTGCAGGGAAGATATCTCTTGTAACTTAATCCTGCTGTTTCTTGTAAAGCTTGCTACTCCACAGTATGAGCCACTTGCCATGGTCATGGCTGCCATCGCAAATGTACACAATATTTAATCTTTGCTACCCAAGGATTTATTTAACAGGTATTAGTGAAGACAAGCCCTCCAAAGAAGACCTTACTCTCACCATCTGCGTGCTGTAAAATTGAGGGGAATTGTTCTATCATTACATGTATATTTTTGCTTTGTGATTTCTTTTCTGGAGGCGAGATCATGAAAAAAGTGACTGTTGCAACTGTCAAATGCTTTCCTGTAACATCTATATTGCTTACCCCTCTGCGCAGAAAACCTGATTTGGTTTGTTTCATTTTATGCTTATGTCTGTACTTGACCTTGTGTGAATCATCTGTTATTTCAGCTGTTTCTGTCCTAGGCTTTTTTGCCTGTTTGGTGATCAATAACACAGTCCAGCTCCGATGCCATGACAATATAAGCTTGGTAGCTTCATTGTTACTGATTCTTAGCACTTTCCAGTATCTGAGAAGTTCATCTGTATGTATGCCAAACTTTCACATAAATACTGTTCTTTGTTCTGATTTTAATTTTATTGCCGGTTGATGTAATAAGAAACATTACATTTCTCTTAGGTATCTTTTCCAAAGTATTCAAGATTTTATAGTCAGAAAAAATTTATCCTCTGCCTCATGTTTTATAATCAGTGTGGCACCCTGATTACTTTCCTTCCTTTATCTATTTTTGTATAGTTTTCAATGCATCTCTGGAAAATCTGTTTTTCACAAATAGACCATGTTTATGCATTGCATCTGAGGATGAAGTATTGCTCACAGCCATGCCTGAAGTCATTCAGTCAGTCACAGCAAAGAAGCTAAGCAGTGAAATTTATTTCACTTCTGGCGCCATACTAAGAGACACACTCAAAAAGACATTTGCAAGAAATAACAGCAGCTTTATTGAATCTGTTAAGTTATAAGCAATTATGCATATGCTAGTAGATGGAGCCATTTATGGTAATAAATTATTACGCATATACAGAGCCTATACCACTGCAGATATGTGGGACTCACAGACTACAGCGTCTTCCTTGACTAGGAGTGAGTGACTTCTGGCTACTTGTTCAGATTATTGAAAAAAGACAGAGGTTAAAAACAAACAAACAAACAACAGTGGAAAGTGGCAAGCAAAAGTAACTGTGCCTCCTTTGAATGTTGTAGGTTAGTGAAGAGTTTTCATTTGCTTAGCACCAGTGCTATTTTTAAGCAGGTATAAATCTTGAGGTGATAACATCTACCCTGCAAGATCAAGTGACTTTGAAGCTAAGTTCACCAGCCAGCTACACTGCTTACCTGCTGAAACTTTTTTGATCCAGTTTAGGGCCATTCAGCTAGCTTGCTCAGGGAAAATCTTGTGTGCACTGAGCACTAAAATGTACTCAGGTACATGCTCTCCTGCACTGTGGGTAAGCCCTGAAAAAGTCTGCCTGGCCAGCCTCCTCCACGTGTCCTGCCTGCCTGTGTGATGTGGCCAGGATCTGGAGGAGCAGAAAGTCACTTGCCACATAGTCCATCATGTTTGGTAGGAGCCTGAACTCTCATGGTCAGGACACAGAGCAGGATTTGGGGATGTTTCCTGCCTTTTCTAGGCTGATCAGCTCAGATAAAAAAGGTATAGCCAACAAGACTCAAAGAGAAGAGTTGCTTTTGCCTTCTAGACCTGCCTCCTCTCCATCTTCACCATCAAAGAGCCTCTGGATTTATTTTGTGTTATTATGAATAAAATAATATTCTCTACTGTGTGTACAATTTTCAGACAAATGTATTATTGTTTTTCTAGGGTAGAGAGTACTAGCAGCAAGCCAAAATGAAGTTGTCTGGCATATGCCCAGACCTCTGCTGATTTCACATGTCCACTCACACAAACACACATTCCCCAGAGGCCACCCAAACTCAGTCTGGCAGTAAACAAAAACAGGAGATCCACCTACTCCACAGGCACAATAGGATCTTTCAGTGCAAAACACATTAGCAATGATTCAATCTCCAGACACACAAATCATGTAGAGACTTCTACCTATTCAGAGATTTAACCATGGCCGAGTCACTGGAAACAGTACAGAGTCCTGTGACTGGGGAAACAGCACAAGATATCTTAAAAGTAATTGTATTATTTTCTTAATGTTTAAATGATATGAAAAGAACTTCAGGCTGAAAAATTAAACATTAAATTAATTGCAAAATTTAGAAGTACAACAATTGTCTGTTACGATTCAATCATTAACTCCATGCTTGATGCTTTTTTTCCACACAGTCAACCATGACCCTGAGGAATATTTTGATGAAGGCATCAGAAGCTCTGACCACAGTGACCAATATCTACATCTCAGAAAGGTAACCAAAAAACAAGATAAGAATATTATTCATCTATTATTAGAGTATCACTCTATTATTGGAGTATTACTCACTTATGGTTAGTCTGTTATTAGCAACGCTGAAGGCAGGTGCCAAGGGTACCCAGGAGGCAAAGAGGGGAATCATTTTGCTTAATATTTTCTATCATCTTTATTCAACATGAAGAGACCTGAATTTGTATTTTACTAAACCTTTCTCCTCAGAAATTTCTGCATGTGTTACAATGAAACATTGAGATTTTGTGCAGAGAATTTAGCAGGCCTTTAATATGCAGGGAAAATAAAAGGTTTATGCATTCTATGCAGCCATTTGTCACAAGTGACAACATTCTGATTCACCAGAAATGATTCCCTGATGATGTGAAAAAATAAGGGCTGCACTGTTAACCCCAACTGTGTATACGGACAACCAAGATTTCAGGTCTGGTCCAGCATCAGTCTGGAAAAATATAAAAGGGTGCAAGGAGAGGGGGAGTGATCTGAAGCGCTTATAGGTAGGCAGAACAAATTATCTTTATGATAGATTTCTTTAAAACTACTACTCACAAAGAAAAATATTGGGCCAAATGGTCCTTGCATGGCTAAAACTCTCATATGCTTCAGCAACTGCCTCTTAATATAAACCATTTCCACACATGGACCTCTCTCTCTACATCTGTGTTTTTAATACCTTGCCATTTGCACTCATGTTGCTTAAGGCAAAACTCTGCTTTTGGTTACACAAGTAGAAATGCAGTAGCTTTTCTCTGTATTAACATTAGTATAGTGAAGGGCAAAATTTGGTGTACAATTCTGAAACTCTTTTTATGTGTATTGTTATTGATGTGCCAGCAAAGTATTACAAATATCCTGCCAGCAGTCAGGTAAGAAGTATTTTCAAAATTCCTGCGGAGAGAGCAAGGATACAAAGCCTGTTCTGAAAGTGGTTGTTTCCAGTGCTGTAACCAATTTCACGGCTGATAACACACACATATACCAGCAGATAAGCAAAGAAAATATGCCTATGTGATTAACTACATCTCTGATCAACTGCATGGTGAAGAAGTTTTCCCTTCACTTTTCCCTACACTTATCTTTGGAGCTGTGTAGCAATCCTCTTCCATTGGATTCAACAAGTTTTTCATTAGCTTATTGTGAGCAGGTTTTGTCTGCAACTCAGCATTTCAGATCTCAGGATGTCAGAAGTGATGTCTGAAGATCCAACGGGAGTCTACACAAGCATTTCAAACAAATTATGGTTCTCCTATGTTCTTAATCTGGAGTCATCCCTAACTGAAGTGGGGCCAACTTTAGCACATTTTTGGCCACCCAGCTCACAAAAAGCAACTTTCCAACGCCATAAAGGTTATGGTGCTTGTACACAGTAACTAAATTGTTTCAGCCACTTCTGACACAATTCAAAAAAAGCATTTACGAGCAATCCTCAGGACCTTCTCTAGTTTTGTCTGGAAGAATTTCAAGAGCATCACATATAAGTTCAACTTGAAATAGTAGAGTCTAGGGAAAGGTACATAAAATTTTCTTCCTAGAAAAAATTGTCTTTGGTCTCTTGCCCTTTTCCATTAGTTTGCTTAAAACTCCTTCAGATGATGCAAAACCAAACCATCAACAAAACTGTGGGAGTGGCAATAAAAAGAAAATAACAGCTTTATGAATCCAAAAAGAATATATTTCTGAGAAAGAGAAAAGGCATATGTGAATGTATTATTCTGGTTTAAGACCTTTTCCGATGATAATGACTTCAGAGAATTTCTGGTTCCATGTTGTCTCCACTTGGATATTTTCAATAAGCTGAAATTGCTCCTAAAAAAAATAAATAAATAAATAAATAAAAATCAGAAAACTCATGTTACATCCCACCACTTACATTTCTTTGGCCAAGGATAGTATAGTGATAAATGATATGAAAAGAGATGAGAAATGTATTTCTTGCAAATAATGTTATTCTCTGAATTTACTTACAGGACTCCTATGGACAACTTCCACTGAGGAAAATGTATTATGTTTGTACTAATTTCTGTTGGATGAAACTATGTTTAGAATGTTGTCTTCTTTTAAGGTTGCATTTTGAAAAGTATGCAAGCCATAGCCATCATGCTAATTATTCCTAACATACAGTCAGCTGTGCCAGCCAGCTATATTCTTGCTGATAAAAGACTGTCATGAAGGTCATGAAGGTTAACATGTACAATAACAAGAAAAGTGCCTGTTAATAGTTTAAGTTGTAAAGCTGATTGTCAGTGATGTAGCTTTACTGCTATTTTTCCTTGCTCATTTGTGGCTGTTATAATTCCCTAGAAAAGCTTCCCCAGCACAATTTTCATACCCCTAATTTACTGCTGATGACACATGCTACAGAAATCACTACATTTCTGGAACACTTTCTTTGTGCATAGCAGTGAGCTCCCTATTGCTGCTGTCAGTTGCAACAATATGCCGCTAAACAAGGAAGGGAAAAATTTGGAAATAGCCCTGTAATTATAATAATCTGATATAATATACTTCAGTAACTAACTCATGATCAATATCATAACTGGCTGTCAGACAAGAAGTATATTTGGGATAAAAGTTAATTGACCTTATCATTATGCAGAACATGGGATGGGTTAGGATGACATCCTAATGAAATGTACACAAAAATAGCTTGCCTTATTTTAACCATCTTTCCAAAACAATTAGCAGAACATTGACTAATGAAATTACTTTAATCAGCACACAACATGTTATTGGATGAAAAAAAAAGAGTTATATCTGTTTAGAAAAGTTTGGGGCAGAAAGGGTATGTGTGCTGTAACAAGCTGAAACGAGAGAATAGTAGAGAGGCAGAACAGCAGACAAGAATTCAACACAAATCTGCCTGGACCATCTGGACAACTCTTTGCATTCTTTAAAAAGTTGTCTTCCCAGCTTCAATAAGCAGTGATCACAGTCTTATTGATCTGTTTTAGCCAAAGATAGTCCATCTTCTGCAGGATTTTTGTGTAACTCCCTTTTGGTGGGACATGGGTATCCAGGTACCTTTGTGCCAGATGACTCCATCACACTTCAGGAGTATTGACTTACTTCTGATACTGAGAAAAGAGTGTTTGCTGCTTGCTGAATCTCACTTAGTGCAGCCCAGCACTACAATTTTTTTTTCAACCCAGCCAGTGCTCCCCACTAAATCCTTTTTAACTTAAGACTAACAATTTCAAAGTCCAGAAAAGTATTTTCCTATTTCAATACACAGCGTGATTATCATCTTTCTGTGTTATGTCAAGAAACACGGCAATATGTACTGAAGAGATTAAAAAGTGCTAACATCGCACTTGACATCTTCAGACACTATATCAATGGCACGGTATGAAAATGAAACATAAGTACAATTCTATCAAGAAGACAAAATTTATTATAAGATATAGTTAGACATTTTACCTGCAGTACATTTGCTGTCCCTGTTTTCTCCCGTTCTAAACAGTTTTACAAAGTAAAAAAGTGGAAAGCTTGTTGCCTCTATTTTCAGGGTGAAGTTCACTGTCTATGATTACAGCAAATATTTCCAGCTAATGATCTAGACACTGAGAGATGTATTTTGTTCTGGAAGTGAAAGAGTGAAACATAATTAGCTGCCCCAGTAACAGTTTCAGCAGATGGGTAGGAGAGCAATGCTTCTAATGGGCCTTTTTTTGACCCAGGGGAGGTTGGCAATCACTTTTGCTGACTTGAGATGGTATTGAGGGCATCTGGGATTTCAATCTGTGATAAATGGGTTCATGCATTTTGTCAAACATGTGCATTTGGAGCAGTAGTTTTGTAGTCATTCTCAGAAAAGAATCACAAAGATCTCTAATTATTGTGAGCCACCTCTGCCACAAAACATACAGGTGTGTGAAATACTTCTTTAATTCTCAAATAAATGATGTACACCACTTCCTTTGCATTATAATTTTAGCTGCCACCTTCCTCCTCTCTCATTTTCATGCTTTTTCCACTCCTCCCTTTGCTCAAATTACAAACCCATTTTTAGAGGATCCTTTGTCATTTCAGAGATGCATTTCAAAAGTTCTCTATATTTCCTGAATCTTCCACCTTACTTTTTGGTAATTATCTCAGAGGTTTCACAGGGTCAAAGCAACATTTACAGTGAGCTGGCACTCAGAATTTACAGTTTGAAGGTTGTAATGACACTTTGAATTTTGTTTCCACAGAATTATATATGTATATATGTATATATATATATAATTCCCTGAGACTGATTTTTTTTACAAATGTAAAAATATTTAAATCAAAATAATTTCTAAAAATGCATTTGGTATTTCAAGATAATTTTTGATCTGTTGACTGTCCTATCACTTTCCTTAATTTGCTTTATATCATGGTTGTCATGTGTTTGCAGAAAAATAATCAAAATATTCTATTTTATTGTATTTTTAAATACACTAAGGGCAGCTGCTACTTAATACAGACCGAACCATCTTATCGTATCTTTAGATCAAAGTGTCTGCAGTTCATGCAGTAATGGCAAATTTTGACACTGATATTTTGATATATAGAGCAAGAAGATAAGCATCCGGTGCACTAACAGGAGAAGCAGCTGGTTTCAATATCTTAGAATACTTTTCCCTAGGACACCAAAAACTAACACAGCTACATCTGTAAACTGAGCATGCCTGCAATAATCTGCTTTCTAGGTTCTAATCTACAACACATCATCACTGCAGCTGATCATAAATGTCTTGAAGTTCAACAATTATTTCACAAGACATGCTCAACCACTTCTAATAACAACTGCATTTAAAATGCTGACATCTGCTAAAATAATTCTGATACAATTGAGATAAAAGGGCAACATTCATCCCATGAATTATTTTTTGTGATTATTCATCCAGTTAGCTATAGCTGTGTCTTAGGGTTCCATTGCCATGCTTCTACAGAAATATTTGTTGGACACTGAGGTTAAAGACTGAAAATTTAAATAGGAAAAATGCAATTGTGTGAATAATTTCCTACTGGAAAACAGGAAAAGTTTTGCTTTCCCAGTCCTATAGATCAATGGGCACTGGTTTTGCAGTCTTAAAACTATCATTATCACTGCACTTGGGCATTTCTTTATGGGTTATGGACTATTAGAAGCAGGGAAAGTGTTTTCTCATCTTGAGGTAAACTAAACATGACACGCATAAATAACAGTTACGCATATTAGTTAAAATTCACCTGTATAAATATTTCTTATTAACTATGTCCTTGTTATCAAATTATATTAGTCATTGGTGTTTCAAATGAAAGCATCTGAAATATATAATGCATTGAAAAGATTTAACCAAACTCAACTGAAGATAGATGTCATGTGTTACAGCTTTGGCTAGAGGCCTGCAATGTGAAAACAAGGTATTTTTACCCTAGTGGATTCTACAGCTACTACATTCTGTCTGGGAAGGTTGACATTTTCCCTTGTCTCAGATGTTGGCGGCAGCTGGAGGCTAGACTCAAGTCTGGGCTGGTGCTCTTAAGTAGCAGCGCAATTTGGCAGGCATACTGAGACTCCATCCCTTGCTTTTCTGCAGGGAGTATGGATTGCTGGATTTATATAAGAAAGTCAAAGCTCACATTATGTCACAGAGTGACAGGCCTCCTGACCCTGCGCTCTAACCTTTAGGCCAGCCATGAGCAGCATCTCATACTACAAGTGGTATGCCACTGTCGTCAGGGACTGAGAGCTGAAAGATGTGTATCACACACTTCTGTACTTCCGAAGAGAGGGAAACGGAGCACCTGAGATATGCAAAAGGCTGCTCTGCTGGGAGACATGGCAAAGCTGCATATGAAGCTGCATCATAAGATGACCTGGTGTTTTTGGGCTCTTCAACCCCTATGGTATTGAAGTTTGCTGGGGATTTGGGCTAGACACAGTCAGTCACTGATCATGAGGCATGGGAGCTGCACTTGCTGCTTACAGACTACACAGAGTTTGTGAGCTGCAAACTGGTCACTCTGCTAGAAAGCCATTGTCTTCCAATATGTCTATGTTTTTTGGGCTATGTTATAATGTAAGAAAGTTTGATGCCTACAACCTTTTCTCTTATTTCTGTCTAGGTTCTCATCTCCATGGGTATAAAAGACAAGGTGCAGCCATCATCTTAGCTTCAAAGCTGTGCCATGATAATTGCATGTAAAAATGCGTTTCTTTGCCTGTATCCAGCTAGCTGCACAAGCTTGCAAAATCCAGTCCCACTTGCTCTCATTTAGCCAGCCACTTGCCATGACTGTGTTCTCAAACAAGGAATCCAATTCTGCTCTCATACATACCCAGGCAAGTTTACATGGGTGTTTTAAAGATGTGGTGTAGAGAGAAATCAAGGAAGGCTATCAAAACAAAAATAAAAAGGATGGTAATTTAATATCAGAATTAAGAAAAACAGCTCAATAAATATTCAATATTGTCCATTCCTAAAAAAAAAAAAAAGGAAAAAGTCTCCTACAGTATACGGTCTTCCTACAGTCTTGTACGATCTTACTGATTTTAGATTGAAAGGAGGTTTGTCATACTCCCAGCTTTTAAACGAGAATAGACGTTGTACCTGCTCATCAATGAATAGGTTTGAATGCATTGCTAAGAAAGCAAAGGCCCTTGTGGTGACAAAGTATTCAAAACACCAGCCAACTAGCAAGATCCCTTTAAAGAAATCCTTTAAGCATTTGTGTCTGTGTACATCTGTATATGGCCACTAGAGACCAGAGAATGTATGTTTGGAACTGAATGGAAGGTCATGAGTTGGTATGAGTTCTGCATTTGTATGTACAGGAGAGCCTGAAGGATCTGCATAGGCCAGCTATGATATTGCCTCTGGGGTAAACGGCAAGATTTACAGAAGATTTTGTAGCTTTGAGATGGGAAATGGGTATATTCTTTCAAGTGAGCAGGGAGAAGAGACTTGATTTTTTAGGAACTATGTATTTAGAGTGTTTTTTATTTTTTGCTTGTTTTTAAGTACTATTTAAAGGACTATTTAACACAGAGCAACAGTAGGATGAGAGAAACAGTTTGCAAAAAGTAATAATACAATATAATGGATTTAACTGAACTATAGGTAAGGGATATTAAGCAAAAGATTCTGTAGAAAGATTCAGTTATGAAATGGATATAGGAAGCAGAAAAGTGAATTAAAGCATGTTTCTGCCCCTGCAAAGAATACTTGATTCTGCACACATTACTCTGCATATTAGCAAGATAACCCATGGAGAGTGGGCCAGAATTAACTAAATATCCAGAAGGGTCAACAAAAGATCTATCAGCCACTGAGTAATGTCTGAGTCCACTAACAACAGCTGTGACTCTCAAGTTGTCTTTGCCTGTATTTTAACAACCTTAAACTCAGCTGCAAACCATTTCTTTCCCTTGCAGTATTTGCATGTAATGACTCACAATTTCTTCTCTGTGGCTTATGGAACCTGCAGTTGGGCAGTGTATTTTTGACTTTAGCTCTTACAAACCAGAAAAAATGGTGGTGGGGTGGAGTGGTGGGCGGTGGTCTGCACAGAAGTCCTCATGCTTGCAGATTTTTTTGAGCTTTCCTTTCTTTACTTCTTTCTTTCTTTCTCTTTCTTTCTTTCTTTCTTTCTTTCTGTATTTCTTTCTTTCCGTATTTCTGTATTTCTTTCTTTCTTTGTTTCTTTCCTTATTTCTTCTTTCCTCCTTCCTTCCTTCGTTCCTTCTTTCCTTCATTCCTTTCTTCTTTCTTTTTCTTTCTTTCTCTCTTCCTTCCTTCCTTTCTTCTTTTTCTTATTTCTTTCCTCCTTCCTTCCTTCCTTCCTTCCTTCCTTCCTTCCTTCCTTCCTTCCTTCCTTCCTTCCTTCCTTCCTTCCTTCCTTCCTTCCTTCCTTCCTTCCTTCCTTCCTTCCTTCCTTCCTTCCTTCCTTCCTTCCTTCCTTCCTTCCTTCCTTCCTTCGTTCCTTCCTTCCTTCCTTCCTTTCCTTTCCTTTCCTTTCCTTTCCTTTCCTTTCCTTTCCTTTTCCCTTTCCTTTCCCTTTCCCTTTCCTCTTTCCCTTTCCCTTCCCCTTCCCCTTCCCCTTCCCCTTCCCCTTCCCCTTCCCCTTCCCCTTCCCCTTCCCCTTCCCCTTCCCCTTTTCTATCCTTTCTTTCTCTTTCTTTCTTTCTTTCTGTATTTCTTTCTTTCCGTATTTCTGTATTTCTTTCTTTCTTTGTTTCTTTCCTTCTTTCTTCTTTCCTCCTTCCTTCCTTCGTTCCTTCCTTCCTTCATTCCTTTCTTCTTTCTTTTTCTTTCTTTCTTTCTCTTCCTTCCTTTCTTCTTTTTCTTATTCTTTCCTCCTTCCTTCCTTCCTTCCTTCCTTCCTTCCTTCCTTCCTTCCTTCCTTCCTTCCTTCCTTCCTTCCTTCCTTCCTTCCTTCCTTCCTTCCTTCCTTCCTTCCTTCCTTCCTTCCTTCCTTCCTTCCTTCCTTCCTTCCTTCCTTCCTTCCTTCCTTCCTTCCTTCCTTCCTTCCTTCCTTCCTTCCTTTCCTTTCCTTTTCCCTTTCCTTTCCTTTCCCTTTCCCTTTCCTTTCCCTTTCCCTTTCCCTTTCCCTTTCCCTTTCCCTTTCCCTTTCCCTTTCCCTTTCCCTTTCCCTTTCCCTTTCCCTTTCCCTTTCCCTTTCCCTTTCCCTTTCCCTTTCCCTTTCCCTTCCCTTTCCCTTTCCTTCCCCTTTCCCTTCCCCTTTCCCTTTCCCTTTCCCTTCCCCTTCCCCTTCCCCTTTCCCTTCCCCTTCCCCTTTCCTTCCCCTTTCCCTTCCCCTTTCCCTTCCCCTTTCCCTTCCCCTTTCCCTTCCCCTTTCCCTTCCCCTTCCTTTCCTTCCCTTTCCTTCCCTTTCCTTCCCTTTCCCTTTCCCTTCCCTTCCCTTTCCTTCCCTTTCCCTTCCCTTCCCTTCCCTTTCCCTTTCCCTTTCCCTTTCCCTTTCCCTTTCCCTTTCCCTTTCCCTTTCCCTTTCCCTTTCCCTTTCCCTTCCCCTTTCCCTTCCCCTTTCCCTTCCCCTTTCCCTTCCCCTTTCCCTTCCCCTTCCTTTCCTTCCTTTCCTTCCCTTTCCTTCCCTTTCCTTCCCTTTTCCCTTTCCTTCCCTTCCCTTTCCTTCCCTTTCCCTTTCCCTTCCCTTTCCCTTTCCCTTTCCCTTTCCTTTCCCTTTCCCTTTCCCTTTCCCTTTCCCTTTCCCTTTCCTTTCCCTTTCCCTTTCCCCTTTCCCTTTCCCTTTCCCTTCCCTTTCCCTTTCCCTTTCCCTTTCCCTTCCCCTTTCCCTTCCCTTCCCCTTCCCCTTCCCCTTCCCCTTCCCTTCCCTTCCCTTCCCTTCCCTTCCCTTCCTTCCCTTCCCTTCCCTTCCCTTCCCTTCCCTTCCCTTCCCTTCCCTTCCCTTCCCTTCCCTTCCTTTCCCTTCCCTTCCCCTTCCCCTTCCCCTTCCCCTTCCCCTTCCCCTTCCCCTTTCCCTTTCCCTTTCCCTTTCCCTTCCCTTTCCCTTTCCCTTTCCCTTCCCCTCCCTTCCCTTCCCTTCCCTTTCCTTCCTTTCTATGCTTTTCTTTCTTTCTTTCTGTATTTCTTTCTTTCTGTATTCTTCCTTCCTTCCTTCCTTCCTTCCTTCCTTCCTTCCTTCCTTCCTTCCTTCCTTCCTTCCTTCCTTCCTTCCTTCCTTCCTTCCTTCCTTCCTTCCTTCCTTCCTTCCTTCCTTCCTTCTTTCCTTCCCATC